>NW_009952694.1:3374986-3400641 GCF_000747805.2 Chaetura pelagica
TATCATCACTTAGAAGATGACAAGCATGAAAATCAAGCAAATACAATTAAGAATGAAGCAAACTTTTCTATGGTCTGTTTCAATATGGTCTGTTCATATACCTACAAACAAAAAGACCACAAACAATTATTTCACTGCATTTAAATATAAAGGAACAGTTGTGATTTCTGCAACTCCCCAACACTGCTAAGGTCTAAGTTTTAGTATCATCATCATCATAAGAAAAAAGCACAAGCATTCATAAGAAATCACTAAAAATACTTTGGGAAAACAGTCAGGAATCAATCAGCAGCAGTTTGCTGTCTAGCTATAGCAAACAGCTTATCTACAAATACATTGAACACTTCGTACCCTTGTAACAGGTCAGTGAAAAAGGGCTCCACTTCAGCAATCTAACTACATATCTAGCTAGCAGTCAGGGTATCACAGGCTGGGCACAGCTTCCGCTATGATAGATGTTCTTAGCATTACCATTGACACAGGTTGACTTGCCCAGTCAAGCTTTTAACATTTCATGTCTGTCTCTTCATGTTTCATTACATAACAGGGGTTTTTTACACGTCTCATCTCTGATAGCACTGTCATTATGGAAACTGATGTCTTCAGTAACAGAAAACCATAAGGTCCTCTAGAGTCAAAGGTCAAATGCAGTTGATTTATTCCAAAAAATCCCAACAACCTACCAAAAAGAAATCTCAGCTGCAAGTTACTACTTCACTCCAAGGAGTTTTATATTTTCCTTGTCTTTTGAAACAACCCACAAGTGATAATGAAATGCTTAAAGCAATAAGAGAGAGAATCAGGTTTCATCTACCTGGACTGTCTGGCAGCATACTGTGTAACAATAAACGAGTGTTCTTAAGTCACAGCATTTCACTGGAAATGAGGCAGAACTTGTGTATTTTAACAGCTTTTTACAACTAGTAACCACTAGCAAATTTATTTTACTTTCTCAGGGAAGACCAGTGAAGGTCCCTAATTTAAACTAAAGGGCCATTCAGCCTTGAAGACAAAAAGCACTTCTGCTTAGCACCTGAGTAATACATGGAATATGTACAGGTGAATCAAGAGGACTGGAATCAAAGATAGTTTGTCTTTGGCTGGTCTGAAAGGTCTGACTCATTTCCAGTTCTGTGATCATTTATTATCCAGAAAAGAAAGGCTAGCTTTTTGCACTGCAAACACAGTGGTGGTCTGCAGCTCATGATGAATAGATTTACCAGGTCTGCTCTGAATTGCATGACACAGAGTTTTCCAACAGGCTCTGACACATATACACCTGATATATGTTTAAATTTCCTAGCACAGAAAGGCCTGAATATCTACCTGCATGTACTTTTCCCTAAAGTTATTATATACAAAATACATTCTTAGGTGGCAGATTTTTTAAAACAACATTACAATACAGAAATATTTTTCATCAGTAATTTCAAGTCAGATAAAGATTTATTTCCCTGCTGGCATTCCAAATTCAGTATAGCACAGGAGTTTGTTTTGGTCCTAAAACATCAGTTTCTGTGTTTTCAAGTTCCATATTATGCAAAGCTTATACAAGACTGGATTTACATTTGTGGAATAACAGAAAAGTAAAAGACAGCAATGATTGTTTTTTATAGCCAAATCAGTGCAACTACCATAGCACACAGCCTTGTGATAAAAGGCAGAAACTACAGACAATTATTCATGAACTGGGGAATTACACTCCAAACTAAGCTTTTCAAAAGTCACAAGGTCTTAATTACAATAAAAATATTCACTGGAGGAATATCACTAAACCAAGAAAATTCACTGGCAACACTTAACAGATGTCAGCTCGATAGCCATGCTATTCTTTACAGTTTACTTGTTTTTGCACATAAAAGCTAAGTTTACCGTTGCACTGGAAGCCCACACCTTCTTTTAGTTTTAAAGATCTTGCAGTTTGAGTAGTTTCAAGTGCTAGCAAGTGGTCAAAAAAACTACTAAACCAAATACAAAAATACTATAATTAATCAAATATTTAGAATTAGCAATAGAAAACACTAAGCCAATATTGATAAGCAGTCTGATATGTAAGGGAAAGGATCAAAACACTGTGAACTGTATTAAAAATACATGAAATCACAATAATACAAAAGAGAATGTAATTTTAAGTGCTTCTTCACTAATTGTGCTCCTGAAAGTCAGCTTAAATGCATAGAACGATCTAACTTTTAAATAATGTGTTTTAGTTGATTAGTCTGATGATTATTCTGAATCCATTAAAAATACAAACCAAAGATATCAAAATGCCTTTGCATTCAGTTTAAAATATATCAATGCTGGTAAATCCTATTCAGAATGAAGGAAAATATTTATTACTTCCTGAGACACCCTAGAAACATTGCACGCATGGTCATAACATCCAATGTGTAAAGGAAGCATACACTGAGCATTCATAAATGCTAAGTTGTTTTTAAAAATAAGTTAAATCACTGATCATTATTTGAGCTTTACTCTGAAGTTCTTTCAAGAAAGACATGCACTCAAATGTTCTTACAGTTGTACTGAAGTTTATTTGCCCCAACCCTCACAGAATGGTGATTTCAAAATTTTGTTGGGTACAGAAAACACCCTCCACTCTGCTTTATAGAGCTCAGTTTAGTTAGTCCTCACTTCTTACACCTTCAGTTCAAATATCTATGATTCTTCCAATTCTTTAACTTCCTCCTTACAAGGAACAGGATGTCCTTGGTCTTAGTGGGAAAGAATGTGCTGACACTCTCAATACTGTTACCTGACTTCTACATTCATTCACTACAGCAGTAAGACAGAAAACAAAAATTACTCCCTCAAGGGTATTGAGAGACTATGCAGTGGATCAGGATCACACGTTTAGAGATCTGGATTCAAAAGACAGAAAGAGGGAATATTAACTGATTAAAAGGGCTTCACCTTTATTGTAGGAACCTGAAAATCATCAGAACATGACTGGAAAAGAATTTGAATCATTTCATTCAGAGTTAAAAACAAGTGTATAGAGCAGTTATAATTTAGCTATTATTTCACGTAGTTCCCAGTGACAGAGAACAGCTCTTGGACAGATTAAATGTTTGTAGCCTGAAGCCTGGATGGGAAACCTACAGAACTGTCACTTTCATACTGCATTTGTGGAAAATATAAAAATTATATGAGACATTTTAAATATAGGAATCCATACAATGAACATTAGACAGAAAATGTTACTCAAATTAATAGAGAAGAAAATTCTCTTCCCATGGAAATATGCCATGGTGAAATGAGACATTTGGAGAGTCTTGGTATTTTCTAAGACTTGTCACAAGTCAAACTCTGTTCAAGAGTGAAAAGACTCAGATTTTTTTCTTTAAGAGAAATTCAACAGAAATAGTCTTCCAAACAGATGGTAGATCTATTCAAATTACATGCAAGCTGTTATTTTCATTTTCAGTAAAAAGCAGGAGGAAAACAAAGTTCTATATAACATTTTCCCAGAAGGTCAATCCCAGAATCCCTTTCCTAAATATTGCTTAAAATTCTGGTATGTTCATCCAAAAATTTCAGTTCAAATGAATACTTTTAAAGGAAAAATTAGCTCAAGAATATCACTTTTATAAAAAAAAAACACAACAGAGCATCCATATGCTAATAATGATCAGAGGAGAAGATAAAAACAGAAAATTGTTCCAGGGGAAAAGAAAAATAAAATAAAAAAAGGAGAAAAAGACACTGTGCAAAGTCCCAGATTGGTCATACATTTTGGTACTGGTCAATAAACTAGACCACCATATATAAACAAAACATTCCATTCAACATTATGTCAACCTTTAACAAAAAGATCATCAATCAACTGCAAATACGTATTCTATGCACCTGTAAAATCTGATGGACATTCTTTCAAGTTTTTATTTCAACACTGTGTCTGTCAGAACTACCCCCCACTATAAACTTATTATTAATGTTGGGAGAAGTTTTCCAAATGTCACCAAAATGAATTAGTATCACACTGAGGCCAAGACTTAAGAGAGTCACCATGTGCATTTATGTATTTTCCCTCCTATACTACTGACACATTTATATCTTTTCCATGTCTCCTCTAGGTCTGGTGGAACTGCACAGTATGTGTCTCATTTATTTTGTTATAGCATGGTGACAAAGACAGAAATTTATTTGCACAAATGTTGTTGAAAAGCTGTTAGTAACAATATCCAGTCATAAGATGCTCCAAATTAAAACAAAGCAAACAAAAAGGTTTTTATGAAGAGTATGACAAAGGGAGGTGCATTGCACTACACATTGTTTCTAATGTGATGTTAGAACTTTGTTGTGTTTCACACGCACATATGGAATGGTGTGTTTGATAGTAAAAGACTTTTCTTCATATTGGATAAAGGTATTGCAAAATCAAAGATCTGGAAACCAAAGCCAGACAAATTAAAACTAGAAATAAAACACTTCTTAACAGTAATAGTAGTTAGCCTTTAGGACAATTTCCTAAGTGCTTGTGGACTCCCTGTCACCTAGGATATATGCTTCTAAAAAACCCATAGAGCTAAATAAGGGAAGACATGCAGTGCTTGTTACATCAGACAACTCTGTCACAAAATAGTGTTCTCCTAATTTGCAATCAATTAATTTATATTTAGTTTACTACTTATGAGCTTAATGTTCAAGCAAAAGCTACAACGTACTACCAAAAACTGCTATGACTTCATTAACATGTGGTAAGAAGGATACCAGCTTCAGGGTGGGACTAGCAATAGTGATTCAAAGAAAAGAGGCTACTTTCCATTTATAGTTCAACTTCAAGCAGGGTACATAAGCACAGGCATGATTTGGAGAGTTATCTTCTTGATTTCAGTTCTTAATCTCCAAAGATTTTACAATATTCGTAAGAAACTATACGTCTTGGGGTATTCATTTGACTTCCTGAAATGAAACCTGTATTTCTCAACTTCATCTTCACATACACTATATAAAAAATGCAGCCTCCAAGTGCATCAGGTAAGTGTGTCTGATTTCCTGTAATCTAGCTAGATTTGCTATTTATGTTTTCCCTTACATCACTAATTCAATGATCTACTCCGGCACACTTTAACCATCTACAATCTACAGTCCTTACTTAATAACCTAAAAGGCCCTCATTATGAAGAAAGCAGAACCTCAACAAATGAATGGTGACACAGGTCACAGTTCTACTAATTTTATTTAAATGTCTGTAATGTTTTATTAAAAAGTCAGTAGAAAGCATTAAAGGTCATAGCATAAGATCCTTGTTCAGATTATACTTGAGCAAAATTCCAGCTTCTATCAATTTCAAGGGCAGTTTGCCTGAAGAAAAACTTACTGTAGGTTTTATGATTTCTCCTGAAGTAAAGAATAGTCACTTACTGGTAGTAAGGACACAGACATAAATGGATGCATTACATAAATATGAGAAACAGAAAACAAGACTTTCACAAAGCAAGTTTTGTGGCTTTGTTGGATCCTGGAATTGTTTCACTTGGACTAGGTGTTAGGTTTCTCTCTACAGCTGTGTGAATCCTGTAGGGTTCAGTTCACAAAACGAACCCCTGCAGTTTGATTCAGAAGGCTTGGAAAGGAACCAGTATTTCTTTGTTCACTTAGAGATTCAAGCATCTGGACATCTCTTGAGTTTTTAGCACCTTTATGTTAAAAGATTACTCCCTGTGATCACTAATGAATGAATGCAAGGCAGCCCAAGAAATCCTTGTGTATGCATACAAGGATGTCATTCACACAGCTACACAGTCTTTGAGTTCCCTGAGGATCTGACTATGAGCAGGTCGAATAAGAGACTTTCCCTGCTCATTTTACACCAGAGAAGTAAAAAAACCCAAAGAGCTTCCAGATCTTGAAACTAAGGTGGCAAATGCCAAACAGACCCTAAATCAAGCCATCCAAAAAGGCCAGTTAATAAGGAAATCACCAACTGGCAATTTGGGTAACTGCTCAGGAAGAGCGACTCTGAATTACGTTCTGAAGAAGCTAGGAATTAACAACTAACTGAAGTCCTGTACATTCACAGAAACTGGGGATCAGAGAAGGCTTACTAAGTTGCTTATTTCTTTTAAAAAATCCTTATAGTTTTTCAGGATGAATTGAAGTAGTGGCTATAAAAAGATTGCAGGATACTCACAGTGCAAATGGTCACAGCCTTCATAAGCACAGACTAAGATTCTTCAAAGCATCAGATCTGAATTAAGCTACATTTCATATTTTATACAAATAAATTGTGCATCTCTCCCATTCTTCCCTTTTCACCTATTTGCTCTGGCCTACATCCTGATTTTTCTTTCTTTAGGCAGTTAAAACCTTCCAAAATGTCTCCATATTTTTATAAATAACGTTTATAAAATTATTATTTTTTTTTACTTGTCTTTGTCTGTAAGGGTAGCCATCTGTGGCTATCAAATACTGCATATAAACAGAAATTTACATCTTGCATTTGTGCCTCTTTCAGCCTCTAGCCTCTCACAGCATCAAATTAGACTGGAGGTATTAGGTTACTCCAGCACATCATCTGTTCACCAATTCCACAGCTAAGCTATCATTTATACTAGCACAGTTCTATATTATATTACTCACATGTTGTGCTGGCTTCTAGCATTTCTACAAAAATGGCTAAGAAAGTTAGTGATTGAAACTCATCATCTTGCATTGAAGAGGTTGATGTTAGTCCAAGGGTGAATCATCTTATATCCTCTCCCTGGTGGGAATGAAATGCCTATACCTTTGCTGGTCATTACACATGATATTACAGAATGTGAAAATTTCTGAGACAATGCATGTGGAAATCTTGATGAGGTTGGAGAAGCAAGCAGTAAACAGCAATGAACAGGAAAGTTTAAGACATAACTATTAAAAAACCAAAATGTCTGTGGAAACATCCTCCTCCCTGTTCTTCACTAGAGATTCCCAAAATGAAGATTTTTTAACTTTGCAAGATGTTTTATTCAAGGGATGGGACCTATTTAAATTTTTAATACTCCTTTTCTGTAGTGAAATACTCCTTTTCTATACTTCAGTAGCTCATTCAACTAGAGAATGTTCAAACCAAATTATTATAATGTCCTCTATGGGAGTCAGCTTTTGAAAACTGCTTGTACAGTTGATTTTTTTAAAGCACACGGTAATAAAAACAAAGCAAGATCTTTGCTTGTGACACTAATGCTACAGCTAGCATTTGCTCTGAGTCAGGAGAGAGCAGAGTATAGGTTTTGCAGTCTTACACTATTGGAGACTAGATTCCCTGGGAAGGAAAGGGTAAAGAGAAGGGATGGATATCTTCAGATGGAAAGAGGATGAAGAGCAAAACTTTACTGCTGAAGGCCCAAAAAGCCTGGGATCACCACTGAAAAGAATCACCATCTGCACTGTCAGAGTAAACTTTTTTGAACTTATGTTTTTGTCTTATGTTTCTGTTCTTAGTTATTCCACACTTAGAGTCATTGAATCACAGAATGGTTAAGGTTGGAAGGGACCTTAAAGATCATCAGGTTCCAACCTCCCTGCCATAAGCAGGGACACCTCACACTAGACCAGGCTGCACAAAGCCCCATCCAACCTGGCCTTGAACACCTCCAGGGAGTGGGCATCAACAACTTCCCTAGGCAGCCTACTCCATCACCTTCCTACCCTCATGATGAAGAATTTCTTCCTGATGTCTAACCTAAATCTACCATCCTTCACTTTAAAACCATTACTCCTTGTCCTATCACTGCCCTCTCTGGCGAAAAGCCCCTCCCCAGCTTTCCTGTAGCCCCCTTCAGGTACAGGAAGGCTGCTCTAAGGTCTCCCTGGAGCCTTCTCATCTTCAGGCTGAATAGCATTTGGTTTAGTATGTTGAAACTATAATAGCTTTTGTGTACTTCCACTGTACAAAATGCTGATTATCACAGATCCTTTATGTCTGTGTGCCTGACTGGTATTTAATAGAGTTAATTTGTATCAAGGCAGCTCAAAGCCTTTGAGGCACTGGGAACAGTGTTAATAGTACAAAGCAAGTGTTAATTTATGAGCTGTTATCTCAGCTTAATATAAAAAGGGGGAATGCTTTTAAATCCATGTTCTACAAGCTGAAAAGTAACCTCCTTTTATGAGATGTCTGAATGAGGTAACATACAGCCAAGAAAAGCGGCATTTAAAAACAGTCAGTAGCTTGAATGTCTGACAAAAATCTCGAAGCAGCTAGTTCATTGGAAGTAGTTTTCCTAATCAGAAAGGAATGTTGTATTAAATCATCATATTTTGACACATTTTCTGGAAGCATATGTGTTGCAGATTCTTTACTAATTTGGAAGGCAGCAAGCCTCTGTGGATAGGAAAGCACACGAAGCACATCTGGGAATGCAGAAGAAGCTCTGTGTATGCTTCCATGCACATTGCACGAAGCCAGAATTCTTCAAGCCACTGATGCACTCTGTTCTTTAACGTGAGTTATGTACAGACTTAGTCTGCAATGGCACACGCTAGAATAAAGCCAGTAAAGTTGATGAGGGTCGGTGAAGGAAATAAAGCTGAGGACGGTGTCCATCACTCCTTCTCCATTTGCAAAACATGACCACACTGTGGGCTAGTTCAAGTTTCAAAACCACATGATGGCAAGAATATCTGTACTGGGCCAGATGAAAGCCACAGCTAGTGCAGTACCCAACAGATGATGGCTGAGGGGTTTAAGAAGAGAGTGTGCGAGCAGAGTTATTCCCTTCCCCCCCGCAATAGACTTCAGTAACTTACAGCTGAGGGATTCCCCACACCAGAGGTGGCTCCTTCTGTGTTTCATATTCCTCAGGATTTCTTTACAACCTAAAAACTTTTGAGTTGTTTAAATGTTCCCAGCACAAATACTGCTTCATGGTGAGCCTTGCCACCATTCGCAGAACCTGGCCAAGCTCTAACCTCAGACAAACAGTAAAAATACCTCAATGAGTCACAGAGTCACAGAATCAAAGAATGGTTTGGATTGGAAGAGACCTTAAAGATCATCTACTTCAACCGCTGCTGCCATGGGCAGGGACACCTCTCAGTACACCAGATGCTCAAAGACCCATCCAACCTGGCCTTGAATACTGTCAGGGATGGGACATCCAGAACTTCTCTGGAAAAACCTCAAACCTACTTGCAAAACTACTTTTATGGATTGGGATGGATGCTATCGAGTTAGATTTTTATAAGTCATTACTTACTCACCAGGAATGTAAAGGGAGTCAATAATTTTAAATAACTAGACAGGTAAAAAGGAAAGCAGTTTTCACCCCAGACACAAGCACATACATTTGGTCTATCAATAAAAGAAACAACAAAAAACCCCAGAAAAACTCATGAAGAAAGCAACAAATAATGCTGAGCAGCAAAGGATGTTTTGTGATCCTGGGGTTACATACTTAGCAGTTTCTGCTCCCACTGGTGTGGCTCTACAAAGAACTGTATTAAAGCAACTTAGGTGGAGAGGGAGACACAAAAGGCAATTTTTCCTCCTGCCAATTTAATATTGGAAAAATGCATGGAGAAACTGAAGATACTAAGAAGCAGCAAATGCCATATGTGGACTATAGAGAGGATATGCAGAACTGGGGAAAAAAATTACAAAACATCTAACTTCTGTACCAGGCACAACCCTAGGAATGAATAGCAAAAAATATCATGTTTGTCCATGTGCTACTAATTCTATAAAAGGAGGAGGGAAATTGTATCTCACATGGCTACCTGAAATAATGGTGGTTGTCCATCAGCAAGTAAATGAGATTGAACTACTTGATAGAGATGGGGTGCAGGAAGTCCATAACCTGACAGCCAGAATCTGGGAAAATATCCTCGAAGAAGTATTGGTCTTGCTCTCTTTTCTTCTGATTTGTCTAATCATTTACTCATGGTGATTGTCAGAGGGAACTCACAGGACAGTTGCTCTGAGCCAGTGCATGTGTTCCTATCACATCCTGTTGTCACAGAATTTATTGAAGCCAAACAGTTCTGAGGCTTCCACTGCTCTTCTAGATCTGGTTGAGACTGGCAAAAAATGAAAAAATTAGGAAGGGGATGGAGCAAAATGCAGTGAGAGACACACAGAGCAGGATTACATGACCCTCTTTCATTCACATTCCTAAATAACTTCAGCAAAAGCTTCTACAGAAGACTTTGCCATCGTCTTTATGTTGAAACATTTAGAATTTAAAAGGTCATTTCTCATTCAAATATATTTGAATTAAATTATTAAAATCCCACGGAGAACATTTTTCTCATTCAGCAACATGTTCTGTTTTCTGTGGTATATTTAAAATCAAAGATCCCAAACCCTCAGATCTTCAGTGACACATCACTATTTACATTTCCCTATTTTAAGGATGGAAGAGAAGTATCTTAATTAGGGTCATCAAGTATTTTGGCTCATAAGATATATTATCTTAGCTGATGTTATGCAGATTTTTGCTACAGTGTCACATACTTAAGAAAAATGTTTATCTTCCTAAAAAAAAAGGAATTTTCTCTACCCTAAAATTAAGTGTACACTGATTTAATAGGTTTAAATCAGCTATTAGGACATATGCAAACACATAATTTTACATATGAATACTATGAAAATCAAAACTATTCTGAGCTCTGTTGTTGAATCATAGTAAGACGTTGTTTCAGAATCTAATCATACCAAAACTTTGGAAAAATGAATTTCCAATTCTGAGCTTTGCAGCTTGAACCTATTTCTGGTAAGAATTTACTGTTGGTTTGTATTGTAAATTGATGATTTAGAGTATAAATAGAACCATCTATAAATAATGGCATTCAAGCACCTATCATAGATGAATGAAAACAAATTCCTTATAGCGTGATGTACAGAAAACACTATTTAGACAGATCCATAACAGCATTTAGACAGAAGCGTAGCCAGTATGCTGAAAGCAACTGGTCTGGGTACAAAGTCACAGGGAAAACCTCTGTGGCACAGGAAGTCCTTTTACTTTTCAGAACGTCATCCATCATTCTGGGGAAACGGCAGGAAAGTAACCTACTACTTCTTAATAGGCTTCTGCATAGTGAGTTGCTTTGAAGCAGCAGCTGCCCACAGTAAATTTCGTTGACCCTTAGAGCCTTTCTCCAAGTTTTCCAACTGTTTTGTCTCCTGAGTTACAACTCAGTGTTAGGTCCAAGTCACCAGCACCTGACAAAACTTAGAAGCTCCAACAATGTGAGAATGTAAAGCTTTCAGGGATGTTGTCTTTTCCATGAAGCACCAGCAGAGAGACCTGATGCCATTACATTTACCAGTAGAGAAACTTTTCTCCCTCTGAGACAGGGACTATTTTAGAGGATGGCATAACACTGTGCACATGTGGACTAAATGTAATGTAAACAAAATGTTATATTCCTGGCACAGGAATTAGCACTCTGTCATTATACCAAGTGCTATATCTTATTCATTAAACCTTAAACATGTAATAATTTAAATCTTGTGTTTGCACTGAAGTGGTGAAATTGAATCTTAACATATAATTTGGAGAATGGCAGAGTATAACACCCTAACAGTGTCCTACAGACATCAATTTATCAAGCCTTACAATACTTATTTATTCATGGTCTGCTAATAAAATGCATTCCTGTTTTTTTTGTTCCAACATCTGTGAGCTTAGTGCCAGCAAATTATTTGTTCTGCTTAACTTCTTCCTTAAACCACTCCTTCTCATCAGAGTTTGTGAAACAGAAGACATGATACCACTCTACAAACAAATCCTGTCATCATTTTCCTCTGTCTTCGCTGACACCAGGGTGTCACCTTCTTCCTGCTCCTTATCTGTCTCCTTCGGATTGCCCTCCTCTTCTTACTTTTCCCAATGCTGCTCATATGTTCCCCTCCTCTTTTGTCTTTGCCTCCCAAAAGCAGTCTGCTATGGGTTCCATGCGTGGCATAATACTACTATATAAGCACATTCCTTTCACAGTCCTTCCCTCTAGAATGAATAAATCACATCTAAAAAATGAAAAGATTGAGGATTTTTAAGAAGGTCCACTTCTTTTCTGTAATTTTTCAAACAGGAGATTAGTAACTTTTCCCATTTTCTTCTACCTCTGATTTCCTATTCATTTACAAATGGACTATCTAAAGAATAAATGCTTCGTATAACTCCAACAGTGGTGAGTAATCTAGTTTGATATAAATGCTTGGCATGCTTATGTTAGTGTTGGAGCTCCATCCTGTTAATGTTTGAGGTTAGGTCTTCTGTACTGAACACTGCAAGATTTAATTGTGTTAAACACCAAAAATAGAACATTAGCACACTAAAATACTATGGCAAGATTACCACTTGTCTTTTACACTCACACTTAATAAATGGATTTTAAATATCCTTTTAGTTTCTCACATGAATAAAACATGGCAGGGGGTCACATAATGGCAAAAAGAATATTCATTCCAAGAGCATCTGTCCCCAGACAGCAAGGGGGTGGGATAACAGAAGAGTATTTGCATTTCTTGGAAATTTGCCTGCGTGGTTAGGAAACTAATACAAAATGAGATTAAAATGCTATCAATATAGAGCAGAAACAAACCTGACCAAAAGAAGAAAAAATTGTGACATGGAATAAAAATGTATTATTTCATCTATTGTGAGACCACAGAAGTCAATGTTGTCCCTTACACAGCACTCTGTGTGAAGATTCCTGAATAAACAAATAAAGAATTGCTTCATAAGAAAATGCCATCATCTGTTTTCTCTTTTAGAAGAATTGTGAATGAGTAGGAGGCAAAGATTAAACAAGAAGAAACCAGTAAGAGTGTTTTTTAAGGACAGACTTATGCTTCATGAAATTCCAGTAGGTGAATACTGGTGTTGTCAAGCAGCCTGAAATCCAGGCAACAGCAGTCTACCATTACCTTTTGAAAAAAAGACTTCATTAAATCCCTAAATGGTAAAAAACTCCACCCTAATTATGTCATTTTTAAAGATTCTATGTAAATCACAAATAGAAAAGCCCTAAATACATGATATTTTAGGACTTCAGTGTTGCCCAAAGAAACAGCAATAGTATCTTCAGTAAATACTAAGATTGAGAAAAATGGTGTAAAAATAGTTATTGCTGGAAAAATCATGAAAGACAGGCCCAGACTAGCTTGCCTTGTTATTGGCTGTGATTTTGTACTTTTGATACTTTTAAACTGTGGCTGTATAGAACTCAGGGCAAATTACAAAAGCTTATCTAAGAAATGAGATATAAACTTGTATTATGAACTCATGGTAGGACTCAACCTGCTGCAGTTAGTACAGTAAAGTATTTAATAATTTCTTTTCTTATAACTAGATTAAGAATATCTGCATATCAGTGCAATCAACTGAGAGTGCAGATTTATTCTCTGCCACCAAGCTACACAAAGAATGTTTGCACATTGCATATTACAGCCCCAGTCACCAAGATTGCATGACAGCACACAAGCCTAAACAGTCAAAAGATGTCCATTTGTACTAGGTAGGGTGGCAGGAGTTAATCTGGAAAAAACCCACTTTCCAGTGTTTATTTTATGTCTGTATAATGTATATACAGATCATGTGGGAATTATGATGGTATTTCTGAGCTGAAGTTTGTATGTTCAATAAAATGTAACACAACAAATGCTTCTGAAGGCATATAACTTGCAAATTATTCTAACAATCTTGTTACTAGTCCTAGACTACTTCATCTGCTTTCAGTGGCCACTGACATCAAGCACTAAAAGCTTCTTTTACAACAAAAGGGAAAAGAAGAAGATACACAACTTCACCGAGCCATGGAAAGCTGAATGTGTGTTGTCATGGTCAATATTTGAGGAGAGGTAAGGGTCCTTAAATGTCCTTCCTAATAAAAGAATCAGAAAGAGAAATCTTAAGGGAAATTATTGAAAAAGAAGTATGGTCTCCATCTGGGAGACCTGAAAATATAGGAATTCAGATTAGATGGCTTTGAATGAAACAATCATAATTTCGAAAAATTAACTTTAGAAATTTAAGAGGTGAAGGGCTATTGAGTAGCTCAAGTAGTTCTCAGCAAGTGTGGTTTGAGTAAAAAAGCAAGCTCAGTTTTGAATGACAATACTAAGAATGAACACCACTCAATCAAATTTTTCGCTATTTCATTAAAACACACTTCAGAGAAATCATAAGCAGCAACTAGCCAAACACTGACAAGTAAAACCACATTTTATATTATCCTCTATTTTGTAGCTTGCATTCCAATTTGAAAGTTGAAAATATAATCCCTTCTTTTGTTCATATCCACTTTATTTTTTTTCTTTACCTTTTCAAACATGTCCAGTGTCCAGAGTATAATGAGGTGCATCTGACACATGGAGACAACAAATCCAAAACCCCCAGTATTACTGAAATGTAGTGCAGTATGGGAACGTCAGGATCTACAATTCATTTTTCATCAAGCTGCAAATAGCAGTCTGAGGACTGGTATAAGAATAAGATCTAGCTTGTAGCTGGCAGATGCAAGTCAACACCCTTTCTGTGAGGATCAAAGAATAATGTAAAAGCCTACAATTTTGGTTAACTTAATTTTAATAATAATCATAGAATCTTAGGGGCTGGAAGGGACCTCAAAAGATCATCTAGTCCAACCCCCCTGCCAGAGCAGGGTCACCTAGAGTACATCACACAGGATAGCATCCAGGTGGGTTTTGAATGTCTCCAGTGAGGGAGACTCCACAACCTCCCTGGGCAGTCTGTTCCAGTGCTCTGTCACTCTTACAGTAAAAAAATTTTTTCGGATATTCACCTTGAACCTCCTATGCTCCAATTTACACCCATTACCCCTTGTCCTATCACTGGTCATCACTGAGAAAAGCCTAACTCCGTCCCCCTGACACTCACCCCTTACATATTTGTAAACATTGATGAGGTCACCCCTCAGTCTCCTTTTCTCCAAGCTAAAGAGACCCAGCTCCCTCAGCCTTTCCTCATAAGGGAGATGTTCCACTCCCCTAATCATCTTCGTAGCTCTGCGCTGGACTCTTTCGAGCAGTTCCCTGTCCTTTTTGAACTGAGGGGCCCAGAACTGGACACAATACTCCAGATGTGGCCTCACCAATGCAGAATAGAGGGGGAGGAGAACCTCTCTTGACCTACTAACCACACCCTTTCTAATGCACCCCAGGATGCCATTGGCCTTCTTGGCCACAAGGGCACATTGCTGGCTCATGGTCATCCTCCTGTCTACCAGGACCCCCAGGTCTCTTTCACCTACACTACTCTCCAGCAGTTCAGCCCCCAACCTGTACTGGGACATGGTGTTGTTCTTCCCCAAATGTAAAACTCTGCACTTCCCCTTGTTGAATTTCATCATGTTTCTCCCCGCCCAACTCTCCAACCTATCTAAGTCTCTCTGAATGGCAGCACAGCCTTCTGGTGTGTCAGCCACTCCTCCCAGCTTAGTGTCATCAGCAAACTTGCTGAGGGTACATTCTATACCCTCATCCAGGTCGTTGATGAAGATGTTGAACAACACCGGTCCCAGTACCGACCCCTGTGGGACTCCACTAGTCACACACCTCCAACCAGATTCTGCCCCATTGACTACAACTCTCTGACTCCTTCCTTTCAACCAGTTCCTAATCCACCTCACTTCCTGGTCACCAAACCCATACCTGATCAACTTTTCTACAAGGATGCTGTGGGAGACGGTGTCAAATGCTTTACTGAAATCAAGATAAACCACATCTACCGCTCTACCATCATCTATCCACCTAGTAATTTCCTCATAGAAGGCTATGAGGTTAGTCAAACATGATTTACCCTTGATAAAACCATGTTGACTGCTCTTGATGACCCCCATGTCCTTGATGTGCCTGGAGATAGTGACAAGAACAAGTTGTTCCATCACCTTTCCAGGGATGGAGGTGAGGCTGACCGGTCTATAGTTACCCGGGTCCTCCTTCTTGCCCTTCTTGTAGACTGGAGTGACATTTGCTATCCTCCAGTCCTCAGGCACCTCACCTGTTGCCCATGACTTACTGAAGATGATGGAGAGTGGCCTAGCAATGACCTCCGCCAGCTCCCTCAGCACCCTTGGGTGCATTCCATCTGGACCCATTGATTTATGGATGTCCAGATTACTCAACTGATCCCTAACCCAATCCTCATCTACCATGTCAAACTCTTCCTCTATCTTGACTTCTTCTGGGGCTATATGAATCTGGGGCTCATAGGGAGACCCTGCAGGAGTAAAGACAGAGGCAAAAAAGGCATTCAGCACCTCTGCCTTCTTTATATCCTCTGTCACCAGGGCTCCCACCTCATTCCTCAATGGGCCAATATTGCCTCTATTGCTAGTTTTGCTAGCTATGTATTTGAAAAAGCCCTTTCTATTATCCTTAACCTGACTTGCAAGGTTAAGTTCCAAGGAGGCCTTAGCTTTCCTAATTGCCTCCCTACATCCTCTGACAACAGTCCTATATTCCTCCCACGTGACCAGCCCCTCCTTCCATGATCTGTAGATTTTCCTTTTCCACTTAAGTTTGCCCAGTAGTTCCTTCTTTAACCATGCAGGTCTCCTAGCACCCTTACTAGATTTCCTAACCATTGGGACGCTCTGATCCTGTGCTTGCAAGAAGTGGTCCTTGAATGTTGACCAGCTATCTTGAGCTCCTTTATCTTCTAGCACCCTGTCCCATGGGATTTCCCTTAACAGTTGATTGAGGAAACCAAAGTTTGCCCTGTGGAAGTCCAGGGTTCTGGTCCTGCTGGGTATTTTGTTCCTTCCACACAGGATCCTGAATATCTTTTCTGGATAGAAAACAACCAACCAAAAAAAAATCCCAGATAAATTAATCCTGAAGTTCTAAGGAATACAAAACAATCAGCAACCAACTGAATATTTGGAACAAAAAAAAATATTACAAATAATAAATTACAGAATATATAGAATTAGACACAAAATTGTTGTAAGAAAACTATTTGTATGCACTGCTTAGGGAAACTGAGGTTTAAACAAACTAACAAAAAGAGATAAAAATTATAGCAGCATAGCATAACTCAGTGGAGGATGAAGGATGAGGTGCAATTAAAAGCAGTGAGTTTAAAATAGCTGAAAATAGCATCCTGCCCAAATGTGTTGGAGTTTTCAATACAGGAATCCTGCTGACCTCTACCTAAGATGACTAAATGCAACTTAGCATAATTCAGAAACAAGATAAAGCCACCCACGCTCTATTTTCCATTATCAGGCTTACAACTCTGACGGGACAGAGTGCTCAAAGGCTCCACCTTAAGTTTCCAGAGTTGTTAAGGGGAATGACATTCCTAACTCTGACACACCAGGCTGACAATCAACTCGACTGAATTGCCCCCAGAGACTGCTTCTATTTCTGTTACTGTGTTCCTATTCCTGTTACTGTCTTACCCGTATCACACAAACTTTACTGCAGCCTCCCTTCTCTACAGAGTAGCTTATTTTCATGTCATATTTTCACCTCCTGAATGCAGATCTAATTTCTCACACGCATTAACAAGAGCAACCTGGTCTGTCTGTACAGTAAGATTCTATTAGAAAGTATCTAAAGAAGCCATAGACGTGTATCAGGGTAATAAAAAATTTAATGTCTGTGATGCAAAGGGGGTTCATATATCAGTTAAGAACTCAATGCTAAATAAAATTACAAAAAAACAGCATGGAAATTTTCTTTTACATTTTAAATTTCATACACAATTAAGTGCATGAATTGTCTGAAGGTCAAAATGTAAATAAAAAGGAGAAACTCTGATTAGAAACAAAGAAATTACCTTGAGAAATAAAGCGTTCTTAAAAAAAAATTAGTAAAGGAGATGTATATGAAGTTCCCAACTCACTATATACAGAGGCTGAAGCACAGAAATAATCAAAGCTGAAGAACAGCATGACTCTTCTATTTAAAAATCCCTACAATTTGCATATGAACGGAGGAGAATTGGTAACAATGATATGGCAGTAATTATGAAGTCCCATAGGGGTGGGAGAGGAAAAGAGGAAAAATAAAAGACAAAGATCATGACACCTAGTAGGAGTTAAGGTCACAAAAAGAAAAAAAAAGAAGTAAAATAGAAAGTTGCAGGGAAAAATCTGCAAGTACTGCTACTGTTGATAGAAAAGGGAGAACCAAATGCTCATGTACACCATTACCAAGCAGCCTGAAACTTAAACCAACACCACTGGTATGGGATTTTTCTTGCAAGATCAAAAGGAAGCAGCAATGCCATCTGCTGTTTGCTTTGAAAAATTGTTAGAGCAGATGTTTCCATGTGTGGACCCTCCATCCCTTCTACTAAGAAACCACTTGAAAAATAACCATGAAATAACATGGGGAAAACATCTGCATGGTATACAGCAGACCACCAGTGGTGAAGAACAGGAAAGCCAAGAGAGGAGGAGAGAAAGGGCTGAAGCAATTCAAGCACGTCTAAGACTAGGTCAGAGACAGGCACCCCATTGCGTGGCATAACCTCCATATGTATACATATGTATAACCACTCACTGGTTGTCTTTTCCTTTCATTACTCAGCAGGAGGAAGCCAGATTTCTCACCCATCAGACCTGTGTCAGGCAAGACAGCCTGCATGTGTAGTTAAGCCAAACACCACAATGAATGTGCTAAAGAACCTGCATGGCAAGGCACAAGAATGATTTATACTTTCCTCTCCCACCCTTTAGGCTTATATCTCACCTAGCACAATAAAAACACGGTTGTGTACTTGTCATTACAGGCATGTGCTTTCCACACACTAAATGTTGTGCTTTCCACATGGCTAAAACTGCTTTTATTTCAAAACTGTGAAATCTTCAACGATTTGTATGGAACCTTCTATGTATTTTGATAAATCTTACAACAATATCAGTACAACCACAGGCACCAAAATTTATGGTACCATCTAAATACTATAGGAGACAGACAGAAGGAAGATTCAAGGTGTACTGAATGTCTTATGTGTATCCTGGGAGTCTTAAAGGGGGCACATTCACCAGTCCTACAGCACTTTTGGAAATGATTACAAAACATATTACCAACAGAGAGAATTACACTACATAGATTCTATGTACAGGCATATAACTTGACATTTCAAGTTGCCCTTGCAAGTTGATTTGCAAACAGCCGACTGGAAAGGGAAGCACAATTTTTTAGAACTGCCATGTTCTTCAGACTGCCCTGGTCCCATCTCGTAACATACTTGTCAACATATATAGGAATAGTCCTATTTCCTTCCTGGAACTGTGGAGGACCAGGGTGGACATCAACATTTTTTGACCTACTGTCTGTTTGCTATTATTTCTAGGAAGGAATAACAACTTGCCAAGATTTGTTCTTACCAGGCTGCTCAGTCATGATCCATACACTACAAAAATTTGTTCCTGACTAATCTAGAGTGACTAAAGAACACACTCAATCTTTCTAGGCATGACTGATGAACTGTTAGACTTTTAACTTTTGGAGTAATTAAATGTTACCGTTTGGATGGAAATGCAGCTAACACAGAGACACTTCCAGAAAGGTTGAACAGAACTGTACTGAAGATTTTCAGATCTTACAACTCTCTTTCTGCTGGTCCACTTCTTAATGTGTACCACTGATGGGTAAGTTCTTACAATGACAGTGAGGATATACACTTCTTAAAAACCAACAAACAAGACTTCCTTCACTTACTTAATTTGAAATGGCAGCCGTTGGGACTGCTTGATTTCCCCATTAAGATAGTCAGTCATTTAGCTATTCTGCAGCTTGAACAGGGCTAGGCAGCTCTGGTATCTCAGATTGGAGACCTACGAGTCCACATTGTTTCATGTTCAGCCTTTTAAGATTCCAGGAACACACTAGTGCATGCCTGGGGCAAAGTCAATGACTGGATGTGAGAAAACGCCATGAGTATTGGCTTCTATCTTTTTGTTTCCAGATTGAAATTCTCTTTCTCTTATGGCCTGGGAGACCTGCATACCTAATGTTTCCATTCCAAACAGAGTAAACTGGGTGGAAAAAAAAAAAAAAAGGCATATGAGAGATGCTGCTACTTAACTAGTCTAAATTAAACTATCTACAAAAGAAGAGCACAAACCTGCAGAATTTGCAAAGCATGATCCTGACTGAGCTAGACCAGGCAAAGAGAAGGAGGAATGTAGTGGGCTGAAGCTTATGAGATGAAACCAGGGTGGATTAGTACCAATAAAAGGGCTGGATTTTGGAAACTAAATTTTTTTTCAATACTCTATAGGTCAGTATACACTGCATGGGCAGGGTAACCTCCCACTAGACTAGGTTGCTCAAAGCCCCATCCAATCTGCCATTGAACACTTCCAGGGAGGGGGCATCCACAACTTCTCTGGTCAACCTGTTCCAGTGTCTCACCACCCTCACATTAAAGAATTTCTTCCTGATGTCTAGCCTCAACCATCCCTCTTCCAGCTTAAAACCATTACCCCTCATCCTATCGCTACACACCCTTGTAAGAAGTCCCTCTCCAGCTTTCCTGTAGGGCCCCTTCAGATACTGGAATGACTAAGGCTGGAAGGAAACTTTGGAGATAATCTGGTCTAACCCCCTGCTCAAGCAGAGCCACTCTAGAGCCAGTTTCCCAGGACCCCAAGTCCAGACAGCTTTTAAATACCTCCAAAGAGGGAGACTTCACAACCTCTCTGGGCAACCTGTGCCACTACATGATAACCCTCACAGTAAAAAAATGTTTCCTGATGTTCACAGGAATCGTCCCATGTGTCTGCTTGTGCCCATTGCCTCTGTCACTCAGCAGTAGTCAAAAGAGCCTGGCACTGTTTCCTTTGCACACTCCTTCCCTTCAGACATTTGTATACATTGATGAGATTCTCCTGAGCCTTTTCTTCAGGCTAAACAGTCCCAGCTCTCTCACCGTTACCTTGTATGAAAGATGCTTCAGTCTCTTCATCATCTTGTTGGTTCTTTGCTGAACTCTCTGCATCATATGTATGTGTTTCTTGCAGTGCTGTCCTCACTGATGCTGAGTACAGGGCAAAAATCATCTCCCTTGACCTGCTAGAACACTCTTCCTGATGCAGCTCAGGATACCATTAGCATTCTGATGCAAATGGTCCTATTAGAAAATGCCTTAGATTTGTTCTGAATATATTCTTCCATCAGTCTGGCTTAATCATTCTTAGAAGGATTTAACACACATCATCTTGTATAGATACTCCTAATTTCTCAGGCACTTTAACCCATCTATTCAAAGCTTTTATAGAGTCATTTAAATGGACTGTAATCCTTACACATACTGTTCTTTTTTTTTATCTCTTGAAATGATTGAGTAATGACTGACCTGAAGTAAGATTGAATAGTAAATCTGAATATGTCAAGATTACCTCTTTTTTGACCTCTTCTCCTTAATCGGAAAACAAATGCTGTTGGCAAGAATTATTATCCAAGAATTCTCCCCTTAATGATGTCCCACAAAATTTGTATGGGCTATGAACTATCTTTAGTTCCCACAATACCTTTGAGTTGTTAAGAAGAAGGTTTTTGCAATTTTTAAAATATATTTTTTCCAGTTTAGCAATTTGCAGTTTATGCTCTAATGCTTCTATTTGCCTTATTAATTATTAAGAAGTGGTACTACAACTACATTAGCATTGTCAGCTATGTCATTCAGTATGAAAACATCACATGTAGTTCAGATCTCAGAGAGATTTGGATCTGAATGTGAACATTGCAGAGAAAATACACACATTTTAAGGTACAGAAAACACAAAAATGACTTGGAGAAATCTGGAAATTAATTTGGCCCAGCTATGTTTCAGATGGCTACCATCTGTGAATTTCTCAAAGACCAGACACAGATATGGGAGCCAGTCCTTCAGATTACAATAGGAGGCAGAGCAACGTGCGCACACATGTATCTAGCCAACAGGATAAATAGAAAAAAAATATATACTGATTTATCACACAAACTTTTCTTCTTTCTGCCAATTTCTTTTGGCATTTTTCCCCCTTCCTTTCCTGTTTGCTCTTTCTCTCTTTTCTTTCTATTCTCTCCTTCTCCCTTCTTCTAGTGACACAAAGGAGGATTAAACAGAACTACAGTAGGCGATCATAATAATTTGTCAGAAAGTGAGAATGTCTTATTTATATATCCAGAACTTGATCCTCTGGCAACTCACAAGCTCCTTCCTAAATCTCAGCTGAAGTTTGAATCATCACCCATAGATCAGAAATGAATGGACTGGTTACAGGCAGCAAGAAAAACCAGTTTGCTTGGAAATATTTTAGGGCAAATTTTTCAAAGTCCACAATATATTCAGTAATCAGTATGCCAAACTAGGTAAAAAAATCTTAAAATTTACTTCTAGTATTATCCACTGAGATACCCACACACTAGAAACTACTGTATCTGCCATCTAAATGAATGCTGTTCAGTGACTAAAAACTACTCTGTCCAGTTTTGCTCATCTATTTTTTTCTGAAATTAGATGTCATTCATGGGCAAAACTAGATCTTTAAATTCCCTGCAATTATAATGCTTAAATGTAGTATTTTATTAGGGAACTATGGGTAAGGCAGAATTTTACAAAAGCACATGACCATTTTTTGTTTTCTGCAATTTTATATAGATTTTCAGGAAAGAAAAAAGCACAGTTTTATCTCTGTGAATGACCACAGCAGAACAGTATTTTGTATTGTATCGTCAATTGCTTACAGATAGCTGTGCATTTTACGATCAACAAAACTATATTGAGACTTCAACAAAAGGTTGCTCTGACACATTCATATAACTGTATCCTTTACAGTAATTAAATATATCATGACTCTTCTAGATTTATATAGTACTTCCACTTGTAAGCTTGAAGTTGTCCCCAGAGTATGTATTAGGCTTGCTTCAGGTGGGTAGAAGAGATTAAAAAATGATGCTTTTTTTCCAGAAGATACCTTTATTGACAGAATACATCAAAAGGACAAAACTTTGTTACAGACAATTATTGCCCTTATCCTACTAGTGATTGCCTTTATCCTGTAGGGATGAAAAACATCTCTCTGCAAGAGATTCTAGAAGCAGACTTCTAGCAGCAGAATAACCGATTTCCAAATGTTTGTTCTCTGTGGGATGGTCCCTAAGCACAAGAAAAAATGTTGCTGACTCAAAATGCAGCGAAAGTAATAAATTAATGTTACAGGGCAAATTTCAATATTACTGATCTCTAAAGGGAGAGGTTCATATTATATAACATCATTTGGCACACATCTAGTGCTTTTATCACTTCAAGTTTATACTCTCCACTTTTTATTCAAAACTTCCAAGAATGTCAAGGAATGACCATTTGCCGTTTCTGTGGCTTCTAAAGTAGCTATTTCTGTTCTTGTTTAAAATGTACCATTTCTTGTTCACAACGGAACATATTCAATGGGGACAGAAAAACATCTACTAAGATATCACTGCTGACGAGGAGTTATGTGAAATTTATTGTTGCTGGCTTCACTTTCAAAGCATTTTCTAGCTTCCCACCCAATAGTTATCCAATATAATATCTGTCTAAATATGAAATTTGTAATCAGTGTACGTATGTACATTTCATAATGCTCTTCATGTAAGTCTTGCTATATACATACTTCTGGGCTATCTTTTCTTTCAGTCATCTGGAGGCATAACTATAACTTACATGTTTTAGAAGCTGGAAGCATCACTGGAAACAGTACACAAGTTGATTCAGATTCAGACAAATGTTGTTGGTATGTGCAGCATTTGTAAAACACTCTGCTCATTCCAATTGTCTATAAGAAATACTGTTCTGTAGGTTCAATTCTTCCTCAGAGCCATTAATCTTAGAGGCCTCGGTTGGGAACCTCAAACTGGAAGGCAGCTGTCAATGCTTCAGAAGGAAATGTGAGCGCCAGAATGAACACTAGAGCTGTTGCTTGCTTGCTCCTGACATGGTGCAACAGCACTCACCAGCTCTATAGCAACACTTAAAATGCACATTTAAAGCACTCAAAACCAATTAAAATGGCTAGATTTAGACACAGTTTAAAGGCTTTCTCAAATTAAAGTCTCCCAAACTGTGGAAGTAAACAAATGTCAGTGCTAGATTTTTTTCTTTCCAGTAGGATTTCACTATCTTAAACAGAAAATTGATTTTTAAATGTCTTTGAAAATACAGCAAAATTCAATTACAAAAGAAAAATTACTCTTAAATTCTTACACTTCTGCATTATTTTTTTCTCTTCAGTAACTTCTAATTTAAACAAAAGAAAAGGAGTAGTTTCAAAGCACTAGTTTATACCTTTATACTAGCCAAGTTGTATCTACAAAGCGAAAATATGCAAGGGCATTGACTGTTCTTATGATCTCAGATCCAAGCTGCATGTTTCTATGCAATATGTTACTAGGAAATTAATAATAAATTGGGCACTAAAATGCAATATCATAAATTCAGTTCAAATTAAATTGGCCACATACTATCTATTTTGTTCCTTTTCCTTGGAAGCTGCCAAAGGAGGTAAAGAATACTGGACCATATCCAGAACCTTAAATTCATGAGAATTTATGTTTGGGAAACAGCATGCTCCTCAGGCCTATAAGCAAGTGAGAGACAAAGAAGCAGAATAAGAAGCCAACGCACTGTGAGCAGATGATGAATGTGTCTAGCTTTGTAAAGAGTCACATCTGGTATTATAACTCCTCGCCTCTCCAAGTCTGGTAACTGAAAAGCATATATTAATCTTAAGAATTTTGATTGCAAAAAACAGTTTGACGTACAAACCTTTTAAAAATATGCTTCACACAAAAATTGCTGGCTTAGGAGCTGAGTCAGAGATTTAATGATAAGAGAAGTATGCTGAAGTGTTGCAATTAAGATATTATCTTCTCTTGACCCTTTTCCAAAATAAAGACTGTCCTGGAAATAACTAAGTTGTTACTAGCTCTTCCATTTTTTCCTCTTGATGTTCTGCTTCTGAAGATGTTTTGCAGTTGCTGCTGGTACAAATAGGCAGCTTAGCAAAGCAAGGATAGAAATGCAGATTTGAAAGAAGGACTCAGATGCCACTGGGGAATAGTGACATAGAAGTTAAGAATCGAAAAAGAAAACAGTAAGTAAATAAATCTTTATTGATGTAGCCAAGACAATTCTCTCTAAATGAGTGTTTGCAAGTCTATCACTTAAAACTCACAGAGGCGTTACTTCCGAATTTTACAAGAAAATGATGTAATGGTTCATTTTGTTATTTTAAGAATGGAGAGAATTAAGATGTAAGAGGGACTACAGTGTTTGTTTCCAAATGAGCTTTTGCTTTTTCTTAAATAAGCTACTCACCCACAGCTATACTTTTATTATGCCATGATATACAGAATAGTATCAGAAGACATTGAAGGTCTTGTTTGTAGAAGACAGGAAACAAGAATCTTTTAATAACCTCATAAAAGGAAACGTAGTCTTGTCTTGGAACAATGTCTGAATTCTCTTCTCTAGTCTTCCCTTTATTCTCTTCATACCTTTTATAAGGTATTGCAGTCCCAGGCTTTGTCCTACCTTAAATTGTAAGTTAAAGGCAATGGACAAAAAAAGCAAAAAGAGATTTTGAAATGGAATGCATTTCATAAAATATGGCACTTGCTTTCCAGCTCTCAGGAAAGGTGACAACTACTTCCATCTAATGTGCAGTTCATACACCAAATTTTGGAGCAGTAACATCTGCAAAGAAAATTCCTGCT
>NW_009952694.1:3400652-3405365 GCF_000747805.2 Chaetura pelagica
CTGCTGAAACAAAGTAAACAATAATTTTCTAAGAGCAGAAAAAAAATTATTCACTTGTCCAAAAATCTCAGTGTTAGCTTTATTTCTATGCATGTAAAAATGCTATCAACAGAACCCTTGAAATGCTATCAGATGCTTTCAATCCTAGTCTTTTCTAACAGTACTAACTGTAACTTGGGGAGATCTTCCCTACTTCCATAATGTTGAAAGTTTAACTTTGAGAAACTGTTTCAGAAGTTTAGTTTCAAAGTATATCTTATGATAATAAATTTGTTTGGAGAGTCTTACCCCACCAGCAGTAGCGTGCCTGTTGAACACGTTCAGAGTGTAAGTCTGCAGCCAGAAGCATTGAACTCAAGACTTATGTGAACAAGTCTAGTCTGCAGAATGATCTTTTCTTCCTTTCTGAGTGTTTGCAGAGGAGATTTTCTCCACTGGCACTGTGCAGCAATGCTTAAATGCCAGTGGTGAAGAAGAATGTTGAAACAAGCTTTACAAACTATGATGAAGTGCAGTGGACCCAACATTGTTCTTTTAATTGCGACTGCCATGGGCTGGGACAATCTAACACTTTCTGACCTTGCTTGCTGGGGCAGTGAGTTGAGACAATCTGGCACCTTCTTGTCCTGGTACAACTGCAGTGAGCTGGACAACTGGCACTCCCTAACCTTGCCTTGAACTTCTGTTATTTGGGAAATGTACCAGAGATCCTTCCTGCCCAGGCCACAGCCCACTCTGAAAGTTGTCAATGTCACCTGGCAAGGATCATGGCCACAAAGGAAAAATAATGACCAAAGTCAATCATCTCGTGACCCTACAAATATCAGTCCTAAAGTGAGGCTCTTTGGAGCATTGGAGCAGCAGGATGCTATCGCATATTTCATGATGAAAGATAAGTTCTGACAAAGGAAAAGAGTGAGTAATTCACTGCTTTTCATATTTTGTGATGGAAGATCAAAAGAGACAGTATCATAGAATCATAGAATCATCAATTTTGTTGCTTTCCTAGTCCTAAAAAAAAAATAAAATATGATTGTGAGCATTTGTCTTTTTGAAGAAACCATTTAACCAACAAATATATATCCTCATATACTTACTGTCTTTCAGCAACTGTGACTGCTTCATCAGAATACCCCACAAACATTAAATGAATGGATTATTAGAAAAGAACTTGAGATAACAAAACATTATTTCTTTTGCTTATAGAAAATGGAGTTTTGCACAAGATTAGATAGGAGGGCTTTGAAAGTACAAAGAACTGAAGACAGATTTCCTGAATCTCTCTTTTAGGACTTTAACCACAGATCTTATTGCATGTATACTATGAAGTATCAGCATGACTGATTATAAGCTTCAGTACTTCTTGATTAATTTTTAGGTTTTTTACGAGTAAGCAACACCTATCTGTATAACTGTATCATGCAATCTGGTAGTTTTTACATGCTAACATCAAGTTGTGAACATATAGACTGCTTTTCCCCGCTCAAATTATAAATTGTCTGAAAGAAATGTGCTAACAGTAGCTATTTCTAGCCAAAATATATCAAGAATCCTAACAAGTTCCAAGTTCTCCTACCTTGCTTATATTACCAAAATAGGAGCATTAGTCTAATACAGACCCACTTGTTTAGCAACAGGCTTGACTAGGGTGCAGAGTGTGGAGCTGTGTATTGCACGGAGGGGAACTAACTAAATTTCCATGAATTATTCTTGTCAGCGACACACAGAATAAAATTCTAATTCTCAAAACTGTTTTTCTACTAGTGTGAATTATGTAGCATACAATGTCTCCTCGTATAGAGAATCATAAATGTTGAAAAAGACCTCTAAGATCATCAAGTCCAATCATCAACCCAACACCACCAAGCCAACTAAACCATGAAGTGCCATGTCTATATATTTTTTTAACACCTCCAAGGATGGTGACTCCACCACTTCCCTGGGCAGCCTGTTCAAATGCCTAGCTACTCATTCAGTAAATAAATTTTTCCTAACATCCAATCTAAACTTCCCCTGGCATAACTTGAGCCCATTTCCTCTCATCCTATCACCAATTACTTGAGAAAAGAAACCAGCACCTGCCTCACTACAAGCTCCTTTCAGGTAGTTGTAGAGAGCAAAAACGTCTCCCCTCAGCTTCCTCTTCTTCACACTAAACAATCCCAATTCCCTCTGCCGCTCCTTGTAAGACTTGTGCTCTAGACCCTTCACCAGCTTTGTTGCCCTTCTCTGGACTCGCTCTGGCACCTCAGTGTCCTTCTTATAGTGAGGGACCAATGTAATCTAATAGTTTACATGCTGTCCTTTCTTTAAGCCCTGGTTTCTACACCATTTGTCAAATACATGCTTTTCTCAGATGAAACAATTCCCTTCTAAAGCTTCTGTGGTGGCCCTCAGTGGTCACCCTCTGTGGTATCTTGGTTTCTAAATGCTCAGCAGTTATGTTAAGCTGAATCAATCCAAATCAAAACCTGAAATGATTTAATGATTTAACAGAGGGAGTGCTGGATGACCCACAAATTCCTTTATACCTCATTTTCTTCTTGGATAGTATACATTAAGACTAATATTTTAATAATGTGAATTATTCTCTTGCACTGTAAGAGTCCAATCTACAGCATCTAGTTTGAGAAGAAAAAGATATAAGTGAGACCCTATATTTCATTAATACATATACCAAAGCAAAAATTGACCACTGCTTTCTTCTTCAACCAAATGATCCCCCACAAAAAAGAATAGGACAGGAAAAAAAAATGTTTTTAGAAGAAATCTTGGGTTTAGAAGTCTGTTTTTCGTGGAGGCACATGGAAATGGATCATTAAGAAGTTAGGATGGAGCATGATGTTGAACTAACAGAGAGAAAACAATTTCATAGCCAGAGTCCTCATGTGTATGTAAGGAGCTTTTCCCGTTCTCTTCTAACATCTTTTAGTTTATGTGAGAAAATGCCTTTGAAAAATACTTTATCAGGCTCCCCAGCATGAGGTATGATCCCTGTACTTCTGACAGCTTCCCAGGCTAACAGTGGTAATGAGAGGCAATTCTTCAGCACAGGTCCTGAATTCCTTGTGATCTGCTCTCAGCTCCTCCATACTCAGTATGTGCATTTACCTTACTAATAAAAGGATCACAAGACATACTAAGAGACAGTTTCTATCCTGTAGCTACTCCAGTTCATGCCACCTTAATCATCCTTTTGGCCTCTTTTTCCTTAGAGTGACATAGTGGCACAAAAGAATCCATCTCTTGCACTCAAAACATCCTCCTGACTATGCATGTTAAACAACCATCAAACTCCTCTTGTAAGTATCAAATGAGAAAAAGGTATTTTCAAATATAATATCTGCACAGAGTGCACATTCCAAAACCTCTTTTGATATAACTTTCTTTAATAACATCAACACATTGTTTGATACTTGCCTCATTATTGAAATCCTCAAACATTCTATGCCTCCTTATACATCACTAATCATCTATCCACCTTGCTGGGATACCTCTGATTTACAGGGAAAGCAACAGTAAACAAAAAGCACTTTTCTACCTTTTTTTTTGGGGGGGGTTCAAATGGAAGTATCATGAAAAGAAGGTGAAACAGGGCCATTTCAAACTCGCGTTGCTGCTTTCTCTTGCTTTCTCTGTTTAAATCTAATCAATATGCAGCATAAGTAGCAATGTTAGCAGCTGCATATTCCCTCTTCATTCTGTAAATACTGAGGTACAGCAGAAAGGTCAACTTAATTAAATGCTTCCATCAAAAAAGAGTAACATTTACCTCTCCTTCTGCAGCTTGTCTGTGGAATAAATTATATATCTTCAGGTCTAAACTTTGCCTAGTCTTTAAATATACTTGCCCAAAGATACTTCTAGATACTAACGTTGGCCTTGGTCTCAACACTGTTACATCTGTGGCTCTTGCTTATTCTTATTCCTATGGAAACCAAGGTCACTGCTTGGTTCTGCTAAACTTCTTGTGCACTGGGAGGAAAAAGTGTTCCACCTGTGACTCTCCTGTGGGGAGGAGCATGCCAGACAGGTGACCCAAATTTGACCAAAGTATTTAATCCAGTATGCATTATACTCATTATAAAACTCAGGAATCAGGAGGGTTAAGTTCTCTTTGTCTGTGGCTGGCACTCTAGAAGGACCCCATTCATTCTTCTGCCTTTGACACTGATCCATTCATTCCTGAATCCACGTGTTCCTGAATCCAGTTCCCACTGGCTACTGACTCCAGGAGCCCAGCCCAGGACTTCCCCAGGGCCTGCCCTGAAGCCTTGGTGATGATGTGAGCTTTATTGGCTGGGGGGGAGCACAACCGTAGATTTGTATGTATTTGTATATATTGCAGTATTTTGTTTTTCATCATTATTGTTTCATTAAAGCTGTGTAGTTTAATTTCCAACCCACATGCCTCTCTCCCTTATTCTCTTTTCTTTCCCTTTCTGGGAGAAGAGAGGAGTTAAAAGAAAGCATTTGTCAGTCATTTAATTGCCAGATGCTTATCTTATCTGATTTGGGAGAAACCTACTTCACCAGAGGTGAATTCCTCTACTGCAAGATGGCCCAAGGACACAGTATGTGTGAGGATGTAAGGACTGATATCAGCAAAACAGACCACATGTACATTATTTTTCCTATGCATGTTTATTATTATGCATACATGTTTGATTTTTTATTTAGCTCTATAGTTTAATGTTTACTTGACCCTACACG
>NW_009952694.1:3406040-3411327 GCF_000747805.2 Chaetura pelagica
CCTACACGAGCAAGTTACAGAGTATATGCCTATACACGAACATTTGGCAAGGCATGTCTTTCTAAATAAGACATTGTTCTATTCTCACGATTCACATAAAAGATCTCATACTATTGTGCACATTTAAAGAGCTATCCAGGAAAATACCTAACTACACAAAAATGTCTGCTATAATTTATTGATTCATTTTGGACCATCATGGGAAACTTAGGGCCTAAAAATATCTTACCCATAGGCTTTATGTTCACATTTCATATGTACTGAGAATGACTGACTGTACTAGAGGCCCTTGGTACCTGTTGCTGAAGTTTCTGTACTCAGTATTTTTCTTGGATTGGATTTGCAGCCAACTGGTTGTAATTGACCCTCTACTGGGACAAGTTAGGATAAGAACATATGCCTTTCCTTAAAAAAGAGAGAGAGAAAAGGAGAAGAGGAAAGGGAGAGAGAAAGAGAAATATCACCCGTATTTATTTTAAGTTGCCTTCATTTCCAACTTTACTGGCAGAATGCCAAGCTTCTGTCATAATGCAGAACTCCATTTAAAAGCAACTCCTGGAAAAAAAGTCCACAGGAGGAACTGGACCTAACTAAAATATAAGATTTAAGAACAGAGCAGCAGAGTTATTTCTGCCCTGTAGAGCAGTCTACCTGATATTGGCATAAGATTTCTGCATGCAAAATGCCCAGGCTGGCATTTCTCTTCAGGGCAGGCATTAGTCAATTTGTCATACATCACGCAAATGCAAATCACTAAATTATAACTGCAAATGTGAAAACCTCCAATGGTTCTTTACCTCAGGCCAACTACTTCTAGGCTAAACAAACTTGACACTAGGCTTCAACAGCAATTGTAACAATTCCATGAGGATCCCAAGGGAATTATTTGTTGTACCATATGAAGACATGTAAATTCTCTCTCATTTTTAGTCTATGAAAAAAGAACTTTATTTTTACTAAACTTTTGCATGCAAAATAGCATATATGTGTATATATATACACATATACACTCACCCAATTACTGTCTGTTTACATAAATCTTTCAGCAACATGCTATATATTAAGCTTTGGTGCACTGAAATAGAAACCACCCCCAGCTTATCTACATTAATGAGCTCACACTCACCCTAGCTTCATTTTCATCTTTCGCACATAAAGCAAACCTCCTTCTTCTGAAGTCAGCAGCCCATTCCCAATGGAACTCAGCATCTCGTGGTTCCTGTCCTTGTGTCCAAATACAAGATTGCAGGTGTACACTTGCTAGAAAGTATTCTTTTTAAAATTTTCTTTAGATGTGCAAAAGGTCATTATTTTGAATACTGCTATATATATATATCTTCCTACTAAAGGAGTACTTACTAGCATCTTTACTATTAACTAAGTGGTAAATGGCTGTTAAGCAGCCACTTGTCCAGACTGGCAAAACATTGAAAAGCCTTTTCCACATGAGAAAAGCAGTGCTCATGTGCAATGAACATGCTTCTCACCCTCCTGCATACTGCTCAACTCAGGCATCTCAGTTCTCCCACTCTTCCCTGTCCCTGTGGAAAATTTTGAGCCCATAGGACCTGTAATGGACTTAAAACTATGTAATTGCTGCATGTGACTTCATCAGTAGTAGCCATGCAGCCTCAGAGGAGAGGTAACAGAGGATCTCTTGTGTTTTATTGTAACATAATAGTCAGTCATGGAAGAAGCAGTTTTCCTACTCACTGGGATGAATGCAAGGATGGCATTAACATGGACACAATGCCCATGAGCTACAGTGCCACACATAGCAGTGGATATTGCTGGAGTCTCTGGAAGAATGCATGAGAAAAGTGGCCTGAGCAGTCTGGCAGTCCCAGTTTGGTATCACACCAAGAGGGATTCAGCCCCTGACACAAAAGAAGTCCTGCAGAGAAATTTCTGTACTCTGGACAGTGTGTAGGAACTTTCCATGAGGAAAAAAAGATTCACCTCACACTTCACTTTTCACAATGTTGGGAGGTGAGGTTAATCTGAAAAAATCTTAAATTATGCAAAATGAGAAAAGTTTTCACTCCCTTTCATTTTTTTTAATTTTTTTTTTTCATCAGAAATGTAACCTTTTCCATGGATTTAACATTATGACTTGTTGCAGCCAAGAGGTTTAAAAAAGCTATATTATCAAAACTGGAATCATCAGGCAATTGTATCAGAAGGCACTGCTTAAGTACAAGTCTAATTATCATAGAATCATAGAATCATAGAATCTTAGGGGCTGGAAGGGACCTCGAGAGATCATCTAGTCCAACCCCCCTGCCAGAGCAGGGTCACCTAGAGTACATCACACAGGAACTCATCCAGGTGGGTTTTGAATGTCTCCAGTGAGGGAGACTCCACAACCTCCCTGGGCAGTCTGTTCCAGTGCTCTGTCACTCTCACAGTAAAAAAATTTTTTCGGATATTCACCTTGAACTTCCTATGCTCCAAAATTACTCCCATCTTTTTCTTTTCTTTTCCTTTTTCTTTCCTTCTTTTTGCTTCCTTTGCATAGATCCACTTAATCCCATCTCTTAGTGAGGGCAAAAACTGACAGTTGCATGACAAGGAATGTTTCCCTTTGTAAAAGTCTACTTCCTCCCAGAGTAGTTTTAGCCTAATTGAAATGTTTCCTATTAAGCTCAATCAAGGCAGCAATTATCTAATTACTCACTTATGCTTTTCCAGTAAAAAACTGTACAACCAAGCATATTAGAGGGCTGCATACATATTTATTATTGTTTTTATATGTTCCTGTTAGGGTTTAAGCAGCAATCAAACATTTTTACAGTATTTTTGCAATGCTCCTAAGTCAGCTTGTTACTATTTTCTACTAAAAAAAATTGCACAGGTCACAAAACCACTTCTATACCTCCTACCAGTTCTTCAGTAGGTAGATAATACTTTCAGAATCAAGTTATTCCTATGTAATATGGAAAAGAAAAAAGAAGGTTACAAAAAACCCCATTTCATAAAAATGGGCCTCGCATGAGTAAGTTCGCGAGGCTGAATTTATCAAAGGCCTTTTCATGATTTAGGCCTTTTAAACAAACCACCTTTATGATTATTTATTTTTTTTTAAAGCTCAGGTGAAGAGAGTTTTTACAGGACCTCCATAAAAACACATCTTCTGTATGTCTAGACATATTCTTTAGAAAGATCCCTGAAATTAAGAGTAACAAAGCTGTAGGTGACCTATATTCTTTGTGGCAGTAAATTAATTGTAAGTTTGATATAAAGAACCATGAGGTCAATGATAATTTTTAAATTAAAGTACAATAGAAATATTATATACATATTTTTACATCATGCCAGTGTTGTTTGGCTACCTAGTTCTTGCTCTATATATAGACAGAAACAATTTTGCTATTTCTCTACATAAATATACTTGCTATTGACAAATCATGTTTTTTAAAAAATAATAAACTTTTAAATTCATGATACTTTGCTTCAGAATACTTCATTGCTCTTAAAGGCACAAACGGAACTGTACTAAAATGCCCTTACACAATCTGTATACCATGCAATACTTTCTGGTTGGAATTAACTTTAGTGGTGCAAATTCTCTTCAAAAGTGACTTATTACTTTGGACACCGTGGTTCCTAGGCTCACAACCTACTACGCCATATGGTAACACCTACATTTCCAAAATGGTATTGAAAAACTACCCATTGAAACTTAGACCTCTTCTCTTATCCCAGTTTAAGAACTCAAAATATAAAAAGTTCTGTAGCAATGAGTCTATGTCCCCTTTTTAGGGGCACTTGAATCACTTAGTTTGGACGATGAACACTTAAAGCTCCATTTGAAACCTTGAAAGTTCTTCCCAAGTCTCAAGTAATTTTGTTTTCTAACTGAGCTTTCTCAGAGTGGTCCTTCCAACATCTACACGGCTACAAAAACACATTACTACTTTAGCAGCCTCATGCTGCATTTCTCAGGTCATTTTGGTTTTCATACAGTATCCTCTTTTCTGTGAGACAGATTATAGCAGAAACACAGCCACATAAAACTTCTGTCCAAAGTTGTAGACGTACCACAACTTTGACTCTTCACATAAGGCCTCCTGCAATGTCTGACAGACAACTGAAAGATTCCCTTTGACTTCATGTCAATAGACAGAATGGGAAGTCTTTTTTAAACATCTAACAGAGTAAGAATAAAAGGCCTGGACATGCCAGCTCAACATTTGCTGTTTCCCCCAAACAGTACATAGGAGGGCAGGAGAACCACCTCACACCAGTCCCTCTGTGGGGAGGCACTGCTCATGCCTAAAGGAACAGCAGTGATCTCTGTGGCACGTCATCCTCAGCCTTCCTGCAGGGATTTTGTCTTTGTCTGCAGAACATCAGCCAGTTCAAGCACATTCACCCTCTCCTGCTGCCCAGGCCACATGCAGACCGTGCCCACCAAAGACAAGAAGCCAGTCCTTCCTTCAGGTTTCAAGTTACTTTATTAGTAAAGACTGATTAAAAGTTACAGGAGTACTTCATTGTTTGAAAAATGAGAAAGTAAAAAGTACCAAAAATGAATACTTAATGAAAACAAAATTAGACAAACTACAACTAAAAAACTTACAGGCTGTAAGAATTAATATCACAGAGCATGATGCCAGAATTACAACTGTATTATTCCCTGTGCATGAGACATGCTACGTGTACATGGGTTTAAAGCACACACAGGCAGGGAGTCTGGAAACAGCCTGTACTAGTGTGTAGGAAACTTATCTTTAATTTCTAGACCCAGGACATCTGGGATAAAAGTAGAACTCAATGATGTTCATCACATGGCCGCCCTTTATTAATTTGCAGATGATAATACTTTTTTGTCATAATCACAGATGTCATGAACATATTCTGTTTTCTGCTTTTTAAAGTGAAAATGTTCATTGTTAGTAGAGCAGATAATTTTACAGGGAAAAAAAGTCATTTCAGACTTATGTTTTCATTGGTAGAATGTAAAAGGATATTTACACAGTATTTATGGTATTTAATAAATTCATTAAGTGCACTATTTTCCCACCACCCGACAGTGATGTTGTTTCATATACATTATCAACAAAAATACAGCTGCCTGGAGTTTCTGGAAGATATATGGGTATAGCACTCACTCACACCCCACATACATGGAGGCAATATCCATGTGAAAAATGGGAGAGGTATGTGATACCCATGACAGCATCACCTGCCCACTAATCCAGCTCACTGGGAGTTACTCTAACATTCCAAATGCCTGAGAAGCTTCAACCAGCTGCCACTGTGAAAAAAAAAAAAAAAAAAAAAA
>NW_009952694.1:3411345-3450788 GCF_000747805.2 Chaetura pelagica
AAAAAAAAAAAAAAAAAAAAAAGGAAAATAAATTACCCTTAAACTTCCAAATATGACAGTGAAATACTTCTCGTTTTCCTTTTCTCTTACCTGTCCACAAAATATTCCCCTTTTATAAACTGTGAACCACCCTCATTCAAACTACAAAATAAACTAAGCCAATTTTTAACACCATTTTGAACCAGTCTTTACCCTGATGAAGTTTAACACCATGGTGGTATATACTGAAAAGATCCATTCTAGTAACGGAAGCCATGTTGAGCAGTTCCAGATTTTAAAAAGCATTTAAAGATACAAAATACCCAACATATCAATGCAGTGGTTGCTACATCCTTAAGGATGAATATAAAGAAATAGTTTAGCTGTACAAAGGAGACTGTAATTCAAACTCAGAAAAAACAAACAAACAACCAACAACAAAGAAAAACAACAACAAAACCCCACAAAAAAAAATCAAAACAGAACAAAACCAAACCAAAATAAACCCCCTACTATTATGATATAACAAAGTGCAGGGGAAAACTGCTAGAAATTGTATCAAACATAAAATCCACCTAGTTGTTTTTATTGCAAAAGAAAGATATTCTTTATCTCTTGCTTTATTAGGGCTTGTTAACAACAGCAAACTTCTCAGTGACACCAATAATAATCAAGACAGCACAAAATAGGATCAGATCCATTCTCTCTAACTGCTACTCCAGAAAATTTCTTGTATTATATGAACAATAACACATACAAATGCTCACAAAATGCTCTCTGGCATCATTGTAGTCACTTATATACATAAATCAGTGTGTTTGTGGAGTCAGGTACACCTTAGCTTTAATCAGCTCTAGTCCATATATTATTTGTTATCAATAAGAAATTGTTACAGTATTGTTTACTATCTCACATCTACCCAGTTGTATCAGGTCCTGTAAACAGCTCATACGTGCAATATGTGTGCAACATGAGAAGTGCTAGTGAGTGAGAGTGTTTAACTGTTAAGAAGGTAGGTGCTCCAGCAGAGGAGACATCAGCCTAGCATTCTAGGAAGAAAAAATATTTTCTTAGTTGTTAATTTTTCTGTCAACAAGCTATTTAGATAATTTAAAACGTACTCTACGTTTTTGAAATACAATATTAACCTCAGTTTTGAGTATTGATTTGAGCCCCATACAGATGCTACAATGCTAAGAATATTTTTTTCACAGCTAGGGTTGTCAAACACTGGAATAGGCTGCCCAGATGGGCTATGGAATCTCCACCCCTAGAGATGTGACAACTTGACTGGACATGGCCTGAGCAGTCTGATCTAATTTTGACCTCCTTTAATCTGGACCAGATGTCCTTCAGAGGTCCCTTAGCACTTCCATGGCTGTATTATTCTATTAATAACTTTAGCAGCAATAATGTTAACAAAAACTGAGTTAACAGGACAAAAAGCTCCATAAGAATATGTACACTAAACAAGGTAACACATCTCAAAATTTCCTATGAATATGTACACTAAGTAAAATACCTCAAAATTCTTCTGTTTAGATTTCCTTTATTTTCTACCATGACCAGGAAACAGATACTATAATTTCAAATTAATTCCAACTCCTTAAGCAATTTAAATGGTATGTTTGAATGAGGATAAATTATTAATGAAACTTAAAGGTTTAATTCAAATGTAAAGATTAATTTATGAAGTAAATCTGATGCTTTTTCTAAAGATAAAGCTTTGAAAAAGATTAAAGATCTCAAAACTGTATGGAGTAAATTTTAAAAAAGTTTTGGTGCATCAATACAAATCCAGAAAGAAAATGCAACTAAAAACACATCACAGCTCTGTATTATCTTATTATTACAATGACATAATTGCTAAGTAATTAGTAAAATAGTTGATTAACAATTCTCTTTTCATGACACATGTTAACACTTAGAGAATTTGTATAGTTAATACCATTAGCTGTAGCAGAGAAAAGTACAAAATGCAATATTTATCATAAAGAAGTTCTCCATACTGCAGAAGATAGATGCAATGGAAATAAAATAAAGATTTATTAAAAATAGCTACTGCGTTTTAATTTTTCCTGAGGCCAATAAAATCTAAAGGTAGAAATGTTAAGAGCAGAGAGGGAAAGGACTAGGAGAATGAAAATCCTTAAAATCTTTAAATCATTGCACAGTCAATAAGGCCAGTGGGGATTGAGAACATTACGAAAGTCCCAACTGTACGTGTAAAATAAAAGAATGGATAAAACATATGTACAACATGAACATTTTTATATTAAAAAGAATGGTGTTCCAACTATTATTGCTCTCTCTGATTAGCAAACTGCTTAGTGTAAGAATAGTGAAGGCTGGAAAGCATGATCTGTACCATTTACCTCACTGATCCTCAAGAAAAACATGATGTCAGGATCCTGATGGTAGGTGGTCTTTGAAGGCAAGATGTTGATTTCACATAAACCAGATTCAATTTAAAATGTATGTGGAAATAGACAACGCACATCCAAAGCACAAGCCACAATATATTACCTTTGTACACAGATATGTAACAGCGTAAATTCCTCCAAATTAAAGGTTAAACTGCTCCCAGAGGAAGAGTAGTCTAGCCAGCCCCACAGCAATGTAATCATGTTACAGACCCCAGAGGAAGTCAGAAGCCATCGGCACAATCGCCTTTGGACTGTACCATAGAGCCTGACATTGCTGCCAGTAGCTGATTTTCCACAAGCAAGAATCTGTTTTTAAAAACATCTCTAATCCATTTTGCAGCAAGTACCACAGCTTAAACAGTGAGATGAAGCAGGAAATAGTTGAAGTCTAGCTTCCTATGTTCTCCCTAATAAATATTTGGTCAGCGTAGCTTTCCTCTTGCCATTTCATAGAGGGTACAGTAGCCTCCCATTGTATAACTTTTGAGGCTGTAGAATCTGGAGAATTATTTCCGATTGTTATTTCTTTTTCTTCTTTTTTTTTTTTTTGCTGTAGCCCAGCTTGGAATTTTGCATTAAAAGATCATCAGATCAAGAAAGAAATCAGTTGGCTCCTCCTCTTTCATCAATTTATCAACTCAGGCTGGCTTGTGTTTGCCTTCTTGCGTTCCTGGCAACACAACACCCCACTCCAAGCAGCAAGGGTGAAGGAAGACCTCAGCTGGTACAGTTATTCTCTGGGACTCAGCAGGTGGGAAGCACTGGGGATGAATCTCTTCAGGCTGGAGAGAATTCAAACCACATCTCCTACTTTTTGTGCTTGTCAATAGCAATTACACAACAAAGAACACAGCTGTATCCTGCTCTCAGGAGACATCTTCTGAATTTGGATCCCAGCTAGCTGAAGTACTACTCACTGTGCAACTCTAAAAACATGCATCTCTGCTGAAAATAGGATCAAAGAAATCTGAAAAACATTGTGCTGTTTTGTACTGACTTTCCCTTCAGACACACCTAATTGTCTCCACTGACTGCCCCCAGAGAGAACTTAACTCTCACAAATCCATGTTCTTGTGATACTTGGAAACATAATTTTAAAATATTGTCATTCTTGAATTGGAGACATCAGGTAGGTGTTCTGGACATTCTACTGTTAAGCTAAGGCTGAGGCTGTTTTTCTGTCACCCCAACTTGATGTTGCAGCCACACAGAGCTGCTGATGCCTGGTTCCAGCTGCAGTGCATGAGAACACTGTGAGTCTAATGTCCGGGTTTGCTAGAAGTTATGCCTCAAAGGAAGAGGGAGGGAAACAGTATTTTGTGGTAACAGTGCCATACAAAACAACCATAAACAGCACATGGCTACTTTATTCTGAGACTATTTCTGAATCTTGGTCTGTTCCTGAGGTAAATGTGTGCTGCAGTTCAACTTCTGGCAGTCAATAACTAAAGAGAACTTTCAGTCTAGCTCTGAAGAGTTCCTTCCAAAGATCTAGAAACTTGCTTCAAAAGAAACTGCCACAGAATGTTTCCTCTAGTGGCTTTTCATTCAGCTTGGCACAGCAGTCATCTTTTTTGTCCAATTATTTCTCAGCTAAAAGCACATCCTTTCCTCAACTGGCAGCTTATTCATTTTGTTAAGAGACACAGAGCCAACATGTCACACTTTCCAACTTGCTTACAACTCATTCTTCTAACACCTTCTCCTCTCACATGGGGAATCATTACTGGGGTTCAAGTATAAAGTCATATTTTCTTTAGATTTAGTCTCAGCATGACTATTTGTCTGCTAATACAATAGTTGCCAAGCACATTAAAATGGGATAACTGAAAAAGTAAACATACATATGAAGTAACTGATGACATAAAGAAGCCTAATGATTCATTTTCTTCTCAGGCACTAAATACAACATATCCTCTATACTATACACTCTCATATAGCTTTAAGTACATCTATTAAAAATGTTATTTAAAACTTTTATTTATAAACATTCAAAAAGGTGCTAAGGATGGGCCCAGCGACATCAGATGTTGAGAACTCTCAATTCTAATTAATTTTAATGAGAGTTGAAGGAATTCTTAATGTCCACCCCAGATGCTAGTTAAGGAGTGACCTTGCAGTCAAACTGGAATTTCTGAATCTTAGTAAAAGTATAGAAAAAGACATACACAGCACCAAATTGAAGTAGGTAGGTTGGCCCTATTTACAATTCACTGTTAAAAATGTTCACTTTCCCCCTCTCTCAACAGTTCTGTTCCTTTTCTAACCATTTTGCCTCTCTATTTTCTTCTAATGCAGTAACCAAGGAAGAAAAATCTGCCTGGTTCCTAGATGCTCACACTATAAACCTCAAATGTTTCCTCATGCCATTAAAGCTTCACACTGCTTCAGATGCCCCACTCTCTCCACGATACTGTGAACTGTAATCTAAGTTTTGAGAATGTGCTGGTACTAAATAGTTGCATGTTTCTGGAGGATAAGGGAGGAATATTTCCTACTGAGCCAATTTATCTGAGATACAATCAGTCTCCCACCCTCCCAGCAGGATTACAGAGACAGGCGTATTTGGATTCAGAGCACTGTGAGTTAGAAATCTAATATTAAAAGTAAAGTAACAGCAGGTATAGTGTCTCACAAGCTGCAGTTTATACATAGCAAGATCAGGCTAAATAGACTATTTCCTAGAGGTAAATGAGATTTTCACCTGCATTACAATGGAAAAAGGGAATACTGAAGCTGTTTCTTGCCTCTTCTATAGCTGGAAATAGTGAGAGGAACTGTAAACTGAGTTTTGAGAGGGACAGACTGAGGGCATCTGCCTCAAATTATGTTGGGAGCAACTGTTACATAGTATGCTTGTACTTCAATAGATGAATTTCTGTGCACTGCCAAGATTATAATTTCTAGTGTGCTTCAGTCTCTACCTCTGTTTCTTTTGGCTCTGAGCAAGGCAGAACCAGAGATGCTATATGACTTTCCTAGAGAAATAAAAAGGGCCCAGACATATAGTTCAGTTATCTCCATTCAACTAATTAACATGCATCAGTTAAACCATGGTAACTGCCTTTGTACCCATTCTTTGTCTTAGGAATATGTTCTTGTTTGCTTTACAAGCCCAACTATTGACAGAAGGCTAAACTGTAAAGCAGTAATAAAATGTGCTTAACGTTGAGCTTTCAGAGTATGAGCTAGAATTAAAATTGAGGATCATTAGCTCCTCATTCTGCCCACTGGTTTTGAGATGCACATGGAGCAATACTAAGGAATACACCACATTCGTATTTGCTTCTCCCAACACTCCAATATGATATTTTAAAAGCTGAATGAGTACACACCAAAGTGCTCCAAAATTACTCTGTAGTAAACAGAAGTCAACTTACTGTTTTGATTTACTGTTTTGGATCTGTCTCGCATGGACTTGTTAATGAGTTTAGTTTTAAATAATGAGTAGGCCTACCAGGGCTGGTGGGGCTACTTAACTGTTAAGACTCCCCAGAATCACAAGGCTGTTTTTCTTGCACTGAAGAAGCCTTAAAGCTATTTTATTTATCACATGGAATAGAATTTACCTCATCTACCACTTTTGACCTCATCTACCACTAATCTACAGAAACAATTCCAACTTAACCAGGAGAGATAAAAGCTGCATAGCAGAACATTTGTCCCCACTTTAGATACCAATCTTAAGACAGTTTTGGACAAGATATCTTTCCCTGTGCACTTCATTAATTCAGGAAGCTTAGATAACTAGCTTAGACTAGGCACTGAATTTATACCTAGCTAAAACTAAGGAGACTTCCAGAAACTCAAACCATGTGTGAAAACTTCAAAATGTGAAATTGGCCACTGAATGTAAGGTTACATTAATCTCAATCAGGAGAGCCAGGTAAAAATTAGAGGAGCTAAAAGCAACATAACCACCAAAACCATTAATTTTTCATGTTTTGGTTTGATTTTCTATTTCTTAAAACAGATTGCATGTGAAGTAAGTACTTCACCAACGAGAATCATGAATACATATATATAAAGGTATTGCATGCATATTCATTTTTTAGTATATATTTTTGTTTGTGGTAAGAATAAATGAGTACAGGTCTGCTGCTCTAGGAACACTCAACCCCAAAGAAGTACAACTACAGCAAAACTATTTTAGATATAAAACGTCTGAGGAAATTGCTCTCACTGTTAGAAACTTGGAAGACAATGAGAAATGATGGGGGTTTTTTCCACCTATTTTTTCTTTTCTCATTCATCAGAACTGAATTGTTATTTCTTTAGGAATGAGAAGCATGCTATCTACAATCTAGTCACACATCTAGGAAGTGGGCATTATACTTATGAAATAAGTATGCATATATTATTCTTGAACCAACAAAATATATTTAGCATGAAGCCAAATTGCACATTAAGAGACATCACATTTAGTCAATCCTCATCCCTAAAAAATAAAAAAAATAGAGAGATACTGAAAAGGAAAAGTATTTATATTCTTGACAGGCAATTAAGGACTCACCTGAGGGACTTCAAAATAGCATGTAATTGGAAAGTCAGTGTTCTAATGCGTACAAGTACAAAATAAATTCATGTTTCTCAAAACATAGTTTGGAAAATAAGTATGACATCCATGTTAGTATTTACAGATATGAGTAATACTTATGTGAGATAATGCTTGTTAATGTGGACAGGCACATGTACACTTGTATTAATTTTAATGCCATTATCACAGTACAATAATAAGGATTAATTGCAAAACTGATATCCAAAATAAAAATCTAGAAAATATAAGACCTCTATTTTAATCTGATGGTTTTGAAGTAAACATTTATTTGAGAAACTTCTTAGGAATAGAAGCACACCCGGCAACTGATATGCAACAGCAAGAAAACTGTGACTGTTGTGCAGAACATCTTCTCAATCAGAATTCTTTCTTCCAGAGTCAGCAGAAAAATGTTTACCCTAATGAGGGTTTTAGGCTTTTTTCCTTGCCTTCTGTCAGTGTTCCATTTTACTTCCTTGGTTCTCAAGGAAAGAAGCAGGAGACAAAGAGGGACCAACACCCAAAATATTACACTGAAACTGAAAAGGTGGTGGCGAGGACATGTTTCAAAAGGTCTGCTGGTCCCCTAGTTCTCTCTTTTCAGTTCTGTTAAAAGGTCTCCTGGCAAAGTCCAATGACAGCGTAACAAATGAGACTTTCTTCAGCAGACATGCACACCTCTCTATTTATAACTATCCTTTATGTAACTTAAGGAAACAAAATATTTATTTGCTCATGGTGCTTTGAGAACATTTAGAGGATAATATATACCAAAACACATAGCATATTATCCATCTTTAAAGTGTTTGTTTTAACCTACTTATCTGTTTTTCACCATAAAAAGCAACTGCATCAAGGTACAACAGAAAGTAGCATTAAAGAGGTGTTACTACTACTTGAATTGTGAATTCATCCAGAAACAGGTAGACCACTAAATACGTTACAGTGAAGATAATTTTCCAACTCTTTAAGTAGTGACTCATGATCATGAACTAGAGTATCAGACAATGATGTAGTTCAACAGCTCAGTCAGCTCTCGTCATGCTTCTGACAAGCTGGAGTCCTTTAACTCCCATCTTAGTAGGATCACTCTTACAGAAATGAGTAACTTCTGTGCTGCTTTAAAAGAGCTTCCAAGAAATCAGAACTGCAGAAGCTCATTGCTTCCTTGCCTACACCCATACCTGAGGGATCTCAGCAGAGAATACAAAATGAGCTGCCTTTTCTAAAAAAATGGTATAATTCAGCTGTGTGTGAGGCTGCGTATTTACTACAGACTTCATAGCTAGGGAGCAGGTGGATGTAGATTCATGCTTTGCTGGCTGTTGGGTGGGTTGAAATTTGTACAGTAGCTTTATTCCATTTATCTGGATCTTCTGATACTACAGTAACATTATTTCAAATCAACATGAATTTAAGTATTTTATTTAATTACAATTGAGTAGGTGAACTACTGTTACAGAGTTTAAAAAAATGAAAACCATACTGGACATGAGGACTTCAGTTCCAGACTTCAGCCTGCTGTGATGTGACGCATGAAGGAGGCGTAAATGTCTGCCTATCTTTGGTTGGTGTCCAACTAGAAAGTGATTTCCCATCATTTTTCTTTAAAGCTTCAGTATAACTCCAGAATCCTGGCCAACATTTCCTTTCTCAATAAAACGCGATCTAAGTTCATCTAAAGATGTGTGAAAGCTTCAACTGAACTTACGGTGGATATCACATCTGCCTACTCACTGCACCACCACAATGCTACTTTGTAAAAGACGTTGTTATTCCTCAGTATTGAAAAATAGTATATAAACCCTATTTTAATATGCATGTTTATATAAGATGGATTTTGAACCTATGCAGTTTTGTTCTGGTGGGTCCCTTAATATATAAGCAGTAAAGGTTTTAGGGACATTTCATATTCTCAGTTCCTTATAGAAATTGATTGGAGAAAGCTGTTTCCAATACTTTGCCAGTGTACATTTTAATGGGGAAAAATAACTGCTGATTATTATGAAACAACGAGCCACATTTCAAGTAATCCAGCCAATCAGCAGAAAGGATTTGAGGCCTTCTGGTTTACATTTGTGTTCAAAACAGCTGTATTTCATTTTTTAGCCTCTTTGTTTTCCAGAGTTTTTTAACTTTTTTTGTTAGATAAAATCCCTTTTCTCATGGTGGCCAAAACACTAGTGAAATTAGGTCGGAGGAAGAGAGAGAGTTACAGGGGAATGGAAAGCCCCCTTGTTGAAGCTTGTTAAAAAAAACAAAACAAACAACAAACAAAAGAAACAATCCAAAAATAAAACGAATGTGTAGAATAAGAACATTTAATCTGTAGGTAAAATATCTACTCTAGAATACATTACTTGGAATGATAAATACTGGTTATTGTAGTGATATCAAATCACAACATTAAATAACTCACTGCTAAAAGATAGTATAAAAAATACTCTGTTATACAAACGTGACACCGTGGAATTCCTAAATTCCTAGTTTTGATAACAATGTATAACTTCCTTGGCATAATGTTTGAATTTGTTTTAATAAAGCGGTTGGGGAAGAATGAACACTGGAAGAAGTCCAACTGCAGTATGTGCAGTTCTTAAAAATTAAAATAAAAATAAAATAATTTTAGGACGTTGTAACGGTTTATTGCCTCTTTTGAGATTTACTTTAAATTTTAATAACTTTGAGCACTATAAAAATCTGGATAGAGTTTCAGTAGGGTCAAAAAGTCTAAATCCAGCTGGCACTGCAAATTAAAATGAGCTTGGTGTTCTCAGTTCGACCTCCAGGGACAAAAGTTAATGTCACAGAACTACCGTATACAGAGTATGATAGAGCTAAGTGCTCCATACTCCACGTACTCCAGCAATGTGGCTAGCATGCTGGCTTGATGAAGCCTCTATTTTAGTATTATGAGAAGTTTCAACCAGGAAAGATCCAAGAAATAATTGCAATACTCAGCTGACAGCCTAAAGGAACACATCAGGCTGGGCAATGGCTGGAAATCTGAGCAGAGAGGGGCTTCATGGTACAGAAGCCATTTAGTGCATTAATGCATCTGTGCTTTCAATCTCTTTTCAAAGAACAGCCAATTCTGAGAACATGGAGAACATCCAAAAGAAAACCCCAGTATTTAAACTCAGTAGGCCAAATTAAAAGGCATGCTCAGAAATCTGACTTCCAGACATAGCTTTCTCATGTCAAACACAAAAAGCAAAGTAACCTTTCAAATCTTTGCTCTCTGATATGGCCCAAGTTGACCCTCAAATTCCATGGGATGTTTTGCTACAAACTAATCAGAAATGCAAAATGTACTTGTTCAAAATTGTTTATGTACTATGTAAAACTGATTTTTTTTTCCTTAATACTAAAATTTGGTCCATCTGTTGAGAAAACAAAATATTCTAAATATATACAAAGAGTAGAACTGCTTCATTCCACTCACTATATCCTGTGGTAGATGTATTTTCATCAGTATGTTTGTCTTGCAGGCAAAATGAATATCAGATGGTGCTTTTGAAAAAGGGCAGACCTAACATGAGGTGATTAGTTTCAAAAACAGATTTTTATTCTTCATAAATTATTACCAAATACAATAATCTGTTGATTGAGGATATAAAACAGATTGGTCATACCACAAGTCACAGGTTAAATGAAAACCGGAAATGATAAGTTTATTTAACATAGTCTTACAATAAGTTCTCAAGCAGTGTGAATCTAAGGCAAAGAATTAGATTTCAAATGTAAAGACATTCATTTGTTAAATCAGACATTTCTTGAGGTCATCTGTTTCTTCATTGGCTATTGTGTACTACATATGTACACAGACTTTTACATACGTATATAAATTCATCATTTAAACTTGCAACCACTGAATAATATACTTTGTACAAGACCTATCAACTGGAATTGCCATTGCAATTTTATTCAATTAAAATTAATAACTATTACATCTACTGACTGTTTGTGAAGATGTTTGAGAAATCTGCTGGCCTACAAAAAAAAAATCAAAGAAAGTGATCCTTAAAGCAGTAGGAATCCTTGAAGGAAACAGCTTTGACTTAAAAAAGCAACTCATAACAATACTTGCATTGTAGATCTCATTAAAATGGTGGCACAATTAATTATGTATGTTTCAGCAAGAAATCACACTCGTTGAAAACGATCTACTTTTATCTTAAAGATAGTTAAGTACTGTGTTTAAAATGAAGATAGAAAAAAGAATTCGACCTCAAGTTTCCCCAACATTCACTTGCACTGGAGTAAAAATTACAACATTTTATCATATTGTTACGGTATTCTATGACATGTAGTTATCTAGACAAAGTTTCCTGCATAAGAAGTTCTAATCAAAATTGTAAAATTACAGCCATGCATATAAACATTCCAAGTTTTGTAGTGACAAGCATACAAAATGAAATCACAGAAATTTCCTGTTCTTGGGACAGCTCTGTGTCAAAGGTTTTAATTCAAAGCTAATTGCTGGCTAGAAGTCTTTACCTTCTTTAGAGGGACCATGCTCTATTAACTGGAAGTCTACCAAGCATAAAGGCTAGCCAGTTCTTCTGTTAAAGCTTTTAAAAACAGTATGCTAAATCTGTAAAAAGCTATTGTTTTGCTTCTGTTTTGGTTAGTGTGCAAAATTTTAACATATAAGAAAAGCTTCACCCTCACCTATACTCCAAATGTCAGCAACAGGTTTACTCTTTCAATAGTCAACGTAAAGTGGGGAAAAAACAGATAATTTTTCTTTTCTGCAGTTGGCAGAACTACTTATAGCAGAAGAAAAAAACACATTCCTAATTTCACTTTAACATAATTCTGAGATTTTTAAAGCCTTCATAAACAGTTATGTTCGACATTGCTGCTGAATAAGGACAATTTCATGTTATACTTTCTATAAAGTACTTGCAAGTACTGTAGAATATAAAGTTCCACTGATACAAATTTCCAAGAACTGCGGGTTTGATTGGTGGGTCTTTTCCTGTAATTCTGTAGTTGGTATCAGAATTTTTTAAAATACACATATATTTTGGTAATTAAACTCATTTACTGTTTAGAAAACTGTTTTGTTTTGCTTTAATTTGTGCTATTCAAACTATCTATGATATTGTTCACTTTTCCCATTTTGTTTGATGGTTTTGCTTTTTCATTATAGACTTTTTCCAGATGGGAATTAATGGGGATCCTTAAGAACTTTATCATAGTTTTTAGCCAGTGGAATCTAAACATTTCTCATACTGCCTTTTGAGTATCTTTTGTTCATTCCAAGTGCTATTACTTAGGATTTGATATAATTGAGTCTTAAGCCCAAGACTTCTCTGAATACCATCATTTGCTTCACAAGGCATGAGGCACATTGAAGTAAAGGGATCAGCAATCATCATTAGAACATCATTCATATGAAGTTTAAATCTTTTCCCTACCTATCAGCCATCTGTATTTGTTCTCCCATTGTGGCCTTTTCCCCTCTCTGATTTTTTGCATGTAAGAGGCTGCATGGTCATAAAATAAACTGGGTGCAGACATTGCTGTCAAATGAACAGGGGATTGATTGGTTTATCATCAAACGTGTGACATGAGGAAACTTTCACCAGTTCCCTTATTCTTGTTTCAAAAACGAGCACAGCATCAAATTATTTTCAAAATGTTTTCGCAAGTCTTTTCTTATGACAGTCACAGAAGGGATTTTAACTAAGTGTTATCACTCTCTCTTTGTCTCCAGACCCACAGGAAATGTGCAGGTATTCCAAAAAAAGCCAAAGTCCTGCAATGTCAATGGCTGACATTTCCTACCAGTCAAGCAGAAGTTCAGTGAACATTTCTCAGCATTAATTGCTCAGAAGACACAGTTTCTTCACTGAAATAGGTCTGCTCCGAGTTCAGTTATTTTTTTCAGAAACTGGAAACCAGTGCATGCACTGAATGTGTAATTTTCCTGCTTATTTACTAATGTTCCCAGGAATTTCCATCTTTATGTAGGCAACATTAAGCACTTTAAAGAAAGATACACTGGTGTTTTCTAGTCTTCCTTTCCACCCACCCTCAAATGCCTCATAAATTTAGTTTTGAATATGGTGTTATGCCTGTAATTTTCATAAATACAAGTATCATTGCTACAGAAACAAAGTTAACCATGCCTAACTTAACAAATATATCACTTGAAGGCAACATTACATAGCTTCTGAGGACCATAAAGTAGTTCTGGCATGGAATTTTACTAAGAAACAAAGACAAATTACATCTCCGCTAACCAAACAACTTGCCATCAGTGGGCTCAGCTGTGACAACAAAAAAGTTTGTCTTCTCCTTTTTTACTCTGGGCCTGACCATCAAGAGAGTGCTCAGTCACCACCGTGGATGCTCCCACAAAGAAGCTTGCTCTCCAGCTTCTCCCCTTTACTGATCTTTGTTTTCATTTTTTTACACTCCAGAGAGAATTTGTTTGATCCACCTTCTTAAGTAAGGTGAGCAACTGGTGAAGTCTGCACCTGCCTCACTGATAAAGTGAGATTCAGCAGTATGTTGACTAAAGATGGATAAGTTGTTTGTTGTTTTTTTCTTTGCCAGGGATAAAAGGATGCAAGAATATAACTTCTCTATGAGTTTAAAAGTCCAGAAATAATACTGTTCAGAAATAACTGTTTCTTACTACAGACAATGTCAGTGAAACTTAGACCAATTCTTTATTCTTTAACCTTAGTGGAGTGTGTCCACCTCTTTCTGAAAAGGAGATTTCTGTGATTCTTCTAGTATTAGATCAAAAGTTTTATGACCTTTCCAGAAAAAAGCCACATCACCAAAACCAAAAAGAACACCACCAAAAGCAAAGCAATTTTATTGAAAATTTCCTCTTTACCCCCCTTTTGTTCTAAAGTGTACAACTTTTTTTTCTTCCTGGCTCTAGGCAAAGATAGAAACTCTAAAACAGGTATCTTGGATAAATAAAAACAGGACAAGATTTTTCTGTTCTGTTTTTTTTTTGTTTGTTTGTTTGTTTGTTTTGTTGTTGTTTTGGGGGTTGTTTGCACTATGAGAGATCACATATGAGAAACTAAGAAAGTAAAGAAAACTCTGAATCTGGCTGAGGCAACGGCAGAGTGATGAACTGCAGGCAGAAATAAATGGAAAGGGATTTCACAGCACAAGAGAAAAAAAGCCGTGTTTGGGCTTCCTCCTGGCATGCAGAAGTTAGCTGGGGAGATGTACAACAGTCTTAGCCTTCAGAGGAGCCTAAGAATAACCACTAGGGGAAGATCACACTGTCCTTCCAACTAATGTGTTTAAAATGAGGTAAGGAATTAGTCTTAAGAGGTTGGATCAAAACCATTATTATTTTCTGCAGTTCATAAAGTAACTGGAAAAATAACAGCACTCAAGAAACCTCCCAGCCTTGCCTGATATAGGACAACTGCAGAAAAGCAGTTGAAAGAAAGAAGCATCACAACATCCTGCCTGTATGTGTGCACAAAATGTTCCAGAGAGTAAGAGGACAATTGCTCTCTTCACTAAGCAGTGAACTAAAAGTTCAAGGCTCTTCCTGTTGAAAGCTATTTTACACTCAGAGGCATGATGGGTTTTCAGAACTGATGGATTAACACCCCATTTCCTTTGATTCTAGTGAAAAGGCTATTTTTATGTAGGTTGCATGTATAAAGAAAAATAAAAGATACCCATTTTCAGGTGCTTATCTTTATTTCTCTTTCGCTTAAAACATCAACATGTAAAATTTGCTTGACTGACTTTTGAAAGAACTGGTCTTAAAAACAAACTAACAGGAAAATGTCTTGGACAGCATTGTCAGGATGTTCATAAATATGTTGTTCAAGTTCAGTCTAATATATGTTGTTTATGTCATCTGATATTGAACAGAAATTTATCACAACCGTGATACTGGATACCACCAATTTTTAACTACACAGTTAATTTCTCTTCTGAGTATTCATGTGTAACATATGAGAATAGCATCAATAACACGTAACAGCATTAACACAGGACGAAGACTTACTGCTAAAGCCTACTAATAGGATGCGCACCCTATGAAGATTCTTTCCTAGAAACAATCTCTCAGAATGAAAAATTTTCTGGCTTTGGAGGACATTAACTTTCCTCTAAAGCAGAAGAGATCTCCTGGCACAAACATTTCTGATAGTTCTAGAGCAAGCCTTTCATTAACTACACAGGATAAATGTGGCACAAGGTAGGCAACAGCTTTGAAAAAAAACAAAACAGAACCACCCAGAGCCTGATAACCAGTTCATGGGACGATGGAAATGAACACCTCCTTAGTGAAAACCCCACTCCAAGACAGTTACATTGTAAATCTCTCTTCACTGAGATCAGCTACCTGCCTGCCTTTCCCCATTTTGCGCTTCTTGGTTTTTCTCCAAACTGTTTCTCCCCATTAGGACAACAGAGCAGTGCTTCATGGACAAAGTGAAAACTCAGCTATGCTCAGTGACCCTAGAAAAGGGATGAATTGGCTGTTGTTCAATCCAAACAGGTTCATATTTTCTATACAACTCGACTCTATTGATTCAAATTAACATGCAGCTACCTTGATTACTTTGCACTACCAAAGTAATATTTGTATGTGATATGAATATTAGCTGAGATTAAAATTATACTTTCTAAGAGCAGCTTAACATGTAATTAATTATTGCAAAGTGTTCTAAGGACAAAAAAGGCCATGAAAAAAATACTGTATTATTTTTGTATGTCACAGCTGCACAGATGAACACTGCAACATTTGTAGCCCCCATTTTTCAGAGGTGTTGACTTTTCCAAAGTAGGACAGTAAGGGACAAAGTACAGAATTGCTGAGTGTGCTCAATGAGGAACATGAGTAACGAGGCATAGCATTATCTTTCCTAAATGGAAAAGCACAACCAGAACAGGCAGGAAATGCTATTAGTGAAGCTGTAAAAAAAAAAAATCAACAACTTCATACAAAAGCAAGTTTTAAACTAGTTCCAAAGATGTGAGATACATTTAACAGATTCCTTTTCCCATGCTTCCTTTTTAGACTACCATGAAAGAAAACAGATTGCAATAACAGAACAGATGTTGTAAATAAACTTATCAGAAATGTATTGATTTTGCCAGCTGCTTCACTTTCAAGCAGAAATTCAGTCATTTTTCAAAATTTGCTAAAATATTTATGTAGTCTAACAAACAGAAAAGCCAGAAAATCAGTAATATTAAAATAACAATGGGAAAAATTGTGCAAAACCACCAAAATTCTGTCTGAAATCTTCTTTTGGCAACACATAATGCCATGAAGACAGTTTCTGACAATCACTGTATTACCAATACATCACACTGATGTTGTGGTAGCCCTGTAAAACAGCGTTTGGATACAGGCATGGTTAAGTCCAATTGAGTTAAATACTAGAAAGGGGCTAGCATCAAGTTTCAAACTTCACAGCAATAAAATCTGGAAACTATATGAAACTTCAGTGTGAGATAGATGGTGCTGACCTTGCAAAATACCACCAAAACCAGTGCCGATTTGTGTGTCAAACAAGATCTGTGCCAAATATTCACAATTATGTGATCTGCCATTTTAGCCAACAAACCACTGAGGTGCAAGACAGTGACCTTACAGGAGCGATTTTACCCTCCTTTATTACAGGAGAGAAAGGTCATCAAGAAATATGTCTAGGGCTGAATTCAACCTCACTTTGAATTTGATACCACTTCAGTATTTGAAAACACTTATGAAAACTGAGATCGATGTAAAACACAACAGTAGCTCCCCCACACGTTGAGTGGCAGTGACAGTTCAAGCATGCAGTTTTACAGCAGGCAGCAAAAAAGATTGGGAATTCAGGGTTAAAATTTCCGGTGAAATTTTGTCTTATAAAGTAATGGAAGTTGACCAAGAGAGTAAATCAAATGGATCTCTGAACAAACTGAAAACAGCTGTTTGGCTGAGTTTGTCTCTGATTTAAGTTTGGTAATTATTGCCCTACTGTGGCTCAAGGTTATTCTGTATTAGTGGAATAGGATATCATATGAAAATCATCCAACTTTTTAATTTACTGTAGCATCAAAAATTCCACTGTATAAAAATATGCTGGAAACATAGCCTTTTAAAAAACTCACCTATAAACCTTTTAAATGCCCATTTATTTGTTCTTCTGACACATAATTACACAAAATTTAATTACAATTGAATAGAATATCTAATGCCAAAAAAAGAGGTATGTCACCTCTAGTCACTCCAACTATGTTTTCACATAAATACACTGAAAAGCAACTTTAAAAACTTAGGAATCAGTGATATACCATCTTGGCTTAATACTACACTCTGTGGACTATTATGCTGTACCTTAGCATGTAGAAAAATTGCTAGATTTGTACAATAAACCTTAGAGTAAACACAGGAAACTTCCTTAACATAGGAAACTTTCTTTTAAGGTCTTCTCATATCATTAGCAGCTACAAATACATAGCAGCAGATACAAAGCCACTGAATTTAATTTTTTTAATGAAAAACTTCTTAAAGAAAGCATGGTGGACATTTGATTAATTTAAACTGAAGTCAAGCAACTAATTCTTCATTGCCCCCATTAACTCTGAAGTATATTGGGGTTTTATTAGTTGGGTTTTTGTAGGTTTTTAGGTGCCTTTACTGCCTAAGAAACATGAACCAATATTCTGTGTTAATAATGCACTTACTATGGCATGTAATTACACAGGGAGGAGTGGCTGACACACCAGAAGGCTGTGCTGCCATTCAGCAAGACCTGGACAGGCTGGAGAGTTGGGCGGGGAGAAATTGAATGAAATACAACAAAGGCAAGTGTAGAGTCTTGCATCTGGGTAAGAACAACCCCATGTACCCCCGTATAGCTTGGGGACTGACCTGTTGGAGAGCAGCGTAGGGGAAAGAGACCTGGGGGTCCTGGTGGACAGGAGGATGACTATGAGCCAGCAATATGCCCTTGTGGCCAAGAAGGCCAATGGCATCCTGGGTGTATTTAAAGGCGTGTGGTTAGTAGGTTGAGAGAGGTTCTCCTGCCCTTGGAGCATTATTTTTCATGTATACAGAGTGGAGAAACACCATGTATGTTCTGTGAGCAGTGTACCAGGATTTTTCTTCTGGAAATTAAAACCAAATATTGGCTCTCCCTCACACATGGGCTGCAGTTTTTGCATCAATACCAGTTACTCTACACTGCTAAATCAAATCTTTTATTTCTAAGAACACAAGTGTAACACAAAAATATTTTACTTCAAAACAATACAATCCTAGCAAATTATTACAAATCAAAGTTCTTATTCTTTCTGAATATTTCTTTCCAGATCAACTTGAACTTTCAAATCAAATGATTCAGGTGATTTAAGGTCAGCTCCAAGTAAACACTGAATTCAGCTCAGCATATTATTAGAAGCATAATTTTACTTGGAGAGTGAGTTATCATAGATTAATTGCAAATAGGTATTTCAGGAGTATCTTCATTTTACCCACCAGACCATCCTCCTTTTTTTGTTTCCCATTTTCTCAGATGAATTATATGCAAATTAAACCTTTGCCAAAACAAAATTATGTGATAATTACAGAGTCTATGCCACAGAAGTAGCTTTTTGAAAATACCACAGTGCTAATAATCTTTTCAATCTCAACAAAGATTATACAAACTCTAGCAGGTATAGTAGTAAACTGACTGTGCTCTTTTTAAAAAAGAGTGGGCTCTACACAAGTCTTTCTGAATAGACAAAATAAAACAGGCAGACATCCATCTGAAATCCCTTCTGCATATTCTTTGCCAAGGAGCAATTTCCATATTTACATTCTTTAAATGCTCATGCAATAGAAGCCAATAAAGGCCCTTTGGCTATGAAAAGCATCAAGATGCACATTCAGTCAAAGACCCCACAGCAGCACTGCAGAAGAAACCAATTGAAAGCAAAGTCCCCACTGTTTTGAAGGAAGGGCCCCATAACAGAAGCAGTTAAAATGAAAAAGATATAGAAGAGCACAGTAAACCTACTTAATCTGCTGATCTCACAATGCTCTGTACTTAGGGGGACATCACAGATTAACTCCACCAGTTATCAGCTGGAGTACAGTGAGCTACAGCCTTGCCCCTTACAGAAGGATGGGAAGCAGATGGCCTAAAAATAAGCTCTACTGGGTTATGTAGCTTCAGAGATCTCCCCTGCACACTTTCAGGCAGCCCTTACAAGCATTTTTCTAACTGCTTTTCAGTCTGAATGCAGTCCAAACCCACCCAACTTTACTAGTTTAGATTTGCTACAAATACAAGGTAGGCCTAAAGAAACCTCTGGGCACCTACAAGTCATTGTTCATCTCCAGAATCTACTGTAAAGTATTATATCACCTACTGCTCAAGATACTATCTAATGCACAAACACACATTGGATCCACAAATTACAACAAACGCTGTCACAGCTGAAGACAATTATCAACTATGTATTAACAAATTGCTTTCTTCTTGCTCTTCAGTCCACAGAAGTGTGTAACAACTATTTTCTTTAAAGGAGAAACACATGGAAAAGGGTGACAGTCGGACTCCTTGTCACTAAGCAGACTGAGTCAGGCTTAGTCTCAATAGAAATGACAACAGTCTTTCACTGGCACTTAAGTTAAAGAAAGTTGACTTAATTTAATATACTGACTGTTGCTTTCCATGAAAAACATAAAATAACTAGCAGAAGGTATAAGCTTCTAAAATAAGACTTGAGACAACTTCATGTACACATTTCTAGAGCTCTATTCAGGAGCTGCCTAACCCTGAAGGCTCTAAGCTTAATGTTCCAAAAAAACCTGGTGATGCTTCTGTCCCCATGAAGATCTGCCTTTCACAGCTAAAATAATTCCTCCTTAAGATTGTTCTGGTTTCAAAACTCTGAGCATCACACCAACCACATGAGGGGCCCACTTCAAGATGCAAACCCAGAACATACTTGACATGCATACACAGACTAGGATCTTGTGAAAACATGTCTGTGGGTACTTATAAACCAGCATTAATACTGGTGGTACTGGTAGAGCTCAGCCTCAGCCACTTTTTAATACAAAACCTTAAGAGATCTGGCTTAAAACTCACGACTCAAATTTTCACTCAAACGAAAGTGGTTCAACACCTTCTGCCTGACAGAAGCAGGTATAGGCTAGCTTCAGCTTGAAGTCACCTTTGAGCAGCAGCACTGGAGAATGTCACCGTGCAGAAAGAGCAAAATGCACAGCATCAGAAACAGACTATATAAGATGAAGCCTGCTTTTATTGCTTAAAATTTCATACTCACCTAGAAGTACAGAGTGTTTCACTTCCTGAGAAGTGATTTAGCCACCTATGGATGTGGTCTCCACACTGGAACATCAAAAAGTCCTTCAGCATGGCCATTCTACATTATTTCATAGAAAGTACCACTGAATAATTCTGTATTTTGCAAGGGAATATACAATCTTCAATACTCATCCAGACACTTCTAGAAAGCAACTTTAAGGACTGCAGAGGATATTGTTTCTCTCTCAATAATGTCTGATGCAGAAGTTTCAACTTGCATTGGCATTTGTCCTGGTTTGAGCCAAGATAGAACCAAATTTCTTTCTAGTAATTTTACTTGTCAGTTAAGTCTCTTCTAAGCAACTGCACTTGCTGAAATTAACAGTGTCTGCTTCCAGTATTTATAACACTCAATGTTTATAGCTACTGCTGGAGAACGGTGTGTTGAGCCAAGGTCACTGTTTGATTCTGCTAAAATTTGTGTGCACCAGAAACAAAAGGGAGGAAAAGGGGTCACAACTGTGACCATCCTGTGGGGAGAAGCAGACCAGACAGGTGACCCAAAATTGACCAAACTAAGTATTCCATCCCATACATGTTATAATCTGCATAAATCTCAGGTTCTCTTCATCCATGACCCAGCGTCCTGCGAGGATTCTCTCTGTTGTTCTGCCTTTGAGCCTGACCCATGCATTCTTAGATCCAGCTCCTGTCTGTTGTAAAGTCTAAGAGTCCAGTCCAGGACCTTCTCAGGGCCTGCCCTGCAGCCTTGGCGGTTATGTGAGCATTACTGGGGGGCAGAGTAATATTCGTTTTGTACATATTTGTATATATTTTATAATTTTCACCATTTTTGTTTAATTAAAACTGTTTAGCTTCCAACCTGTAAGTCTCTCTCCTTTATTCTATTTCCTTCCCTCTCTGGGAGGAGAGTAGGGTTAATAGAGAACATCTGTCATTCATTCAATTGCCAGCCCAGACTTAAACCTTGACAATATTAAGAGCAATAAAGTAGACTGTTAGTTCTTTGAAACTTATACTATGTATTTTAACTCAAGGAAATTATTTACTATTTCCCTATTTCATGAAGGAGTAATGAATTAGTTCCCTAGAATGCTTCTGTCTCTTCTGTCTTTAGAGTATTCAAATGCTAAACAGAGAATATAAATTATGGAGATGCGGGAACAGTTTTTCTTATCACTGACAACATTCAGTTGAAATTTTATTTTGTGTTGTTCTGTTTGCTTGGTGTTTTCCATTTCAAGATCAATGAAGCTTTCTTCTTAATTAAATTAGGTTTTCACATACTGACACACAAACTTAAAGATAAGCTCATCCATCACCCAAATGCCCCTGCTGTCAGAATGCAATTAGTCTTAAAACACAGTACTTTGAAACTTCAAATGATAAATTCTTAAAATAGCGATTACAAGATCTAAGAATATATGACTTCTATTGGTTAATATTTTGCATGCACTGTAATCCAGCTTCTTTCTTGTACCTATACAAGAGACAGCCATAAGAAAAAGAGAGGACCATCTACTACAATGAACAGAAATTAGTATTTTACTCCTCTTCCATTTTGGTATCCACACTACAGAGTTCTCCCTTTTCATGATACATCTGGAAAAGTGTCCAGCACTACAATGCTACCAAAGTTTATTTTTGCAATAGGACCCAGAGTAGAGGCAAATTCTTTAAAACTCCTCACCAGAGTAAAAAAGACCTGTTCTGAATTTCTCTTTGATATCTGCAGAGGACAGTTTAAAAGGGGGTATAAATCCTGGGCTGTATTACCAAAAACTTTACACTGCTCTCAGTATCTCAGAATGTGGCTATCAGCAATGACAGTATGTAAGTGTCCTTACACATACTGCAAGTCACTGCCCAGCTGTACAGCAGCTGCCATCAACTAAGTGCAGGAAAAGTGGAGGGTGATATGAATCCTTAAAGTACTACTGGTTTGTTGTGTTTATGTTTGATTGGAAAAAGACTGTAATTGCCAAAAAAAGACAACAAACACTTCACTTCACCTTGGATTTCTTAAATGATTTCATGTCTGTCTCCTATGAGAAGCAGTTGAAGACAAGACTCTTGTATCTGCAGACTGGTCACTGGAGGCCACAGCACATGAAGCAAAAAGAAAGAAGCAGCCATTAACCAGGCGGATTTCAGTAGCGTACTTTGAAAGGACATAGCATTATCCACAAAGACCTTTGCTGACCTAGAAGTCTCAATAGCTCCCAAATAACATCCTACTGATAGGTATATGACTTCTAATTTGTGAAGCCAAAAGGCTGAGATGTAATCAATTTACAGCCTTTCACATGCAACAGGAATTGTTCTGTTCTGAAGTTATATAGCAACATAATGCTGAAGCAGAAGTTACCAGAGAAAATAACTACCACATTCCACATTCAGCTGTGGAATGATTCAGCTGTGGAATGAACAAGTCAAGTGGATTTGACCACATCACAATTCAGTGTTACACAAAACTGAAGAATTTTTCTAAGAAAATTACTATATTGATTACAATGTTATGCTTGGTATGCACTAAGCAGAGAAAAATAAAGAGGTCTCTACAAAAGTTCACCTTATACTCTCCCACACAAATCTAATGGTACAGATAATTAAAAGTCAGTTATACTGAAAAATAAATCCAGTCATGCCCACAAAACTTGCTACTATTATACGATACATTTAAGGTAGGTATTTCTGACTATGCTTTGTTTTGATCCTCTGCTAGCATAAGGGACTACATAAAATTCTGATAGTTTTGCCATTTGAAATCAAACCCTCTTTTGATACAGTATTTGGAATATAAACATGGTAAATGGGTACAGAAGTAAACAGCCTGATGTACAATGAAAATACACAGAGCTTGAGGAAGTTAGGTGTACTGATAGGATATAAAAGCAGGAACTATGGCCAGTTCTGCTCAAAAGAGCTTAATACTCAGATACTGCTCTTGATTACTCACATGACTGGCACAAGATAAGGCTACTCTCATCTGTTTGGACCTTCCGCTTCGTTGCCCTCTGTCTACAATCTCTCTTCCCTCTGCCCGCACCCACTTCAGCCATCCACTTTCAGTTTCATTTTGTTTCTGAAGTGCTCCTTCAGGTATTTTGCTAGAGGTCAGCAAGACTATTTTCTGTTCTGAGAATCACTCTGGTAGCAAAAAAGGAAAACAAACAAAAAATTACTTTTCCTGTTGCATATGATGGTCATAACCACTCACTAGGAATCACCTTCTTGATGTGAACCTCAGGAATTCTTCAGTTTTGTTACACAGGATGCTCTACCGGGTGACAGGAGTTCTCATCCCCTCTAGACCACAGTCCTGTCATTTGAGGATAGGCTGTGTTTAATTTGGGTCTGATCATTCTCAAACAGATCTTCCAGAGACAGCAGGCACACAACTAGTCCTCATTTTTTTACTGTGAGAGTGACAGAGCCCTGGAACAGGCTGCCCAGGGAGGTTGTGGAGTCTCCTTCATTGGAGACATTCAAAACCCACCTGGATGCATTCCTGTGTGATGTACTCTAGGTGACCCTGCTCTGGCAGGGGGGGTTGGACTAGATGATCTTCTGAGGTCCCTTCCAACCCCTAGGATTCTATGATTCTATGATTACTTCAGCTGGACTACTCACACCAGCTTCTCATCAGTCGGTGAAAAAGTTATGCTGTTGAGCTTTAAAAAGAATATAAAGCTGGATTGTCACAAGCAGGTGCTAAATAGATTGCCACCAGCGCTTCCTCAGATGAGTGGATATAGCAAGTCCCTAATGATTTTGTGCTCTGCCTGAATCCTGTTTGTGTGCTCTGTATTTACTAGTGGGCCTAGACATGTGCACTTATTATTGAATCTAGGAGGTTTAATTTAATTTTAATGGGAAGCTTAAGATTAGCTTATATTTAAAACTGTTCACATTGAAGAAATGCCCCCGTGGGCATTAAAGCTAAGAAAACCCAAACGTTCTCAATGTTAGGTAAGCATAGTGAGTATGGATGATGAAAAGTACCTTAGAGTTCTACAATGTTCCTGGATCTCAAAAAGAATAAATTTAGACCAATTTGTATTATACAGCCAGGTGATTATGTGAAGTACATAACACAAAACACAAGGATGTGCACACATACATATTCACAAACAGTTTAGGAATGTCCAGACTGCCTTGTTTTGGGCTCAGTTTTTCACCATGTACTTTTTACACAGCCACCGAGTTTCTATTCCAATAGAAACATTCACATCACTGTAGGCTGTAATGATGCTGAACAGTGCTCATTCAAATACTCTCACTGAAATCAGGTAGGGGCAGAATAACTACTTCTAGAAGAGAGCTGCTCATATAAGCAATCCTAGGAAACTCAGCTGGAATGAGCAAGTAAAAAATTTTTCCAGTATGGATATATATAAACAAGTACCACTACACAGACCTTACTTTAATAGCAGCTCTGTTCTTAACATGCCTTTGCTTAATGTAAGCTTGATGTATTAAATGTTTTGTCTTAAATCAACCTCATAAGACTATCAATAGCTAAAGACAGCTGAGAATCCTGTTTCATAAAAAACAAAGTGAAGGTTTTCTTTTAGAATTTAGAGGTCATCATTACTTTCTCTAGTATTTTTTCCTCTTTCATTATTTCATTTTATTACTTTAAGTTATTGCCTGCAAAATAAATTAGAAAATGTTTTCCACATAATGCTTGAATACTTGAATTTCATCCAAAGTACACTTAGTAGGTATGAATTGTCACAGATTGCTGTCTTTTAAGTAATATTTTAAAACACCCTGTTATTTGTATTTTAATTTTCTAGATTTAGAAGTTCAGTTGCAAGTGTTTACCATAGAGAACTCGGTCAAGCTGGTGTTTGACCTTTGACAAGAAGCTGCCCTCACTCTGGCTACTCCCAACAAACTGGGCCCAAGACAATAAGCTGCTTTATAGCTATTAGCTGGGCCAATGTGTTTCTCCAGGAAGACCTCAAGCTGAAAAGCCAACATGCTTGACAACCACAGCCAAGGTACCAAGGGCCCAAGCACTAGACATTAGAAAACAAATGGAAAAGCACACACAGCTACATCTGGAATCCTAATGGGCCACCAATGGTTCCCAGCTAAAGGAAGAATTACCAATGTTATTTTATCATCCCTTGTGCTAACTTAGCTGTTTATGTACAGCAATAAATGATTTTTTAAAAACATATTTGGGTCATTATGTCATATACCACCAGCAAGTACGATTGTTTTATTGTGCTTGGAGTCAAAATACACTGCTATGCCCAGATGTGAGGGAAGTTCTAAACCTCTAGTCCTTCTGTATTCATTCCTGTTGGACAAATGGATTAAGTTTTTAAAAGGGAAACTGAGAATTTTTATGGCCTGTACTCCCATCTCACTAGTAAAATTTGCACTGCTATTTTCCTACAGAATTTTTGCCTTGCCAATGATAACATTAAATATTAACTTAGCAAGCAAACTAACATTTCAACCAACAGGAAAAGCCACACATTTTCAGGTCGAAACATTTCTGTTTTCTTCTTCCAAAGCCATAATATGTTATATTAAAAAAATAATTTTCATGTGCTTTTTTTACCTGAGCACCAATCAAAACTCAATGCAAAATAATCATATCTTGGAATGAAATTAAAATACATATATATTTATTAACAGACTTTGAGGAAGTTCCTACAGTTACGGTCCTAAATTTACCTCTGCAAAACAAAGCTTTTCCAAAATCTACAATTGGAATGTTTTGTTTTCATGTAATGAAACACGGAACTTGGGTAAAGACTTGCACAGTATTTCTAACCACAGTAACATAGCATTTAACAAGTTAAGATTCCTCAGCATTTGCTGCTTGAGAAATGATCAACTTGGTCAACATAAACAGCAGAAGGTGTATTTTTTTAAAAAGGTATAATAATTTAAGCAATGTGCAACATTTATTGACAATACTAATCTAAAATTTACTATATTCCAGTTTAAATCAACATTTATCAACAAAATCTTTAAAAATTTCCCATTCCAAAAGATATTGAAGGTTTTTGAAAACAAGTGCAATTTAGCAAGTGACAAACTGAATCCTATTTCAGAAAATTTAATCCCAACAGGCTGAAATTAATTTCAATGGAGACTGGATCAATTGGTAATAAAAATTAATAAATAATTTAAAATAAACAGTGTTTAATCTTTTCTTCATTCCATTCTCATTCCTTTTTTCCTACTTTTTGCTTGCCCTGTTGCACTTCTGCACTTCTTTTATCACTTTTTTTTGGGGTGCCAGAGCTGAGGAGTCTTGGGGAGCAGCATGTAACTCTATTTTTGAGTTTTCCATAATATAATTTTTTTGTATCATTTAACATGAAGCCGCAGCTGCAGCAGAGATGTAGTATTTTGAAATCTAGCTATCTTCCTAGGAAGATTGCCAAGAGTGCTCACACTCGTTGCACAGGTTAAGCTGCAACTGTGTCAACCCATTCACAGCGAGTCAAGGGCCAACCCAGCTGGGAAGACTGTTGAGACACAAGCGATCCAAGACACTAAAAGAAGAAAGATAGTCATAAACACATGCACACCTGAGACATGCAAAGCTTATGATGATGATGTACAGAGTAAGATTATCAACCACATTTCAGTGAAATAAGATGGGTGAACTGGTCAACAACCTACAGACTTCCTCCATTTAATTAGCTGAGACATAGGTCAGAATATTTTAGGGATTCTTCTGTCAAATAACTGAAATCACTTCAACACGTGATGACTAAGAAAGAGGTAACTGAGAAAGCTCTTTGCAGAGAAGTTAATAGTAAAAGTAGATTCTTTTTAAAACAGTTATGATCACCTTGCTTTTCCTTTAATACTGCACTCCTTAGTGTAACCCTTACTTGCTATGGAAAAACAGATGCGAATTTGACACCCTGTACTTGTTGATGTGTTTCTAAAGCTGACAGCACAGTGCAGAACATGAAATTTCCTTGCTTCTGCTGCCACATGGCAGGTTAAAAGCACAATTAAGTAAACAGCTAAGTGTTTCCCCTGATTTCCAGGAACAGCAATGTTGATGATTCTATGATTACATTAAACCTAGAAGAAAAAAAAATGCAACCCCGCAACTGATCTCTAGCCATTATAAAGTTGCTTCAGAAGCATCTGTTCCATTTCCAAAATGTATTCTAAATAGCGAAACTAAATACTTAAAAGTTCAATTTGGGTACTACTGTAAAGCACCACACCTCTACATAACGTTTTGCACTATATTTACAATGTTTGACTTTGTGATGTTAGTATATATACGTCTATATATATACACAAATACATACCGATAATTTTTTTTTAAGACATGCTAGCATGAAAAAGTTAAACATTATATTCAAAATAGTTAGCAAGTTAAAGTAATTAATAATACCTTTTCCTTGCTGACTTTTCCAGATGTTTTTTTAATGAAAGAAGTAGAGCAAGGATTAGAGAACAGTTTCACAGAAACAGAGAGCACATTAACAAATGCTAAAAGATAAATACATGTTTTCTTACTCACAGAACTGATTCCTTGCATATGCCAATTATTCTCCCATGTTATCATTAGGAAAAATTGATCCTTGGCTAAAATAGATTTAAAAGATATTTAAATCCCAAGGGACCTTATACCAACAGGGGTGAAAGAAAAAAATAAATTATAAACTCATTTTGTGTTTCATCTGCATATCCATTTATATGTTTTCTTTTCCTTTTCTGCCATTCCCTCCATACTCCTCTCACCTTCTTTTTAAGGGAATCAAAATATAATTATTGATTAATCTCAGGTTTGCCACATTCACCTGTTAAAGACCCTATCTATCTTAAGCACAATTCATTACATTAAAACAAATTTTAAATAACACAGAAGGTTTGTAATGTCACAAACAAGAATTTCGTAGAGGCTGATGCTTATAAAACACCCAACAGATTTACAAAATTCTTATTGATTAGTTCTTGCCACAACAGTATTTATCTTTTCCTACAGAGAAACTAATTATAAAAGCATAATTTAAATACCCCTTTAAAAAACACTGCGACTATTTATTGTCTGTGTTAAAATTTTGTACGTATTTAGCAGCAATAATGAGTTATTTCTACAGCTTCTCAGCGTAGTCTCGCAAATCAATTAGAAAACATCAGTTTCTAATTGTATTGGTCTGGCATTTTTTACAATAACTACATCTTTTTGTGGAAAAAATATGTTTTCCTTCTAGGGGCTATCTGGAAAATGCATGCTGAGTATTTCTCCCTTTAATTAAAGTGGCTCATTTTTGTTTACTTTTTCTGTCCCCCAGCAATTTAAAAAATAATATACTCAGCTGGCAAGAGGCCTGTTTAATAGCTTGATACAGCACAACAGGTTATCTCACACATTTTTGAGTGAGTCACAAAAAGAGGTGATCACTTCAAAGTGTCTGTTTGAAGAGGCTGGGTGAAAATTTTGAAGAAAATTATTGTTTAGAAGTACATTCCCTATTAGACAATAAGAAATATTGTAAAACAGTGCATAAGAACATTTTTATAAGCAAAGAGATGTATGCAAATGGTTATGAAATGCTTCCACATGTGATCATATTTTCACAGTAATGATGACTATCAAACATTATATTACACATCAATATTTATAGTTGAATCAGATACTGGAGCCAAGAATACTGTAGACTGTAAAGCATGGCCAGTTGCAGCATATTTCCTGGCTAACTCTTCATACCACAGATGTTCAGGCTGCTATCCCAAACCATTCCACGTATTTACTGGTACTCTTAATTTTTCATATTAGAAGTCCTTTACTTAGTTGTTCTCCTCATTAACCAAGCAGTCCATGAAGTCTTTTTTTAAAATACAGCTGCAAATATCTGTTTTGTGAAGCCACTTGTTTCATATTCCTCTTAAGATCAGTCATCTGCCATTAATAGGGACTAAACAGCCCATGACTTAGGTAGAGACAGTTATTCAAAAGCCAACTAACATCTTGTTTTGGAGGGTACATTTGAAATAAATGCCTAATGTCAAGTTTAAATATAAGTCTATGATTAAGTATGTTGAGCTGTCACAGCTTAAATACAAACACACCCAATACAGCATCCTGCTAGAATTAAGTTACAGCCTTTCAAAGACTGAAGAGTCATATAGCCTTTAGGCAGTATTAATAATGGACACCAATATAGTTTCAACACCAAGCAATCACATGGCAGAGCTTCCAGTAAAACGTCTGCACCATAACTGAGACTTTTTTCAAGTTCTTGGCAGCCCAGCACTGCTCCTACTGACATCATGGGGCACACAGGATAATTTTCCACATGTAAACTGTAATCAATGGCCTTCCAATAGAATTTTATAAATAAAAACGTGCAGGTTAAAAGTTGAGCATCTCAGATAATGTATCTTAGTGCAGCCAAGAGTGTCCAAAATATGAAGGTTTGTAAAGTACTGAACTTCACCATAGGTGTACAGCCGATTATTTTATTGTCCATATTTTTATGCAAGCCAGTGTATTTTTTGGAGGCAGAGAGTACTTCATTGGCTAGGAAAAAGACAGGACATTTTTCTTTGGCAGGTTGATTTTTTTTTCCTTTTTTTTTTTTTTTTTTAAAAAAAAAATTAGCAGATGTTTGAAGCTGCTCCAAGGTTTGGAATGTGAAATAAATCCCAGTGGAGATAGATTAGTGGCAGAAAGCAGGTGAGGCGGTCAAAGGTGGATGTAAATACAATTTATCAGATGACTCTGCAATTTGTCACATTGGTATCACAATCACACATGTGGCATATATAAAAGCTTTGGCAACTGAGAATTAACATCATTCCTCTAAGCCAGTGTAGTTAAGAATGGAATTGTACAGCAACACACGGATGTGCTACCAATAAATGAATCAAGAAAAACCCTAGAAAAAAAAATTACTCCTTAGTTTACAAAAAAATCTAACGTGCATCCTTGCACTAAGAAAGGAGATGGGCAGGGGTTCTACTGAAAGAAACCTCAAATTGCAAACAAACCCCAAAACCAAATCACACACATCATCTTCCCTCCCACATTCCAAAAGATGTTCTTCAATAACTGTCAAGCTAAGCTAGGCAAACATCAGCTCTCAGACTAAGCAGGAGTTATAATATGACCAGTATGCTGGATCAAATAGTTCAGGTATGTTCCTAGACTCCTCCCAGCTGCTCAATTCTCACATCACAGTATCTTTAGGTGAAGCCTTCTACCACATCTGATTGAAAAAATATCCTACTCTGCTGGATGATTTGTGATTACAACAGTTACATTCTCCTTTGTCATCCCCAATACTATGGCAAAGCAATATATCCATGTGAAAAGTCACAGCTCACATCCTCAATAAAAAATCATAGAATCATAGAATCCTAGGGGTTGGAAGGGACCTCAAAAGATCATCTAGTCCAACCCCCCCCTGCCAGAGCAGGGTCACCTAGAGTACATCACACAGGAATGCATCCAGGTGGGTTTTGAATGGCTCCAGTGAAGGAGTCTCCACAACCTCCCTGGGCAGCCTGTTCCAGGGCTCTGTCACTCTAAAATTTTTTCGGATATTCACCTTGAACCTCCTATGCTCCAATTTACACCCATTACCCCTTGTCCTATCACTGGTCATCACTGAGAAAAGCCTAACTCCGTCCCCCTGACACTCACCCCTTACATATTTGTAAACATTGATGAGGTCACCCCTCAGTCTCCTTTTCTCCAAGCTAAAGAGACCCAGCTCCCTCAGCCTTTCCTCATAAGGGAGATGTTCCACTCCCTTCATCATCTTGGTAGCTCTGCGCTGGACTCTTTCAAGCAGTTCCCTGTCCTTCTTGAACTGAGGGGCCCAGAACTGGACACAATACTCCAGATGCAGCCTCACCAATGCAGAATAGAGGGGGAGGAGAACCTCTCTTGACCGAAATACTGTATTTTTTCTCAGCAAACAAACAATGAATTTATCAGTGTGCTCCCTGCTTTTTTTTTTTTTTTTTCGGCTTCACAGACTAGCAGGACAGCTTCAAGGGACTAGATTTTATCTTTAATATACTAAATGTTTCCACCTGAAAAACTGAATAAAATCAGAGAACTGGATATATGGTCATTAAATTAATTACCTGAGAAGACTGGGTTTGTTTCTGCATCAGTGTCATCTTTGTGGTAGTAACAAAAGTGTGAAACAAAATCCAGCAGAACATACATGACTTATTACTAACTCCCATGCCAAATCCCAAGCATAATGCTTTGATCTTTTTTCTATACCATAAATATTTAGCAAAACACATGAAAAACTCATATATATTTTTTTTTTATTATTATTTTTTTAATAAAGATTACAGTATCAGTTCCCTCACACACTTGCCAGCCAGAAGTGTGGGCCCTCATACAAACAACCGTCTTCCTGGGAAGAGAATAAATTAATTGGAACTGTCCAAGATATACTGAAGTCTGTCTCTTCCTCAAAGAGGTAAAAGCCTAACCAGTCTACTTTCATGTTACAGAACTAACACCATTTTATCCATTCATCCAAATTAAACCACATGATGCTGTTTCAAGTTGTGATTAAGTGCTTTATCATCAATATGCTAATATAGTTAGGACTGGAAGCTTCTTTTCTATGAACAAAGAGATTGTCACTACCAAGCAGCATTTGTGTTCATACCTGAAGCCTTGGTGAAGGGGTGGGCCTGAAGAAAGTCCCTCCTTCTCTTCTCTAACCCAATTCAGCAGAGAACTCTAGCTGAAATCCAGCTGTTATAAGCAGCTGGGCATTACCAGAGAGGTGTTCACAAGTGTCCTGGTTTTATTGATTATTTTTTTTTCCCTTCAGTCAGCTCTCTTTTAACTAGTAGCAAAGTGTTCCAACTAAGACTGATAACACTGGAATGTTTTTCTAACTGCTGGGTCTTCAAGGTCACACCTTTACTCTGCTGGCTAAGACACTACAGGGAGATCTATGACCCCCCCAGTAGGAGGCTGAATTAGACAGACAGCAAAGTTGGCCAGAGATATTCCATATATCTATGCAAGCTCAGAGGAAGGTCAGAGATCACAGAAGACAACTTCCTTCCTGCTCTTCTTCCCTTCTATTCAATGAAAAAAGGAAAATACTGTATTGTGCTCTGCTTCTGCAACAGCACAGTATTACAGGAATCAGTCTGACTACTTTTACCACTACAATGTAATGAGTCTGCCTCTTGAATGTAGTAACAATGCTCTTAATCCAAAAATACATGAGTAATTTCAGGAAAATGAACTATAGGGCAATAACTATATATATATATATATATATGATCTATATCTGAAACATCCTGTAAAGCCACTGATGACTAGGACCCACATTTCTTCGTGAAGACCGGAGGTGAGAAAAGGACTATTAAAACATGTGGACTACGTATTTTTCTCATTTAATGGAATCCCGAGCTTTTCTGAAAACAAGAGTAAATCGTGCAATGAACTAATTCATGCAAGAAGAGACAAAGAATGCTAACAGAATTTATTCATTAAAAAATTACTACAAAATTGCTTATACAACTTTTCCAGTTTCAAAAAATGATTTTAAATACAGTGATGAAGATTTTCCTAGTAGTATGTGGTTTTCATAAATATTTTGAACACTCTTCCTCCCAACCTTTTTTAGTCATTATTGCTCTAAAACCAAAATTTTGTTTCTCAGAAGGCCAAATTAAATTACCTTTGGACGGCTGAAAGCTGGCACATGCGATACACAAGCTGTGTTGATTCAAGACCTCAGTCAGCTTGGGTACTTGCACTCTTTCTGTTAGGCTAGCATCTCTGGACTACAGTAACAAAACCCCCAAACTCAGGGCTCCTAGTGCTAAATACTCTACAGACATAAGAGAAAGAGGGACCAAAGGAACTCAAAGTTCTAATAAATTCAAGCCACTTGTCATGGTTTGACTTACCTAAAATGTCAGAATTAAACCATGGAAATAGGACTAGATTAGTAACAGAGTGCAGGTAATGCTTTCAATGAAAGGTCCTGCTGCTTGCAGGTTGGTGATTATCTGGCTTCAGAAAAGTAAATAATTAAATTAACAAAAATTAAAGGAAGTAAAATGCAGTCTGCAGACACATCACAATTGTCCTGAGATGAGGATTTCAGTTATACTGTGAGTTATAAGAAAACTGATGGGACAGTTAATGGAAAGAAAATACAATTTTTTCCCTTTTTTGGAGTTCTATGCACTGCTTTCTCAATGGTGCAATACAGCGTTGTGCATGAAGCAATACTGATAGCATACAGCCAATATCCACTCATCTGAAAGCTGCTTATTAGAACCAAGGCTGCACTGACTTCAAACTAACTTAGGCCTGAGCCAGTTTATGCCCAGATACAGCCTTAAGCCAGAAGAGCTGCAGCAGTACAGATCTGTCTCATCTTTAGGTCAAATGCCTTTATGTCCACTCTTGTGGTCACCAAAATTTTATTTCATTGCTCCATCAAACCCTCAGTGTACATTGTAGTGACTTAATTTACCTGTTTCCTGTGGCTTTGTCTGGGGGGTTATTTCAATCCTTCCCTGCCCTAAGTTACCCTAGGCAATTGAGAGCTGATTATATATCAAAACATGATTGGTTCTGACAGTAAAAGGCTTCACATAGTTGTACTTTGTTCTAGGAAGTGAGCTGTCTCAGATCCTGAGATGTCACAAATCTGCATAAGCCGCTCTGCTGGAAACTACTGATAAGACAATTTATGTTCAAGCAATTCAGATTAAGCTAAAAAACACAGTATTGCCCTACTTAAAAACTAGAGGAACTCAATGAAGTAGGTGATAAACAGAGGCAACTACTCATTCAAAGTGTGAGGTCATAGAATCATAGAACCATTCAGGTTGCAAAAAGACCCTTGGGATCACTGAGTCCAACCATCATCCCTACTCTACAAAGTTCTCCCCTAAACAATATCCACCAACACCACATCCAAACAACCGTTAAACATATCCAGGAATGGTGACTCAACCACCTCCCTGGGCAGCCTATTCCAGTGTCTGACCACTCTTTCTGTGAAAAATGTAAGGAAGCTCCTCTAAACCAACAGAGATGTCTATTTGTGAGCTAACTCATCAGCCTCACTTTGTAGTCAGAGAAATAAATGCTGGTTTGCAGGGTTTGACTCACCCTAAGAAAGACTACTAAAACAGGTCAAATGACAAGTAGCCTAGAGACATTTATATGTAAGGACTCCTAAGGACCACAGAGTGCCCAGAATGACTAACACAGATGCAGCCATCTAAAATAACCTGAGAGGAATTTGCTTGTGTTGATATGCTGCTATTTGTACCAGTCTATATACCCTTAGAACCAGTGAACATGGCTGCTTGCTTCCTTGTCATTGAGGTATGCAAATGAATCTACAGACATTAAAATTTTGCAGAGACCAACCTAAAATGTTTCATTTCAATCAGCACATTAAAATCTCAGATCCAAAAGTCTTGCAAGAAAGTAAAACTATAATTTATGACACTGTACTGTAATCGAGCAGAAAGGTAAAGAAGGTGAAGCCAATGTATTTCTCACCATGATCAGCTGCTAAAAACAGTACCTGTCCGCTCACCAGGAAACTTGCACTGGAAATTGCAAAATTAAAAAACATTTTCTCCTCTTCTCCTCTCAAGCTCAGGACCTTCATGCTATAAAAAGAGAATTCACAGAGTGTGAAGGAATATTGATACAGTGTGATGAATATTAATGCAGTGTGACAAATATCAAGACTGTTAATTCCTTTGTCATTCTCAGTAGCCAGCCTCCTCAAGACTCACTAACTGAGGAATTATTCTACTGTCATTTAGGAGTGTTTTTCAAACTAAAGCTGGCTACTAACTGAATTTATTAATTAACTTGCAATCTAAGTCTCTCTTTAATCTGCATGCTGTTTCAATACACATGCCCTCAAAGACAGGACTGCTACTTGGAAACACTTCGTTTGTTGCTTCATCAAACAAACACACCTTCCAATTCAGCAAGTCTGTTGTTCAGTGGTCACTTTTTAACAGAACCACAGAAAAGATTTAATGTGCGCCATCTTTAATAGGTGTCTTTAGAAACACAAATACAGATTAAGATCAATTTATTTGCTTATTAAAGCCTCTGAACATTTATTGAAAGTAAAGCATATGCCTAGACACAATGAGCCAGACATTCAAAATTACTGTTTCAGAATACAAGTATTTTAGAGTATTTTAGAACAATTTATTGATTTAAAACTACTTTTTACAGCAACAAAAGAAAATCACACGCTTTTGAGGAGCTTGCAGAAGATTACAGTTTATTTTTTACATTCTGCAAACAGACAATATTTAATCTGTTTAAAATTAAACTCGGAAGATCAATCAGATAGGCTTTTGAAGAGCTCAGACACTGCAAGTAGTTAGCATTGTATTTGCAAGAGATATAGCCAGTTGTTTAACCACAGATATCATTTAGTCTATAACTTAAACAAGCACTGATAAAGCTTTTTTATATAAAGATGCTATCAGCAAAACAAACACAGTATTTTGTACTACTTCAAAGCTTATTTATAATGTGTTTAGAAATATTCAGTGGAAACAGGAAAATAATGTCTTGATTTTCCAAACTTTACAACATCTGCTTTTACTTACTTGCAGCATCGTAAAGTTCTCTAGATTTCAAATGAGTAACTTTTTTCTTTTGTCTGGACCCAAATTTGAAAGTGTTCACATTACTTTTTTACCCCATCAATTTTTCAAATTTTCACTTATGAATATAGCCATATAGAAATCTCTGTAGTCTTCCAACGGTGATAAATACTAGTTAGCATAACTTACATTTTAAATAAGCACATTAGAAACCTGTTATAAATTACTGCTTCTCAGAAGACTAAAATTCCTACATCTTTGTAATTTCCCAAAGTACATATGTAACTAACTCTTTTTAACCAGTTATCATACTGTTTATTCATACTACTGTCTCACAGTTGGGTATAAACTCCAGAAAATTTTTTTTTTATAAATTCAGTTCTTTCACTGACTTGGTTTGTGGAAGTGACTATAACCTTCTTACAACCAAAGAGTGTCTCCTTTAACACTTTTTTTCATCTATAAGAACAGATTCAACTGCTAATCCTAGATATTAAGATGTGACAAATACATCTGTGTTACTTTTAACAGCTTACTATTAACTGTTTGAAGATGCACTATTATACTATAGCTTTAGTGATTCCCCTCCATTATGTAAATTAAAGCTGTTGGTGATATAGTAAGAAGTAATATTTGAAGTCTTCATGTACGTGAGCACTTGCTATTTGATAAATACAATAGTAACATCATAAGTAACTTCTTCTCCCTGCTTAGATTAGAGATAGACAAGCTACTCCGGCTCATGAGTTATGAGCCTCAGTGTAGCCAGAAAGCAAGCTGGGTGCCTACTACAGAACATTTCATGTTACTGTGTACCTTGGTCTCCTGATCAGCCGGATGAGGCTGATCAGCTATTGCATGGTCTGGCTCCCATCTGGCCTTATACTCAGGTTTCCCTCCCATCAATCAATAGCACCTGGGGGGACAGCGGGAACGAGAAAGGAACTGGAGGAAAGCTGGGTCTTAGAGCACTGTTGGGATATGTGGCTCTGTGGCTGCAGGGTGAGGCAGAAGGCTTAGTTTCTGCAGACGTTTTGCTGCAACATGAGATCAGGTCAGAGTCAGACCTGCCCAGACCCCAGAGGTTGGAAATGCTTCCAGGTCTACTAGCTTAAACATAGCTCCTGTGTGCCTGACAAGCAAAGGTAGTGAAGACACGAAAGATTATCTGCATTGTCCTTGAAATTGTCCCTCATTGTCCTTGAAAAAACTGAAGCATGTTTGTTGCTGTGTTGTAAACAGCTGCATAGCACTGATGCTTCTTTTTCTAAGTCCATAACAATAAATGCTTAGTTTTCATAGAATCATAGAATGGTTTGGGTTGGAAGGGACCTCCAAGATCATTTACTTGCAACTCCCCTGCATGAGCAGGGACACCTCCCACTAGATCAGGTTGCTCAGAGCCCCATCCAACTTCTTCTTGAAGTTATTTTTCACATGTGTGTGGAACAGACAGTGAAACATGGGGTTTGCCATGGGCAGACTGGTATATACAGAGATGTAAACTTTGTAATGTATTTCTTCACAGCTCAGTGGAGATAGAACTAGTCTTCTAGATCTGACTGTCTTAAACTGAATTAATGTAGAGTGCGCTTCCAGCCACAGTTAAGGAAGATATGGCCAAGAGAATTAAAAATTTAGATTCTCAGAAATGCTTCATACTTTTTGCATGAAACATATGAGAACACATACTGGAATCTACACTTGGAGATGTTACAAGCTACGTAGGTGGAAGTCTGTTTCTCTGTAGTATTCTTTATATGTAATGCACTAAGATTCCCTTTTGCCCACCTATGGACTTCAGTTCTCCATCCACAACTCACAAGCAACCTGGTCTAGTGGAAAGTATCTCTGCCCATACAGGAGGGTTGGAACTAGATGATCTTTAAGGTCCCTTCCAATCCAAACCACTCTATGATTCTATGAATCATTTAGGCAAAGACTACTAGAGCAAAGACAGAGTGGATACTCAAGACTAATCTTAATGCTTGAGGCACTTCTCCAAAAGCAAGGAGGTGAGGAATTAATGTATAGATCCAATAGTTTCAGCATTTTTAATACATGTTGAAGCTCAAAGTCCAATTAAAACTAGAATGCAAAATCACAACTCTTTGAAAACAAACCAGTGTGTCTCAATTACGAGGCTAAAAATCCATACTCTGCTGTATTCACCCACTTTGGCTAAAGTCCAGCTTTTTGAAGCTACTGGATACTCCTGGATCCTCAGTAAGAGCAAGAGATAAATCTCATCCACTGCATTTTCACTGAGATGGAATCCCAGTTCTTTTAATTGTGAGTAGAAGTACCTATTTCAAAGTTGTGGCTTCTGCTCTCAGAGCATATCACTGGGTTGCCTTGCAGATATGGGCCCTTCTTTGTCAGTCAGTTACACAGCAAATAATTAGTGTCAGGTATTAAGGACAGTCAAACACTGGAATAGGACCTTTAAAAACTCACCTCTCTGTGATAATATTAATCAACTTTCTTGTTCCTAAAATAAGCTACAGGTGTGGACTTCTGCAGGTAGGAATAAAACTGAAAAGGCTGAATGAATGGACCTAACTTTGGATTTCAGGAACATAAACTATCAAGTTCTAAGTTTCAGAAAAATGATGGGGACAGCTCAAAACTGCTAATGCTTGAACTTTGAATGAGGCCTCTTTGTGCCATGCACTCCTCTGGGGCATGACACCTGTAGCTGCCACTAAAGACTCCTGGACCACTGCAAGAAGTTCAGCTCCATTTTACTCCACTTGCCCATCTAAACCCTTCTTTACATTGGCCCATGAAGAGAAGAGATGGAAGAAGGGAGATGAAAAGATCTAGCATCCAGTGGAACATGTATAAATAGAAGTAGAAGGTAAGGGATGGTAGGTGGTGAGGATGTGGCTTTAGGGTAGAAAAAGAACAGTTTTCCTACTGTACAGCCCTCCTAAAACTTCCTTCTCACTCATCTCTACCAAATATTTCATTCTGTCTACAAATGCTCAACAGGCACAGAGCAGAACAGCAGCTGAACTAGCAATAGAAACCAGTAAACCTAACGCAGTCTTCTGCATTTATTATTAGGCCTCCTTAGTCAAATAAACTATGTAAATTAATGTGAACAAACAAAAATGTGACTTCATCATTTGTTTGTTCATTATGTGTAAGGAAGGGGATACCTAGTCACTACTGTCACCAACTGTTTGTGGCTGGTCATGTTCAATAATGAACCACTTGATAGTCATCATAGAATCATAGGGATTGGAAGGGACCTCTGAAGATCATTGAGTCCAACACCCCTGCTGCAGCTGGAACACCTAGGCCAGTTCATACAGGAATGCTTCCAGACAGGTCTTGTCCTTGAGGGGGAAATAAAACTCCCTGGATAGCAAGAACTTTTGATTGGTAAAAATAAAATCTCAGATTTTTAGTTAAAACAAGTACAGAATAGGCAACTGATAATTAGTTTTACATGACTGAGTTTGGTGACCCTATAAATCTTGCTTCTCTTACACTGGTATCACAACCACAACAACATCACTAATTCAAACTCAAGTTTGCACTTGGAGTGTCTCTCAGGATGGAACTCAAAAGCTTAAATCATGGGTAAACATTCTTCTGCCAAATATT
>NW_009952694.1:3450833-3458771 GCF_000747805.2 Chaetura pelagica
AAATTAAACAAACAAAATATTTGGTCACTTAGTTTCAGTTTCTTCTGGCATTGGTATCTTGTGGGTACTGTATCAAGCCATGAAAAATAAATAAAAGGGAGCTGAACATTTCAAATACTGTCAGTGAACTTTTTTTCCAGTTCAGTGAGGTTAACAGGCCTTTTAATTTACAAATTCATAAGAAGAGGTTATTATGTTCTTTATATACTCATAGAAGTCTCAGTACTAGAAATAGAAATTAGTTCCTCATGACAGAAAGAGTCAAGATTAGTTGTAATTAACAGCAAAGTCAAATCCAAACAAACTTCAGACAGCAACAGCTAATTACAGCAAGTAGAATGCACAAGAAAGAAGGCTGTGAGCTTGCAAACCCTTGAACAAATGATAAAGACTCCAGCATGTCAGTTGGTCCAGAGAATATGTTCAAGCAAGTTAAAAACATGCACAAGTAATTTACAGGAGTGGGAATAAATCAATCATTTCATTTTGGAATCAATCAAAATTTCAGATCCTTCACAAACTTTTTGCATTGTAGAAAAGAGACCCATGTTGTGTTACTCTGTCAATTTTCTACATCAAATCTTCAGATCCAAGATATATTGAATTAGAAGGTTCAATGTTATTTTTACTCTACATTTACATTTGTTTGCCTTGTAAGAAATATGTTGCAGTGTATCCATGCATCAACTGAAAACAGAAAAACAATTCAGCAGTTAGCAAAAAAAGCTTGTCTTTTTTTTTTAACAGCAGTAAGCACAAGATATGCAGTGCTTTATTAAAACATTAAGGTAGTAAATAATTGAAACTAATAAAAGTAGGAAGTTCTCCATCAAGTTTTCTTCTTGCGATGTTAACTCAGAGGAACAATTTAACCTGCTGAACATTGCAGTTGTTTCTTTACACTAAGAGAAGCTTCACTTACTGCAACAGGCTATAATTCTCCTTTCATATTTGTAACGAAAATGTTTCATTAAAAGAACCTGCAAAGTGACAGCATAAGCATGCAAAACTTCCATTCTTTTTGTATGCTTTTCTAAATGTCAAATCAAAACATGGCAATGTGATTAAATACACTAGTAACCATAGATATACTATAACTGCCTTATAAATCATGTTATAGCTAATTAATCTAATTAACAGTCCTATGTCCCAGATACATTACAGGAAAAGACCAAATCAATCCAGTCTTGAAGAAACCACTAATATGTCTCAGACACCAATCCTGGATTTATTGAATGTTCATCAAATATCGACCTCCTTTGGAAATACTACTATACCTGCTGCTTTTATGGGACTGGATTTTGTTTGCCTTTTTTTTCCGCCTTAAAAGTTTTTAGAAACATGGAAGTTAAACTAAAGATACTTTGCTAGTGGCTTAGCACTTCAAAGACAGCAAATGAAGCTGATTAGATTAACCTCTTCTAAGTTTTAAGAATCAAAGACTGAAAGCTTAGCATTTTTCTGCTATGCATACTTTTCATCTGTCCAAATTAAAACACTAGTACACAAATAAAAGTGCATTAAGTCCCTTAGAACTTAGGCTGAAAACTCTCATTTTCAGAAGGTAAGTAAAAAGCACGTTGAAGCAGAGCAGTTTCTAATGAGTTAATGTAAAAAAACCTCATGCAAAAGCAATCTGCATCAAAGCTAGCAGGCAGTACCCTGACAGTCATCCATCAAACCAAAAGTCCCCTTAATAAATGCCAATTATAGGGCAAATATGCACAAACGCGGATAGCATAAGCCATGGGATCATTTCCTTCCAAGAAAATTAGTGACCAACAAAACACCCATGCAGTGTAAACTACTAGCCTGCCCTACAGCAACACTCACTCCTGACTAGAATACTAACTACTGCGATTATTTAACTCCTTTTATTTTATTTTATTTTGTACTTTTGCAAGAGTTCAGAACTACACAGAATTTTGTTTGGGGTTATACAAATTGTGAAGGAATTTGTATAGAAGTCTAACATAACTTTTTAAAAGCCATGACATGCCTATAATGTATACAGAGTCTCTGACTTCCGCCGTAAGTCAGCCTTTTTCCTAACTTAATCATACTCAAATTTCACCCCTTTTAAAGATCCTGATTCAAAAATGTTCACTCATTCTCCACAGTCCACAAATTTATACCATCTCTTCCTGTGGTATTATATGTGCATAAATTAAAAAAGAATGGTCTTGTATAAGGACTGAAACCAGAACATTCCAAGTCCCCACCCCCCAAAATCTAACTTCAATTTATAAAGGAAAAATGTTTTATACAAAATACATGTTCTTACAAAATTATCATTTTGTGTATGGATAGGATGTTTCTAATTTGAGCAGAGTAATGTTTCCTAAACCAACAAATACAGGGTAGTGCAGCATGCAACAGTCAAACGAACAGTATTAAAAGCTTCTCCACTGTTATACTTGCCATATGTCTGATTCCTCTCAGGCCCTTTTGCTAACACCTTCTGCATATCACACCTGACTGATGTTTTTGTTCTCCCAAGAAATATTTTTTTTTTTTTTAGACTTATTTTATCCAACATACACTGAACTGAAAAGTAGCACATTTTGTCCTATGGAGTATCAGAGGCCCATACCTTGAGGTAACAGTTGAGGTCTAATACAAAACCATTATGCTAATATGACAAAGCAGCTTTGCAAGAAATACTTAATACTAGTATCATGACAGAGCTCATTAATTTCTTAAATTAAAACATATTTTTAACACGCACATATATATAAATTGATTTAAAAATGCTACATTAGTCCTAGTTTGATGTCTTACCTAATTGACTTCTTAAGTGACATCTTCCATCGCACAGGCTGGCCCGTGCTATATTAATTTATTTCCATCTTACCTAGAATTATGATGAATGGTCTGATCTCCATTCAATTACTGAAAATGTGCAAAGAAACAGAAACAATGAAACTGGCAAAGTGCTCTGCATTCTTATGAACAATTTAGGCTAATTAGCATCAACTTCTCCCCCATTCATCATACCCCTTTAGAAATATAAACAAACTGTCAGCTCTAACCTAACAAACAGATCACTGAGCTACTTAACACAAATTATTCTTACATGAAAAGCTCCTTCTCAGGCAATATTCTCCTCTAGGGCATCTGGGAAGCTGAGCTATTAAAATTGAAGACATATGTTTCAGTCAAACTTAACTCCCAGATTGTAGCGATGGCTGTTGTGACAGTTTTCCGTCAGCATGCTGCTGCTGCCAATGGACTTACTACATATTTAAACAAAGCGATGCAACAACAGACTTCAATGATGCATGTTCATTTAGTACAATGTCAATGCCACCCAATTACCATCCTACACCTAGGAGTGAAGCTATTAACGTTATTGCTTAGGTACAACTCAAATCTCAGATTTCATTCACTGCTTCTTTTGGAATTATAAGTTCTGTACGTTCCTGTGAGCACACAGAAAGCAGCAGCTCTGCCAGTGTCAGCTATGACAACAGTTCAGTAATTATGATCAAGCTGCAGAGGCAATGCTCTGAAGAGACCATAGAGGGGAGCACTGCTGTCACTCCTGGGTTCTAGTTCAAACTTCTCCATAGGTGCCACAAATAAAAGGACAGCTCTAAGCTAAAGGAAATCAGGGAGGTTCACAGAGATTAATTATTCCTTAACGCTGCAATCCCTGTTGTACTTTGAAAGCCAAAATGATAATGAAACACTTTCATCTTCCCTTTCTCCAAAAGGCAGAGGAAACTAAATTTGGCCCCCCACTCCAGATCTCTAAGAGACTTCTATGCTAAAACAAAGACATTTTTCATCACTTCAGTAAAGCAGTTCACTATCCGGTAAAAGAAAGAAACAAACAGTGGCCTGGAGCTTCTGGTCTCACAGGTATTTGAGATTTTGTGAATAAATAATAAGCCTTTTCCAGTAATAACTGCAAAATTAGGGAATATCCTCCACTTGTTTTCAAAAGCATGCACACTGGCAAATGTAATTTGGAAACTCCAGAAATATTTGAAATAACCTGTGGTGAGGAGCTATTTCCTAACTGAACGAGGATTTTCTTTTAGATCTATTGATTTTACTTGATTCCCTTTTTGGAACTTTGTGAATTAAAAGAAGAAAAGTTTCCTATCCTTTCTGCCTTGATTTTTTTTCATTTCTCTGCTTTGCTGTTTCTTCCTGGCTCTAATTTTGTTTTGTCAGAATCACTTCTAGTACATGTCATAGCTTGCCCTTTTCTTTTTTTTTTTTCACTCTCCCTTCTGAGGAAGGTAATAAAGCCAAGCAGTAACAGATTTGTGGACCATTTCCATAAAAATGTGTAGCCTGAATTTAATTGTTTCATCTTAAGGTGAGAGGAGGAAGGAGGATCTTTAACTTCCTGATTTGACCCTCACTGCTGGCTGCACACACAATCACTTTTTTCCCCTTGGATACAGCACTTCCCAGGCCTGGAGGCATACACTATGGATGGGAACAGGAACCTTTAGGTATGAGGTCCCCAAACATCTCCATGGTGATAACACTCTCCACCAGCAATGGTGACACACTTCCTGAAACAACAGAACATGACACCATCTCTTGCTTTCAAAGAAAAGGATCTTGCACTAGGACATGACAAGCACCTTGAAGTGTCTTACACGTTTGTGCAGACCAGAAAATCTGGTCTAGACTAGTGTTACAGAAACAGATTGGTGAGATTTGGAAGTGAGCACCTAGACAAAGGCTATCTTGTCTACAATGAGCTGGGGTGATGAGAACTGGTGATGCAGCACATTGAACAAGAGACAAGAGAGCATGAGCTTTACAGTGAGAGAACTAAAAACCTTTTTCAAACATCACAAACATAAATTGATACTTCACAGTAACAAATCAAGAGTTTAACTGCTTGAGGTGTGAAGCAGAAAGATAGAAGTCATAGCATATAAACAATACTTAATTTTTGTAGGTAAGAATGCTGAAAGGCTAGGTGCATATGTAAGAAGAAACAGGATTCAAATAAATAAGTAAACAAACAAAACCAAATAAATAAACAAATAAATTAGTCTCATGAGAATCTCAGGGGGCTAAAGTGAAAGGAGGAACTAATACCTTGGTTCATGCAAAGATTAGTTTATTGTTTATACAGAGTTGCTGTTGTGTGGCTGTTATTTCATTTTTTCCTTCCATTTTCAAGTGTTTTCTGTTGGTTCAGAGATGTTTTCCTCCTGGTTGCACTGCCTTTTTAAGGCATGGCAGCAAGTAAAAGAAGCAGACAGGAAATAAGCATTGTTGTTCTCCAGAGGATGATTAAGCAAGTCTGCACAAGTTCCCCCAAGTTCCCACAAACAGGCTCTTATGTAATAACATGTTTTCAAATATATTTTCTTGGAGCAGTGAAGAGTCTTCATGGGAAAAACATAAACTAACTTTATAATAAACACTGTGGAACATGAAATAACTATAAAATAATGAGTGCTAGGAATTAAGTAAATTGTTACTTAAAATATTGCAGCAAAGGATTCTCATTTACGTGCCTCAAAATTAATCTTGGTCAGTAAAGTACCTGGGTCTTGCAGTCCTTCCTATGCAAACCAAGCATATTCCATATTACTTATAACATCATCTGTAATACTCTGGGGCCAGTCCAGATGATGATTTTAATGCAAGTAGTCCAGATGACTTCAGTAGACTGCTTCTCTGAAGAAAGCAGGACCCACTTTTTCCTCTTACTTAAGCCCAGAACGGAATTGCTTTTAACTTGAGAAAAAAAAATACTAAAAGAAAACACCTAACATTTCCTTTGTGTTAGGTCTTCCTAATATGTACCACCATTAGATAAATAAGTCCAGCATTGGATAGGTTGAAGCCATTAAGTATTTTCATTCTTTAAAAAAATACACATAATAAGCCACTAAGTTTCGATGTCTCTCTTTAAAATGAAAGAAAATCCTAAACATTTTTATCACAAGGAGTTTAAACATATCAAAGTGGCTATTTAGAGTCACATGAGGAAAATATTTGACTATACAGCTTTAGATGTGAGGATAGACTACAATAACTTTGATTTTTCTACCAATAAATAACATTTTTGGAACACGAACATCAAAAAAGTTGATAGAACTATGCAACATAATATGATAAGCTTTCGAGTTACTTTCATTTCACTAGTGATTTCACTGCTCGCTTACAAAGATTTGATATTGCAAAGGCAGAAAAGCCAGGTCAACCAAAAATGCCGAAGTTATCTATGCTCTCACAAACCAGAACCTCAGGTTGTGTTCCAGTACAACATCTTGTATGCTTGGGAAGTCTCCTAGCATTAAGTCTGATTTCTGTGAACCGTACCATGCATTTTATTTTCACATTACATGGACAAATGCTTAGAATTCTGTGTATTCAAAACATTGCCCAGATGTGTAAAAATATACACAGTTTATCCTGTTCTTCCTAAAATATAACACTTCTATATTTCACATGAAATAACATCTCTTCGCAAAAGGAATGGATGCCCTGAACTTCTTCAATTAGTCTTGGGCATTGATGTAATATACTGACTTCAATATTTTTTTAAGCTGTTGTTCCCAAGAAGAGGCATATAACACAGGGGTTCCACCAGACAAAGCAGAAATGTTCTGCCGTGCTGCACAGTCTCCACTCAGTACAGTATCTCTCAACAGCACCAAAGTGAAAAATCACAATACAGTTAAAACCTAAAGACAATTTGCCATTTTCTCATGCCCATACGTTATTTATTTTCAATATTCAAGTATCTTGAAATAAATATACTTTTCATTTTTTACCATTCCTGCCTAGCTGTGCTTTGTTGTGCTGGTGCATGCCTGTGCTTGCACAGTTAAGAGTGGGAATTCACTCTTTGGAGTCACTAGAAGTGACCTAACAGGCAATTTTCCTGATGAAACAGGATCACTCTTTCCCTTCTATTCCAGTCTATTTTCTAATGAGCTGTTAAAGTACTCAGGTGATAAGACTTTCACCATTTTCTTCTTTCAGCTTGTAGATCTTATTGCTTGAAAGTGACACCAGTAGTCATGCTTTCAAGCATGGTGTTTCATTTCCAACTCCTCTTCCTAAACGTGTTAGTTTACTCTACAACCAAGTATGATTCAGTACCAAACAACAGCCAAAACAGGTGTGATGAGGATTATCACAGCAAAAGATATTAAAAGGTATTACAATGTATCTGTTTCACTGCACTTTAAAAACTGGAGCAAAATAAAAAAACAGTAAACTTTTCACTCACAAATGGCAACAGCTGAAGCCAACTATTGTTACACCACACTGGTTTGGGTATAATTTTCATCTAAGTTCTTACTCCTACGTGACTGCAAGGAAACCCTCAAGTGAGAGAGGGAGTGAGCAAGCTACCATTATGATGATCTGAACTACCCCTAATCATAAGAAAAAGCAACCATAAAGGCAAGAAATACATCTCCAAAGCATGTGCAAAAAAAGTGATTGCATTGTAACAACTTTAATGAAAAAAAGAAAAGCACTCTTAGAACAGCCCTAGTGAGGAAAACTAAGACGACAACTACTACGAAGTTTAAAAAACAAAAAGCTTAACAGATGTATACATGCTAGAAAGCAAACATATGCCAGCCTATGGGACTATTAAGTCTAAGGGTCCGGTAAGAGAGGCTGCTTGCTTCATTCAATTGTGCACAAGTTTGCTCTGCAAATACATCTCTTTCCAAAGTACAGTAATCACAAAAGGATAATAAAATTGATAAACCAAGTTACTTTCCCATTGTCTTAGGTCTGGCTTAGTACAGACCTTAATACACTATTCAGAATAAAAACCTAAGGAAAAAAAACAAACAACCCTAAAATATTTTTCTGTCCCTCTTAAGCCTAATGAGGCAATTCAAAGCAAATCCATGCCTTCCAGGTCACATGAGCCTTGAAGACAACAGATGGAAGCACTGTAGTTAACAGAAATATCAGGAAAATCCAAAA
>NW_009952694.1:3458825-3470120 GCF_000747805.2 Chaetura pelagica
GTCAGGAACAGAGAGCTGACAACTTGTGCAAATATTTTCCAGGCTATGAGAATCATGATTCTCAGGGCAGTTGAGCTCCCTAGCTGGACCTTCATAACAGGCAAAAGTGTTGTGTTTTTTTTCTTTGTTGTGTTTTTTTGTTTGTTTGTTTTTAAAGCCATGGGTTGGGAGGCAGGCCCTAGGCCAGCATCTGGACTAAAAATCAATTATTTGCACTTTAAAAACCAAAATCTGTCACTCAATGGGAGGAGGGAATACAGGCTCAGGCCAAAGCCTGTTTACAATTCCACCCCAGCTGACAGGTTCTTTGAAAAAGGGAAAATCCTGCTTATATATTCAAAGGCTAGCTAATGAACAAGGAAGCATAAGGGAACGTGCTAGGAAGACTCCCATAAGTGGTGCATTAAACCAAGTTCTCAGATGATTCAATGACTGTTGTTCCTAAAATTTCAGTTCCTGTATTAGCACAAATGGACTCCCCCAGTTGGGTGCATTGATGGCAAGAGTCAGGTTTTGGACCTCAGTAAGTATATAGTTTCTTCTTCAAAGCCTGTATACTGGCTACTGATAAGATCTTTGCTTGCATGTGGATGCTCATTTAAGGAATAATTGAGCAGTTCAGGTAGTGAATGCTGGTTAAAAATTCATTAACTGAATTGTATTAGTTAAAAACCATATAGTTAATTAGGGACTTTAGGTGCTTTTGACACTAGGGATCAGCCAAAGGAAGATATTAAAATTTGTGTTTTCAATTTACGTTGGCTGATCTATGAAGTAGTGGCTGATATATCTTCTTTTGTCTGAGATATTTCTTTCTCATTTAAATCCTGCCATACAAGCAAGGGACTTTAAACTCCAAAATTAGCCACAAAATATACATGATATTCCCTATTTCCACATGGTCCAACTAAGAAAACTATTCCCAAAATAACTAGAATGCAAAATTACAGAGCAGTAGCAGAAAAAAACAGTATTAAAAGAAGGGACAAAAGTAGGGCTTCCAGTAGGCTTCCAGTAGGCTACCTTCACTACTCAAGGTTCTAATACTATGAAGAACTGAAGCAGATTAGGCAAAGAACATTCCTGATGATTAACCATTTCACAGCTAAGGCTTCATCACCCTGCAGAAGTATCCCAGAAAGGCTCAAAGAACTGTCCAAGAATGGTTAGGTCCTCAGTTCTGCTCTTCTGTGTGGTGTGTACATCCCACCAGCCATTATTTAACATATTTTATTCTGGAATTGTCACCTTGGCTAATTTAGTAGACATAGACCCAATTCACAGTTCTTCTGGTTTACACTTTTGTCAGTGTCATTTTGAAAATGCCCATCTGAGGGAAAGATGCAATAAAGTTTACCTTATATTGCTATACTGCCTATTTTAGTGGCTACAGTAAGCAGCTTGTTTCAGGACACACAACTGAGTAACAGGAAAAAGTTCTACTGAAATGGATACTATACTTGACTCACTTTGAGGCTACTGTTTTGTTTGAGCTTTTCTCACTATTATTACAGGATTTGGCATTTATTTTGGTCTCAATATCCCCTCACTCACCATACACTTATGACACTTTTGAGGTTTGAAACTGCTGCTTTGAAGATAAGCCCATAAAGATCATGCTCTGTCTCATTTGTGCAACCCACACTGGATTAGGTAGGATTCCTGAATGCTTGATTCACAGACAAGGTAAATACCATTGAGGTTCCTTAAAAGAGCCAAAAACCAGAGAACTTAATTGGAGAGTAGTGCTCAATCATGCCAAAAAAAAGGAAGATATTTCCCCTTCAGTATCAGGCACTCAAATTCTCAGCAGGTATAGGGCATCTCTTTCTACCTGGTATTTCCAACTTGCAGCCTCATCCTCGAGTTAGATGCATTAACACGTCAATCTTTAGAAAGAGCAATGACAGAGATTATACCCACAAGTCAACAAGTAAACAAATTAACAGGTAACTGAATTACAACATCAAGGCAAGGGAAACCGATTCCTTGCCCGTCTCTAACAAAAGGGATTTAAACCCACCTTTACCATCTTCAGGAGACTGCCCCAGATGCTAACCTACAGTAAGAGAAGTGTAAGGGGTAACTTTATTCATTCTCTTCTGTTCAAACCAGTCCATTTTGCATAATCAAAGTTCCACTTGATAAAAATCTATATATACCTATGGCCTAGTGGAAGAGGCAGTCATGTGGGAGGCAGGAAGTCCAGATTATAGTCACAGCTCTCAGAAAACATTTAACATTTATACTGAAACCTCCTTCCTTGCTTCAGAGACATGCTTAGTCTAACAAGCACACCACTTTCTTGACCCTTAAATGTTTGATGCAAAGGTGTTCAATACAGAAAGCTGAGAGCATAAGCTGTTCCCCACAACAACTTAAAAGTGGGCACCACACTACCCTGATGTGGTGAAAAATACGAGCTTGGGTTTTCACATGGAGAGAAGGAGCTGAACAGAAGTCTCTTTCATCACAGTCAAGTAATCTAATACTGGACAGCTGGAGAAAGTAGATGCAGGACAAAACTGTGGGGAACTATCTCTCTCCCCACAATGGTTTATACAAACCCTGGTCCTGTGAAGGTGCTCTAAACACATCTGCTGAACGGAGCCCTACAGACAAGATGAAGGATGCCTACCTACGCTGTTAATCCTAATACAGCTTGGATGTGAGTAGATCTACAAACCAAACATTTATGCCAAGCAAATCTGATTATTGAAAACTGAGCTCTCATTCAAATGAAAACTGAAATAACTTCTCAGAATCTCAATATAAGGCACCTAGTCTACAAAAATTACTTACATTTAAATCCTAAAGGTCGGTAGACCTTAGGCTCCATTTGTTTCAAGAATGTTTACATCTAGTATTTCAGCCAAACAGTTCTGTTTTGTTTTTAAATGTATGCACATCTATCACATCCAGGCAGGTAAGTGTTAAAAGCAATGGCAAAACAATAGGAGGTTAAAGTATGCAATGTAATAAGAATGTTTAGCATGCCCTGACACTCCAATTTTCCCCCCTCCCCCCTTCAGGCATCTAATTGTTTGCTTTTCCTCCTACATGCAATAAAGAAGTGAACTACAATCAAAGTGTGATGACAAATGGTCCCAGGGTTTGCATTCTTTAGAATATATTGGCATTTGTAAACTCAAAAAGAAAGATAGATGTAATCAACCACCCTCATGCAAGAGAAGGATCTGGAAGAATATGTTGGCAAAATCTTCAAACCACATTAAGCACTAATTTGAAAGTATGTTTGAAAGGAAGAAAGCAATGCATCTAATACCAGTTTATTTGTCTAACAACAAATAGAAACTGAACTTCTTAGACATATTTTGAAAGATGGAAACAATTAAAATACATTAGTGATCTAAACAGGCACCATCTTTTAAAACAAAAGGAACTTTAAACAATCAAGGTTACACATATCCACATTTTGTTGACTAATCCTCACCTTCCCTTGATCTGCTAATATTCAGTACTTACATTACATGGAAACATTGCATCTGTGCTTATGGAAATTCACAAGAGCTAAATCTGTACAAATACATTTACCTCTGGAAAGAGTCATATATTCTCATGAGAAAAAACACATCAGCTGTAGGATGGCAATTGTTCTGCCTCTAACACTAAAAACTTTTACCCTCCTAGTCAAAACACAATCTGCTGTTCAAACCACAGAGTGGCCAGGCCACACCATATCATCAACGTAACCACTAAATAGTCAGCTCATTTCACTGGTAAATCAAAATGGACAAAGTACATTGAGAGGACATGTTACTCACGTCTTCCTGTTCATTAGTAATATCTTGAACAGAAGGGTAAAGGACTCAGTATAGGAGCAGGCTGAGCAAGGAGATGAATAATGATATATTACTTAAAAATAAAGCGGGTTTTTTCATACTGAAGTACAAAAAAGTCTTAAATAGGGATTAATATAAGCTGCACTATTTGCGGTACTTCAGATTTCTGGACACTGACTGACAACCACGCCTTAAAAACAGTATCAAGGCATTCCAAAGCCTAAGCATAAGCTGTTAAAAATAAAGACATCTCTAGGTACTCACTTTTGATGTGCTGGAGTCTTACCAGGCTATCATAGACACATACAAGCTTCAGAAAATGCTGGCACATGTCTTCATAACAGGATACTTCCTTTCCTTTGTTTGTACGCTTTGATGAGCAGCAAAATTGTTAGCATTTATAAGCATCATCATTAGCATAACATTAACACACAGTTAGTGGAACAGTTCATCCCCACAAGCTACCATTTCTAATCTTCTGAAAACAGACATCACTACAGTGGTTATGCTTGCTTTCAATCTTGAGGATTTTACGGCAGCAGAAACTTGGGTATAGAAAAGGGGAGTTTTCCCGATTGATTTCTGATCTGTTTTACAAGGCATGGCTCCAATCATTACCTTTGGTTGGAAACTAATTACACAAGCTATATAAATGTTTAAAGAGGCCATGTTAATTAATACTTAAAAAAACCCTCAACAAACAACAAACAAAAAAAACCTAAACAAAAACAAATCCACAAAAAAACCCCAAACCCAGAAGTGTGTAATTAGTGCATTATCAATCAGTACTTTAGAGACCCAAGGGGAAAAAAAATGAAAATCAATATATCAGAATTTTCAAATAAGGTACAGTATTTGCAGCTAATATACATGAAGTTAAAATGCTAAACAGAAAAAAGAGTTTATGGGTTTTTTTTAGTACTAGAAGACTCGAATTTTAGGCACAAAATGGTGCCAGTTATCCCATGGAACAGCTTGATCCATCATTGAAAAAAGGCAAAACAGTAAAACACTGAAAACAAAGAATAATAAACTACTTGATAATTCTAAAATCACCATTGATAACAGTGAGTAGACAGATTTCAAACACACACATGTAGTATCATCACACTATATTCCATAAGATTTATGTTTTAATAGTGATATGCCTTTCTCCATGTGATCTGGAGCCAGTTTTCAGGAAACTCCTGAGTAAAGCACTGAAATAGGACTTTGATAGACAACAGCAAATCAAAAATGGAAAATACAAATGTCGTCACCTTTTACATAATGATTTAAGGAACAAGCTTCAGACAGATTTGCAGTTGTAAATACAATTACAGCCATTAGAGAAACAAGTAGACTGTCTACACAGAACACTAATATCACACTTGGCCCCTCTTCCAAACGTGTTTCACATATTTTTGGGACAGCTATTGAAACACTTTAAATATCAAAGTCTTTACTTGTAGGATAAAATAGGTAAGTTCTGGCAGTAATACAAGCTCTACCACATATTTATGAATGGTTATGCTCTTAAAAATACCACTGTTGATGTGTGTTTCAAAAGGAATGAAGAACTAAAAATGAGTACATCACTAATATACAGGATATTATTCTTTCGTATTATATATGCCTTCATATTTCCCAAATATGTATATCTACTCAAGATTTAACAGGTGCTCCAAGTTACATGGTCACCACTGAATTCTACTAATAGCTGTGTGATATAAGACATGATATAAGATGTGATATAAGATATAATTTAACAGATGTACATTCTTATTCAGAGTTAGAAAAATAAAAGTGTACAGTAAAACCATACAACTATAAAAGCATTGCTACAAGGAGGAGGAAAACAAAGAGGAAAGCTAGAGAGTTAAAAGTTAAAGTATTGCATACTAACAAGATCTGTCATGTGCAAGGCTGTGTTAGTAAAAGATTCAAGAAATATTTGCATATATAGTTAACATCACAATATAAAAACAAGGAAGCCAAGAAACAAGTAGTCAGTGCAGCTTAGAGCTTCAAACTTCAGTGTGTAAATAGACCTGTGCAAAGTGAGGGTATCTGAGTGGGCACTGTGTCCACAGGTGCAGGACCACCAAGGTCAGCATGTGGCTGCCTTCTAAACACAAGACCAAAGTTCCAGGTGTTTGGAGGCACTGCTCTGGCTCCACCAAGAACACATTTACACTGTAAGTCTTCCAAACACATAATTGGGGTTTTATTGAAGTCAGTGAATTTGTGCCCAGATACCTATAATATTAGTGATAATATCTAAAAGTAATATTAGAGTTTCTATGAGTGCTTATAAAATTTTCATAATTATGAAAGCTTGTAACTTCCAGAGTATGAATGGCTCAAAAGCCAATTTTCTTCCATTTTAATACAGAATTAACACGGTCAATATTCTATATGAATTATTATGCTTAATTTAAACATTTTTCAATGAAGTGTTGTATAATAGAACTCTTCAACTAATGCATACTTTGCCGCAGCACTTAACAGGCTTAGCTTTAGGTACTTCCAGTAGCTTCTTAACGTCAGTATTTTTGTCGTAAGACATACTTATCTTCCTATAGAAAAGATGGCTCACAGCAAGACCCCTGCATGGTTACTCTTCTGGCTGAACATATGAACTCCATAACAAAGCAGCCCGAGTATCCTAGTAAGCAATTTGCTTTCGTCTGAGTAATGACAGCAGAGAAGCACAACACTGCCATCTCCACCTTAAATGCTGAAGTACAAGCATCACAGACAAAAAGATTACAAAATACAGCAAACAAGAACATATGTAAAAGCTTCTGAAACTTTTACAAGCAATTTAAGAGAAATACTGTCAGGCAGAAAAATTAGGTTTAACCAATCAGTGCAGTGTACCAGAAAAAAACATCACAATCAACAGCCTCAAAGCCTAGAGGGGACAGAACAAGACAGCTGAAATGGCAAATTCCCCTAACATTTTCAGCCTCAGCCCCTGCGCTCCAGTGACCAGCATCAGAAAGGCAGAAGAAATACTTGAAAGGCTTTCAATGCCTTTTTATCTGTCAGTGTTCCAGATTACTACAAACTTATGTTTTCTCTAGTGATGGACTCGTGCTGGGAAAACAGACAATCAATTACTTAACTCCCATAGCCACAATTTGATGACTTTTTTTCCACACATATAGTCAAGTGGGCTATGCACTGAACAAAGTGCAATCAATACAAAGCCCAAAATACATTCCCTAGGCCTGAAACTCCATTAAGTATTAGTACACGTTCCACCGTACCAGTAGTACAAAAAAGAGTTTATTAAGCTCTTTCCAAAAAGGCAGAGTGGAACCTTCCTTCCCCCTTAATCCTCAAACAAAGCTGACAAAAGTCCTTCCTGGTGTGGATTATTTGAATACGTATCTTCCTTTAATGGTATTTGTTAAACTTTGGGTTACCTGAGAAGCAGGTCCTAAAAGGGAAAATACAGAAGGTGACGATCAGCTTCATTAGCTAACACAAAAGAGCAAGCAAATTAAATTTTTGATGGCTGTTAAGTTTTTGGTGAAGTTCAGAAGCCGAAGGGTTCTAGGAACACACTGCAGCCTGATAAAACAGGCAAGCAACCCAACAAGCCAGCTGCTATCCGAACCATCACCTACTTTTCCTCCACTGACTGGGAATTCCTGCCAGCTCTCACAGTTTAGGTAAATAAACTGACAGAAAATCAACCCTACCAAAAGCAATTAAGTTTCTGTCACTTAAGCTCCTTGGATCAGTTCTCTAAAAGGTGAGCATAATTTCAAAGAGTTCACTAACACAGTAAGAACAGACATAGATAAATACCACTGCCTCTCTTCTTCATAGGTCAATGAGGAACAATGCAACAGAATACTATATCAACTTATATGCACCCAGGATCTGTGCACATTTTAGCTCAGAGAGTGGCACAAAAGCCATGAGATGACAGCAACAAATAAAATTAGAAAAGCACTCTTGTAGGTAGCCTTTGGCTAAAGAAAGAAATAGGGCTCACAGAAGCAACTTTATCCCTACCAGTAACACAAGCTAATTGTAAAAGCACATAACCAACGGAAAATATATGAAATATCAGACTGACAGGCATGCTTTCTGGTGTTTTAGTTTTTAAAAGTGTTGCTGTACAATAAGATAGCACATAGGACTAATCCAACCAAGGAACAGTTTGGACAGGAAACTTCCTGTAAGTTCAATAACCTTAAATCAAGGAAGTTCAATATACAGAAAGTTCATACTTAGTAAACAGGTAACTTTCTTCAAAAGACAGCTTATAAAGCTTGGGAGCTTATTGCTTTAGGAATCAAGACTGAAAAGAAGAAATGGAGAGGATATATTTACTGGCTACAACAGGTATGAAAAAAGCTCAGGGCCTTCATGTATTTATCTGGTTTTTAGGTATGAAAAAAAGAAAAGAATATTTATACTATACACAAGAGGAGAGACTTTGGAGGAGATCATTGATAGCAAGTATTTTCTCTCATCGGCAGGTTTGATAACATCATGGTTCTGGCAAAAACACACAGAAAACAGAGCACACAATTGTGTACAGTCAGTGCATTCTGCCTTCCATTTAGGTCCTGCTTATCACAGAACATGTTTTAGAAAAAGATCTCAGTTGCCTGTGTTCTACATCTAAAGCACAATCATTGAAGTTTTAGAAAAAGCTACAGTTGCTGAGAAGAAACAAAACAAATGGAACTTCCATTAAATCGAAGCAGACCTGGAGGAGATGTTAGCACTGTCAGACCACTGCCAAGCTACATCCACCAACAAATGAGAAACACAAATATGTACTGGGCACTGAACATTGGAAAGAAACTTGTACTCAACACAGCCTTAGAATGCAGAGTTCAGTCTCCAACTTAAAAGCCAACCAAAGATGACCAATACACATGGGATGCTAATCTCAATAGAAAATATGAGAAATTGAGCAAGTCACAGCTATCTATGACTGAAGAATAGCTGAGATGTCCTTAGATGCTTCCAAGACAAATACTGACAGTCCTCTTATATCAGCTTCAAAGGCTAAAATAGGAAGTGAAGAGAAAGCACCAATGCTGTTAGATAAATGTAAATAGGCTCAGACAGAAGACTGTTTCGTTTTTACCTCATTTAGTACAGTGAACTCAGGAGATGTGTTTTAATGTCTGAGGATGCAGTAAAAATTCTGTTCTAGAGAGTTCTAGAACAGAGCAGGGAATAACATACATTAAGAACATAGCACTCATGCAAGGTTTTGTGGAAAAGGATGCCAGTGGTACACAGACTCTTAAGACAGCTAGGGTTGGAAAGGACCTTAAAGATCATCTAGATCCAATCCCCCTGCTATGGGCAGGGACACCTCCCACTAAATCAGGTTGCTCAGTGGCCCATCCAACCTGACCTTGAACACTTCCAGGGAACTCCTCTGGGCAACCTGTTCCAGTGTCTCACCACCTTCATAGTGAAGAATTTCTTCCTAATGTTTAATCTAAATCTCTCCTCTTCCAGTTCTAATCCATCACCCCTCATCCTCTTGCTACAAGCCCTTGTAACAAGTCCCTTTCTAGCTTTCCCGTAGGCCCCTGTCAGACACTGGAAGGCTGCTATGAGGTCTCCCTCAGACTTCACTTCTGCAGGCTAAACAACCCCAACTCTCTCAGCCTGTCTTCATAAGAGAGGTGCTCCAGCCCTCTGAACATATTTGTGGACCTGTCATTCTTATGTTGGGGGCTTCAGAACTGGACACAGTACTCCAGGTGAGGTCTCACAAGAGCTGAGAAGAGGGGGAGAATCACCTCCCTTGACCTGCTGGTCATCCCTCTTTACATGCAGCCCAGGATACGGTTGGTTTTCTGTGCTGCAAGCACATATTGCTGGCCCACGATGAGCTTCTCATCCACCATCATCCCCAAGTCCTTCTTTTCCATTCTCAACCCAACCTGCATTTTTGCTTGGGATTGCTCCAACTCAAGTGCAGGACCTTGCACTTGGCCTTGTTGAATTTCATGCAGTTTGCACGACCCTGCCTTTCAAGATTGTCGAGGTCTCTCTAGATGGCATTCCCTCCCCTCCAGCAGGTTGACCTCACCACAAAGTCTGGTGTCACCAGCAAACTTGCTGAGGGTTGCCAAATACATCAGAACAGCTCTCCTACTTCCCCGCAAAGATTTACATTTGTGGGTTGGTAAACTGTTCTATACAAGACTCCAGGTTTATCAGTTTTCCAAAAGAGATTTACGGTGCTCTTCTGTGCACCACACAGCTAATATCAGTAAATAATACATTCGATCTGGGAGTACCTGACTCAAGGTTGTACATTTTAGATCTACAAATTCAGAGCTGGCTAGATTTTTCAGCTATGAGCTCTACAGCTTGTTACAGAAATACTGTTTATTTTGGTCCACCATAGATATAAACTGTAACAGAAATACAAATAATTAGCTGTGGAAGAGGCCACTTTCTACCAGACTGGTTTTTTAAGTGAGCTAATTTTCTAACACTTTAGCCTAATGTCCAAATGCAGATGGGGAACTAATAAGTTCAAGTCTTCTGCAGGATTTCATAGAGACATAACTTCATAAATTGTCTCAAATTTACAAGAAACTTTTTTAAAAATAGCATTTCTAATAGAGGTAGAAACAGTAACTTAGGTGAGATGCGATCTTTGGTGGTCATCTGGTTTAAGCACTTCTCAAAAATGAACCAACTTTTACGTTAATTCAGATTACCCAAGGCTCAGCCCAGTCCATTAATTACTCTTTCTGTATTTTATAACATTGTGGAGAAGACTGAAGCTTTCAGCCTACTTATGAATTATATATTGTTTATCCTTAACTACTGTCATTAGTTTCCTTTCTACAAAAGTTACCACAACAGGATTTTTTTGTTACAAATTTAGATTGGAATTCAATGTTTATTAAGGTTATTTAAAAATATCCAATTAGCAAAGTAAAATTTTGAACTAACTTGGTGTAAAGTTAATATTCTTCCAGTTAAAAAGTTTCTTCCTATAAACAGCATGTAACAATGCTCTTTTAAAGTTTTTGCTTAAAATTAAGGGAAAATAATTTCCTCCAGTATCATTACAGCTTTTTTCTTCACTACAGTTTTTAATCAACTGATGTATTTTAGACAAGCAAAGCTTCCAAAGTGGCTGAGACAGGAACCCTTTACCAGTCTATCCTACCAGTCAGGAGCCTACTTCACTAGCCCCCATTCTATTCCTGTGGACCCCAGTGAGTTGTAATAAAAATAAGTCCTGTTCTATTCAAATATTTTATATATGCATTTAGGCACTCAGTTTTAGACACTCAAACCAGGAAAAACCCCAACATTTTAAAGTTATTTGCCTATGTACTTTAGGGACTTCAGCTGCACACTTCAAAGCCTTCAGCCAGTGAAATAATTCAAAAACAGATCTGTTCCTGTACACATACAGAAGAAGCCACCTACAGCTAGCAGTTAAGTGTGCTGACATGCTGGACACCACAGGACACCTGATGCAGATCTAGTATAG
>NW_009952694.1:3470131-3483654 GCF_000747805.2 Chaetura pelagica
GAAAGAGTAACTTCTATTGATTTCAGTGAAGTCGAGATACTGATAGGTCTTATGGTTCAGGCACCTCCAATTCCCCTAAAACTGAGGAATGACAGTTCCCCTGAAATTACACATGAAAAGTTAATGTGTTAGGTCCCAGAAAGCAAAACAGAGATGCCTAATGTTGCCTTCATCAAAATAAAAATAAAAATAAAAATCCATTATTTAACTTTTCAGAAGATTTGACTGACCACCAGGACCACTGCATATCCATTTACTCTCCCCTATGTTTGATCTGTAACACCATGCAAAAAAAATGATTGCAAGATTCAAAAACTTAGAAAGAAAGCAAGAATTAATTCAATTGTACAACCTGCTGAATAAAACACTCTTGAAAAAGAGGATTTTCTTGGTTCTTTGGTTTCCTGGGCTACAAGCCAAGTCAAGGAGGGTCCTCATTCTTTCATTGGTCTCATGAATCTTCTGGGTCTGTTCTGAATTGTTTCATAAGCCACAGGTGCCCAGTTTTTGCTTATGCAGAATGCAGGCAGTCTAAATCTTGCCCATAGTCAAAACTATTTATATACTACAAACTTGAATACTGAAAGGTTTACAAAACAATTAGCAAACATATTTTATATGTTCAATTTTTCAAACAGTTCAACCATTATACAAAATGTAACACAGTAATTTATTCCACTGCCTGAATTTAATTTCCTAACTATAGCATTTGTAGTCAAAATAAAGACTAAGCAAGCTACCCTGGTTCCAATTGCACTAGATAAGGTTCCAGCCCTATTGATGTCCCACTGAAAAGAGGATTTATAGAACACTGACTCTCAAAGTATCTGTGTTCTTCAGAGATTTTACAATTAAGGTCTATGTGCAATTATAAAGATTAATTAAAATATAGAAAACAAAGCCTAAGACTGAGCAGATCAGACCAGCTTAAGACTGAGCTGGTAATGATTGTGATACTATCTCTACTTGACTGCAATGGTTTTCGCTGACAGATGCTATCCCCATTCAGTGCATAAAATTCATACAGGTCATTCTGAGTAATAGAGCAGCATTTAGTCTTCAGGGTTCCCTCTACTTCTTAAAAATAGTTGGAATATGCACAGATAAGGAAACAAAGGACTACAGGCAAGGAGGAAAAAAAATGAAATCACAATTATGGCAGTTAAAACCATTTCCTCTCTCCCAAAACTATGTCTCTGCTTTTCTACAAGTTGCATAAAATATTAATATCATCCCAGTAAACTTGTCTGCTTTATTTGCAGGTGATGTCCATCTTGAGGCATCAGAGAGGACTAATCACTCCTGCAAATCTCAGCACACCAACTGAAGTCTTCTACTGAGGTAGCATAATGAGATTCCTGCATAATTAAGAAAAAAAAATAGTCAAATGCGGTATGCAAAGTGATAACATATTACACGAGAAGATAATGAATATTTAAATAGAAATCCATTATTCTTTCCATGCACTGAAGAAGGTATACATTAATATGGAGAAAAAGGAAAAAGGCTATCATAAAACAGAAGGCAAGATCATTCTACAGAAGAGTAAGAGTTGTTGCTTAAGCCACTTCAGCCCAATTCCAAACATTCACTCTAGGGCTGCAAGACTAAGCAAATGGATAGTCCAATTAAAAGTGTTATGTATCAACTGATCAATATTTTTGCAACACTTTTAAAGAACATTTCTGCATATAGAAAATCATTGTGTGTAGACAATATCTAACCACAATATTGTAGAACTGCTTTATCAGCAAAATCTATAAATTCATTCTACACAGCCCTTTTATCTTCATATTTTGACAAGTGACATTTTTAGTGGATATTGAAGGGCTGTCTGCTCCAATTTTGTGATACCATTTTGCTTCTCAAAAGACTTCAGAGATGTTTGTAGAAACTTGAGTGTTAAAACATAAACTCGAGTGTTAAATCGACTTTTTTTTCCTCTATTAATTTTCAAAAGGGACTTTTGCTTAGAGTTTGTACAATTCTTCTGTTTCTTACTTTGCTCCTAGAAATATTTGAATTTCAGATAAGTAGAATGTTATAAAAAAGAACATATCAAATATTAAAGTTCAATATAAGGCAGATTTTACATTTTACAGATTTTCCAGATCTGTAAACAGACCGAATTCTTATGCATACAAATACAGAAAAGGAGTTCCATTTATATGCAACTTCAACAAAGGGTCAAATTTTCATTTCATGTGTGAGTTACCAGATGTCATCCTATTTTTATGCAAAACTGTTAATTTAATTAATTTCGAAAGAAGCTTCTTTATTTTCCACAATCAAACCCCAAATCTTGATTCAGGAAGAAAAACTTAAAATAATTTCTGCTTATAGTAAATGGCATCACATATGTACCAAAATATTCATGCACTAGGTTTTGATTAGATACAGGCTGTGCAAAACAGTTATGGCTCATGGCCGGCATATGTTTGTCTATCAACATTCACTTAATAGCAATAAGCCCTAGAAGAAAACAGAATGAAAGCTCCTTTTCCAGGAATAGGATGAGATCTCTTCCTTTCACTCCCTTTGAGAAGTCGAGATGTAACTTTTATGCCAATTTTGAATGAATACGCAGTCCTGCATGAAAGAAGAGGTTCCAAATACTGCAAAGCAAGTTTTCTCCAGGAGAGGGCTACTCCAGTTCTAAGCCAGCAGACATCAATGAGAATAGGGAGAAGTGGTGCATCTGCTGCCTAAATTTAAGGCCTGCTCAGAACAAAACACATATCCAGCTCTGCTGGCTGCACAACCTTCCTAATCACAAATGACCAAAACCAAGAAGATACTCTGTCCCACAGATGTGGGCAAAGGGTATTTTGCAGTCCAAGTGACAAGCATCAATTAATGTTTTAGTGCAACCTTCGCATCAGCTGATAAAGTATTCTGCCAGTAAAGCAATTATCTGGGAAAAAAAAAGAAATTTAGCAGTGACAAGAATAGCTATACATCTATTAGGATGATACTTCACTTACAATTCAAGCAACTCAGTAATTTGTTTATTTAACTAAACACATTAAAAGCCAGTGTTGCCAATATAAACTTCAAAAGAGTGAAAAGACTTTTTTTCAATCTGTCAATCAATACCTTGTCAACAGGTTGACTTGATGAAGTATTGAAAACTTTTTCCAATACATTGTTCATTGTCACACATTAAATCATCATAGCCATCCACACTATGACATCAGTTGCAGCTTGAGAGAAACTTACTTGTTCAAAACCAGAAAGCAGTAAAAATGCAAGCTACTGTTATGCCCCATTATGCAGTCTTCAACTGATTCTACATTTTAAGGTCCACCATAGTCTATAACAAGTTTTGGGGGAAGGTATAAATGACATGGTAAATTTGCTTTTGAATTCAAGGAACTTTTTAAAAAGTCTGCTTTCCATTTAGCTCTTCAACAAGAAACAGTATTTTCATTTGTAAACATACTGTTTTGTAATCAGACATATTGTGCTTTTGAGGGTCCCCTGAACTAAAGTCTACTGAACGCAAGTAACTTATTTTACAAATAAAACAGAACCTTTTCAACACAAATCTTTCAATACTTTCTGCACCCCTCCACAATCTAACATATAAGGAAAGATTTTAAGCAAAATTTAATCTAGTGTCTAAATATAACTTTACTTTAAACATGAGGTCATCTAAACATCTGTCTCCAATATATCCCTAGGGATTTAAATCAAAAGTCTGCTAAACATGTACAATCATTTTGAAAATAAATAACAGAACAAATTTAGTCTTGATTATGATTAGCATGCTTTTTTAAAAGGAAACATTTATTCTAATAAGAAAAGTCTGAACTAATTTAAACTTTATGGGCATTAACTTAGAAAAATTCCATACTCTAAATAAGACATTACTTCCCATTTAGTCCAGTCTCCAGCAATATTCACTGTTCCGTATTTGCAAAAAACCCATATGTTTTCTTCCTCCCTTTCAGAAATGTCTAATCAACAGAGCTGTATTTCTTACATTATGAAATATAATTCTGCAGAAAGTTTCCTGACAAATCAGCAGAAGACATTGATTTTTCTGTTTTGTCATCTAGATTAGCCATTGTCATACTTTACACTAAGAAGAATATGCCAGAGAAAGCATTTTGCATTTTGATACCTATTTTCTTCACTGCTTAGAGAAAAAAACAAACATTAGAGGCTGTTTTAAGCTAGGACTGTCTCATTATCCAGTCAACATTACAGTTTTGCTATGTAAATTTTTTACTAAGAGATACAATGCGTAAGTGGTAGCACGTCTTCCCTGCTTTATTCAACAGCCTCAGCTCCATTCAGAATCCTAATTCCATTTCAGATAAGAGAATGAAGCTCTCATCCATACAACATAATACTTCCGAAGTTCCATTGCTTTGGCTCTTTAACCACAGACTTGGAAATGCGTGAGGAGCGAGACTACAAGGACTCTCAAAATTTTCAGGTTCTTCCAGAAGTCTGTTATTCTCGAAATACTGCCTATTCAATAGCATGCTATTTGATGAGGAACTGTTCCAAGTGTGAACTAGTACAGCAGTCTAGAGAAAATAGAGGCACTATCAAGGACATGATCACAGAAACACCTAAAAAGGGTGCTGGACATAATATTTAGAATGTACAGCACTAACATGGCAAGCACTCTTGTTCACACTATTATGCAATTCTGACAACACTAGGCTGTGTTTACTCTTACAAGAACTTAAGGCAGTGTTTTGGAAAACAAATTATTTTTAATAATCTATGAGCAATCTGATGCTTTCTTTTCTACTTGTTGCCACAAGGCTATGTTAAGCATATGTGTATACACCATCACACAGAAGGCAACATTGCCAACTTGCCTACAGATAAGAAAGATGTATCTATCTATCTACCTATAGACACATATAAAAGCAACCTAAAAAAGGCTAGTGTATCAACACCAGCCTCAAGCATTCATAACCTCATAGTTTAGATCCTAAATCCATCTAAAAATCATTAGAACCATATTTAAAGTTTGAGTTGTTGGGTGCTAACCCCTCTGCAGTTCATCATCTCAAGGTTTAATGGCACAACACTGAGGATATTTTTTTCATTCAAGTTTGAATCAAACTTTCAAGGTTTGACATTGAATCATATATCTCCACAAGCTGGAAAAGACAAATATAAAAAAACCTATAATAAAAGAGTTTAAATTGGTTTTTGTGCCTATGATTATGACAGTTAGAACCATAATTTGGGTTTTTTGAGTTTTGTTTGGTTTTTTGTTTTTGTTTGTCTTGTTTGACTGGGTTTTTTTATCATGCCCTTCATGTTTTACCACCTTCAGCATGCTATCTGGAGTCAAGTGAAAAAACAAAGTTGTGCAATATTTATATTCAAAATGCATACCAATTTTGAAAATCAAGCCTCTCGCTAAATATTAAGAAATAAGTGACGGTAGTAGAAAAATAACTAAAACTTAACTCTGAAGCAAAAACACTTAAAATTAGCTCAAAGAGGAAATAAGATAAATAGTGTAAAGCATTTTCCCAAACTGAAAGTACTACTAAGATGCTCCTTTTGCTTTTGGGAGTGCTGCTTTTTGGGGACAACAGCCACACACCAGCACACTTCAGTGTAATAAAAACAGCAAAAAGCCCAGGAAACTAGTATAACACCCTGAACTGGGAAGTTATCCATAGTCGAAAGGCTGAAAGATGACCCATAAACTATGTTTCCTGCCAAAAATTGGCAGATTGAAAAGGATCCAGAGGAAAAACAAAAGCAGCTGTTAACAGTGTAGTTCAATGACTGAAAAGCAGATCTAAAGGCGAATTACTCCTGTGTTTCCTTACTTGCTGTATGGGTGGGACTTCTCAACAACATTCAGATTTTCTAAGATATATTTTCTCATCAGAAAATAACCACTATTAATAATTCAAGCTTTAGTGTTTCAGATGTTGCTGAAATTATATCTAATTGTATTGACCCCCCAGGACAAGACATGCTGCAGGAAAAATGACAGGTACTTTTCCTCCAACCATTCAATCTTCAACACAACCAAAGCAGTTAACCTATACACAGTGGTTTCAGTACAGAAACTACTATTTTGTGATGACTGCTGTTTTGACTCTGTCTTGCACAAACAAGAATTTGGCATGAGAGAGTGAAATCTTCTGATTATAAAAAATGGTATTTATTTATTTTATTCATCAACAAGATCATGTTATCCATCCATCAGAAACCACCTGGTGGTTTCCACAGGCAGCAAATGCCAATTCATCTCTTCAAACGGGAAAATAAAAAAACATTATACATTTTCAACTGCATTTGAAGCAGAACAGATTTAGGTATTTATTTTCAGGATGCAGATACTTGAAAATACTTAGAGGCCTCCCTATAATGGAACCACTATCCACTCACTGCAATGATGATTTTCAAGACTTCTGGGTTCTAGGAGTCACATCACTATCTGAAAAGGTATATGTGTTGTTTTTTTTCCCTAGTAGTCTTTAGTTCTTTCAGTACTTTTAGTTCATACCAACCCTAATCATGACACTTAGGCCCATCAGGGGACTTTAGGTTAATACACCCATTTTTCTGAGAGAATTTCAACAGAGTCAGTCTTGTAAGAGATGAGTTCTTCCAGTCTCAGTGGTATGATTTTGAGTATCTCACACTCTGCTAGCTTGAAAAAGTAATAAGCGTAAGAAATAATGTTTATAAGAAGGACTTCCAAGATAATGTCACAGAAATGTCACCGAGCTACAGTTCAGGGAAAATTTGTGATATCATCATTTAGGCAAAAATCCATGGTTCTCTCCACCAAAATAATCAGAATCAATTTTTTATTTTCCTTTTGAGAACACTGCCACTGAAACACACACGTTGCTATCAAAGGTCATACTTTGTTTCTATTCGTTAGAATTTTACTTATTACATAATTAGCCTTCATGTTATGAAAATGTAATATGGATTTGAACATGAACATCAGTCACTAAGCACAATTCATGAACAATAAACACAGTAATGAAAAAACCCTGTTCTTTGCCCAAAATAATTATTGCTTACAAAAGTTGTACCAGCTTTTCAGAACTGCCTCTGCAGACAAAGCATTTTTATCTATAACTTTTACAAGGTAATTTCCAGTATTTGCTTTTACATATATAATCATACTATTCTAAAATATCCTCTAACTTGGAAATCTGACAAAATATTTAAACTTTATTCTGAAGAAGTACAACTCTTTAAGCTTTTATGCTTTGCTGTAAACCTCACTTCTGCCAATACCTGAAACTAGTTAACACAATCTTTCAGCAGCCTGTAACACAGCAGGCTTGACTTTGTTTATACATGGGCATGAAGAGTTTGAAGAGATTTCTGCAATATCACATAAAATCTATGGTAAAATTAAAATAAAGACATACATTCCTCACTTTGTGCAAATCAGTAGCTAGTTGCACATTGATTCCATTGGCCCAGAACTTTATCTTAAGTTTCCTGATTTATATGTGGTATCTTAGCCTTAGCACCACCTTTGACCTTTGACAGTGATAAATCACTGCTTAGTTTCTGCAGTTGATTCAAGGAAAGTCAGATTCAATGCCACTAGCTCTGCAGTACACGTATGAAATCAGCATTTATTAATCCTTATTTGGTTTCTATATTTAAACTTTGCTTTCACATATTATAAACCAAAAATACATAAACTCACCTGCAACAGCTTCAACATACATTGCACTGCAGTATTGCACTGCCATCTTGTGGGTTGTAGATCGAATTAGTATAATTAAGTTTATTACTCCCTAGTTTTTCAAGTTTGAGATTGGCTGTTTTGTCAGGGTTTATTTTGCAGGCTTTAGTTTTTTGTTTAGAAAAAACTTCTTACATGATCAGCAACAGAAAACATAAAACCCTCAGGCTTATCAGACATAAAAAATCTTCAGAAGTGTCTTACTGCAAACACCTAGAGGATCCTGTGCTTGAAACGTTTTGTCTCCAGTGGCTAACACAACAGACTAAATAAAACTCAGCCAACTACTTGTTTTCCCCAGTGTTTCACTTAGAACAAAGACAGAATGGGACTGATTAGTTTTCCGCGGGATCCTTAAACCAACTGGGAGTATCACAACAAGGTGACGCTAGCTTAGTTCGAAATTTAACCCCTGGGTTCAACAAGCAGTTTGTTATGTGCAATTTCTAACTCCACAGACCAAAAAATTATTCTTCTCAGTGTCCCAGTTTCTAAAGAAAATTCCAAGCATACAACAGGTGTCATGTTAAAATTACAAAGAGTCTTAGTTTGTTAGTTTTTGTCACTGTTGTTTAAACATCTAAGAATTACTTCATATCTTAACCACATATAAAAGCTTTTACATTTAAAAAACACATAGTTAAAACATATTTAAGAGCTCCAAATGGGTGTTCACAACATGTTAGTACACTGCAATTACTTGATCAAACACCAGCAGTGCACCCTAAACACTACAGATACAGGTTTTCAGTTGTTCCACTTAAAAAACAACTATATTGCAAGGATATTGTTTCTTCAAATTACTTAACTATCTGAAATTTTATAGGAAGTTTGCTAGCTGCCAGCTTTTCCTATTCAGCACATCATATGAAAGCTCATGAGGGTCTAATTAGTTTCTGCTAAAATTAAACAAGGTTTTCTGAGGCAACACCACAACACTTAATTGTCCAATTTGTCTTTCATATTTTCGAGTGAATTTTTAGTATTATCAGCTGGTAAAAAGAGGAAGCTTGGAGACTGCAAAATGTTATGTAGAGAACTGAAGTTTGAAATGCTGTAGTAGGTGGGGAGACAATTTCCACTGAGGAATGTTCAATAGGTAACTGCAACTGGTTCATTACATGTCATTCTTCATACTAGCTAGGTAGTTGCTGAACTGGTCTGCAGCATGAAGTTACAACCTTGTGGGATAAAAATCATTTAAAATTGTATTTTTCAGATGCCCAGGAGACCAAAGACAGCAATTCAACCATGCTGGCTTCAAAACTAGCATAATTTTCTCTGACCTTCCCTGGTGGCTGTTCCTTATTTCCAGAAACCCAGTGAAGTAATGAGCTGGCCTGAATACTGTATTCCCTCCCCAAACTGTATGATGAAAGCAATGTGGGTTGCATAGACTTCACAAAGGTACTTCATATTTTTTCAGCATGTTTTTTAAAACACAGCATGGCTGAGTAGAAATAGATAGAAATCTTTCCAAGTCTTAATGACTATTCCTATGTCTTCCAGAGTCCTAGGAGGACAGTGGAGGATGTCTGTTATCTCAGCTTACAAACACTTAACCTTCTTTTGGTCATCCCTTCACCCAAGTTCTCCCAAGCAATTCCTTTCTGAAGCTTTAACACCAGTTCTGTAACTGTTTCTCAGCCTAGCAGAGAAAGCTGGCTTCATAGGTAGGAGCATAGGCATTCCCTTGGAGTATTTTAACTTGTAGGATGTTACCTTGAAACTAGTACTATTTGAATGCTTCCCAACGTTAACTTTTTAACACAACTAGTCTTCGTTAACATTCAAACTGCCAAATGCAGGCAGCAGAAGACAATGAGCATGTACTGTGGTCTTAGGCAATATTTCAGCCTTTAAGAGACTTCAGAAAGAGGAATATTTAAGCATTTGAAAATATGGTTTTAAGCAAAGATAGTTACAAGGTTTAGCTAAGTACTGAGCTAGATGAAAACACCTCTGAGCATCGATTATTTTAGAAACATATCAATGCCAATTGCATGGCTTAAAAGCAAGAAAAAAGCAGCTAAGAAAACACAAAACACTCATCCTACTTTAATTCCCAGAAAAAATGAGGGAAAAATAACAAAAACAAGTAAGTTAAGCACCTAAGGGGTGAAGGGGGGAGAATTAGCCAATTTCCCTGCTGTTTCAAGTGCTTCCTGTACATCTATCACACTCCCTCTCATACAGACCAAATAACCTAAGGTGTTTCACAGAGTCTCCTGGCTAGTGTAATCTTGTAGTGATGTCTGTCTGTCTGTCTAATGCCTCTGGTGGAAGGAAGACCAAGTACTGTTTTTAATACTGTATTTGCATCTGACAGTTTTACTCTGATGACTAGCTTTCTTGCTTATAGATCTGGTTCAAAGGAGTTTGTGCTATCAAGGATAATCAACTTTGTCTACTCTTGAAATAAAACACCTCGAAAAATAAAAAAGCTTGGGACTCTCAAAGAAGCTTAAGGGAATTAGACTAGCAAATCCTATTAGATTTCAATGCAGCTGGAAGCCCAACTCTTAAAAAAAAAAAATAAAATTAAGCCAGGAGGTCCAGACAGGCAGAAACCCTGCTGGTTCATGAAAATATGAAGAATGGGGAAAAGAGACCAGCTCTGGTTATCCTTACAAAGTAATAATTATTTTTTAAAAGCTCATTTTATTCTGACTTTCCCATATTTGCTTTGCAATAAGAGAAAGCCAATAGTTCATGGTCATTTATTAAATGCAAGTAGGAAAGGAAACACTTAATTACAGCACAAAAGTACTTAAAGATCAGTTCAAATACATATTGCAGATTTAAAAAACATGTAAACTTTGTATTTTTCACTTGTTACATATATTAAATTAATTCTTAAAAATGTTAACCTCAAAATTTATAAAGTGTATATGTTATTTATTTGCAATTGTATGGAAGCAAGAAAGGAGAACATATACACTAAATATGAAATGATATTAAGTGTTATCTGTGGGTTTATCTAATAAGTCTCCATCTGCAGCCTTTTGTTATTGAAAAACAAAACCACAGCTATACCAAGTAGCAGCATCGCAAAACCTTCTGGGTAACTCTATTCAACTACTTTCCTTCACTCAGCCAAGGGGTGTCGGAAATTGTTTCTTATGACTTTTGCACTGCATCATTCAAACTGAGTAAAGATTCTGTTATAAGGAGTTTTTGGCAAATCTATCTGGGTATGACACAACATACTTTGCAGTACTCCATTCCTCTTTACACGGAGAGAAATTTTCATCATCACTTTACGCAACACTATTATTTTAATTTCTGCGTTTTCCACACAGGAAGACAAACCAAGGATTTTTTGATCCTTGTGAATTAGAGAAACAATTCTTCTTGAACCCTGCATTGACTGGACTTCTCAAAGAGCCTTTTGAAGAATTGCTATAAATCTCAGGAAATCAATTAGATATTCCCAAGTTGTTCTTTTCACAGTGATTCTTACAGCTCAGATAATAATTTTTTGTTTATATTTTTCCTAAAAATTCCACACGTGCCTTAGTTTACTAACTAACCACTAGAGAAAAGGAGTATGGCTGCAGTTCACTGTACTCTAAAGAACCAAACATACTAAGTAAGTATCTCAATTGCATTTCAATCTAAGTCCTGCTCTGTTATTGTCATACACCTAGGCAAGCAAACAAACCCAAGTATTTTAAATTATGCTATTAACCTCCATTCAGGAATCTGAATGCCAGCAGAAAGAACATAGGCCAAGACTAGCACTTAGTTCCTTTTTTAAGATTGAGTTCACCCTTAGGAAGCTGAATTTTAAATTTAATCTGAAGTAAAAATATGAGCCACATGGAAGCAGATGCACCCCTTGCCACAGACACGATGTAGGCATGAGATTCCGTCATGCTTGAGCTTTACAGTTCAATTACAGCAGAAAGCCATTCAAATTTATCTTTAACTAAGAAATTACTCGGTCAGTCAGTTATGTTTAAATCTTTTCCTTTACAACCCTGAATACTTTAAATTTCTCCCTCCTTCATTCAGCATGCCAGCATCTTCCATTTTATCAGTCCTGTAGACTCGGAGTCATGCTTGATTTCTTCTTTCCCCTTCCCCTGTCTTTATTAAGTCCATGAACAAGTCCTGTCGTCTTCTGTAAAGCTTCAAGAATCCCCTTCTTCCTGTTCTGACAGCTTAGGCTTATCTCTCATCATTTTCCGCTCGACCTAGCAGAATCACTTCTTATCAGATCTTTTTGCATCAGACATGCAGATGCTAAATAACCTTTCATTTTACTTATGCAGACAATATTTCTGACCCCTCAGTTACACCTATTCAGCTGTGCAGATCATTCTCTAACTATCTCACTACTTCTCCTCTCATTGCTTTGACAAACTTACAGCACTTTTCTTACGTAAAAAGCTTCATACATTCCTTGTGCTTAACTGTAAGAGTTAAGACAATCAGAATTTCTTAAAAATCTAAACATTAGTTCACCATGAAGATTTTTTTTTCAGTTTCCTTCTAAACACTAGAGTGTGGTACAGGTAGCAAAGACACGCTAGGTACCTCTGACATTCACATGAGGCCAATAAATACAACAAAGCTCTACAGACACCCTATGTCCTTCTGCAGAGGCAGCCAATAGTGACATAGGTTGTCTAAAGTGATACTGGAAAAATAAGGTCAGACAACCAAATCTAGAGCAAAATATTCAAGTACACTCAACAATTCATGCCCTCCATCTTTTCCTCCCTGATTCCACCTTTTCCATACTGCATCCACATCTGAGAAATTTAACCTTTAGAATGAAGATAGTAAAGCTACAGCCTTCATCTTCTATCTTCACTATAAATCACCAAGACAAACACCATTGAGTTTTAAGCATCAGTCAAGGAAGTTTTTAAGTTTGAACCATTTATCTATGATGTATTTAGAACTCCCACTTTAAGCCAAATTGTAGGAATCCCTCTGGTACAATTTTAGCATTGCTCAGCTCTAGAGAACAGTACTTCCTGGTTTATCCAAAAACCTACTAGTATAAATTTCTGTACAGATTTAAGGCTGGTGATGGAGGTAAGGAACCTGCCTGCCAGAGAGGAGACTAAGCAAAAGGATGTAAGCTTATTTTAACAGTATGCCTCTGGACTAGATTCAATAGGTCTCCCATATATACCTTTTAAAAAAGTGTCAGGTGCAGATTGGTTGTCTCCTTGAACTGAGACTTCTCTCATCTCAATATTTATGCCTACCAAATCAGCAAGCAGTTGTCATGTTATCTCTTCCTTACATCACATCACCCTCAAACAAAATAATTTTCCAATTCTAGTCCATCTGTAAAGCTCTACCTTTATCTCAATGACAATTTTCTTTCCCATGTGTTAGCCAAACTACCTGTTCTGCTATGAACAAAGACAGCCTGTAAAGAAAACAGGCTACTGCCAGAGGATGGGAAGATACTGCGTTAGATCAACCTGAATCAGTAAGGCACAGGCCCACTGCTATGGGCCGATAACTCATCCTGCAAAACATGGGGGCAAAATACCTCAGTAACCCTTCAGGTATGATGGGCCTACAACAGGCTATATTGAACCTTCCCTTTCCATCCTAAAGGAAGAGGGGCTGGTACAAAGCAGAATGTAAAAAAAGTTTTAGGATTTCCAAGGCTGCAGAAGAGCTACATAAATACAGTCATACAATATACACTGGAAGGCTAGGACAGCAGACCTCTCCACTTCTGATGTTACATCTCTGTGGGAAAACAAAGAACATGCAGAGTCACGGGCATAAAAAGGAAGCACTCAAACGTGTAGTGGTGGCAGGAATGGACAAAAGTGAA
>NW_009952694.1:3483716-3484574 GCF_000747805.2 Chaetura pelagica
TTTAGGGTCAGCAGGGGAATTAGAGGGAACGGAGCACTGGCTTGCAGGCAGTATCACGGCCACACAGAGCTCACCCACAAGAGAATTCTGCGCGTGCCAAAGCATTACATAAGACACAGCTTTCCTCTTTCATTTAAAACGTAACATGGCAAACAGTATTTTGACCCCAAAAGAGACACTAAAGAACACTTAAAAACACATTACATAGTTGAAATGCTAACAGGATTTACATCCATACACTGAAAGAGCAGAATATTGTGTAAATACCTCCTCCTGCAGGCTGCCATAAATATTTTGAGATTGGTTCTACTTTAGGGGAAACAAACTGAAGAAATTAACTAGCAATGCTTTCATTTATAAGATGTACACAGGTTTGACATTTGTAGTTTGCAGTTCCAATAATGCGATCAATTAGCAACCTCGACATTCCCAAAAGGATTTAAAACCACAGCAATACATTTCCACTGTGGCCCGGCATCGAGGAGTGCCACAAGCGACGCGTTTAGGACGGGGAAAACCGCTTTCTGCCCCGCATCAACGCGCCGCCAGCACATCACGCAGCATCGCATGAAACGCGGTGTAAGTTTCTGAGAGCACCTCAAGCGAGGAGGGACCCGCGGCCGCCCCACACAGCTCGCCAGGGGCCTGCTGCGGTTGAAGGGGCACGCCTGCCGCCCTTATCGCCCCAGGGTCTGCAGGGTGTGTTTAACCGAGATACACCGCAGAGCCAGGGAAGTGCCCCCTCACCCCCTCGGGGCGACGGGGGGGCGGGGCGAGCACAGTCACGGAAGGTACCGCGGCGGGCAGGCCAGGCCGCCCCGCTCCTGCCCCCGGGACCCCCGGGCGCTGGGACCCCTC
>NW_009952694.1:3485256-3489716 GCF_000747805.2 Chaetura pelagica
CGCCGGCTGTCGTTCTGAAGCATACTGTTCGTTTAAAACCTATAGACTTTGGTTCCTGCTCTTCGATTTTCCATGGACGCAGGTATTTTTTCACTTGGAGAGCGACTATTGCATGGTTTATATGGACCAGCTTAGTAAATGAAACAGTGCCAAGTTTTGCTTGCTAGGACACAGTCCCATTGCTGACAGTCCCCAGCCTTGTTTTTGCTAAGGCAAACAAAACCGTACTTTTCCAGACAACGCCAGGGTACAACGTGGGAGCAGCATGGGCTCGTTCCCAGAGGTGCCACCATTGAAGGGTTAGACAATTTAGCCATATGGACACACAAGCACATCTATTCTCAGGGCAAAGACCCTTTCTTTTTACTAGTACACACACAGTCTTTTTGACTTAGAGCCAGATTTGAAGTGGCAGTCAGGTTATAAACTACAGCTTGAGCACTTAATCAACAACTGAGTACCTAACTGTTACTATGGATTTGGAGTCTGCGAAAGTTCAGCTCAGATGGTCCCATTACAGGTGGTGGTTTACTTACCCAGCTGTATCAGTAGCCCCGTTCTACTAGTCAAACCCCTAGGGTACCACCATCTAGCTGTCAAGTTTTTTTCTTGTCTCTACTTCTCTTCCCCCTAACTTGGAATAGCACTGTGGTTGCTCTTTCTCTTCTCAGTTTCCTCCTTTTGCATGTAGCCCAACAGCCTCCAGTACTATTCATTTTTCTTACTCCAAGGGAAGGCTTGTCTACTCAGAGCTCAACCTTTTCTTCTTTTCTAACAATTAGGGGTACATACAAGCTCAGTTACGTTTGAGGGAGAAAATAGCTATGGGTGGTATCAAGGGCACATTTATTAGAGTTAAGATGAGGGATTAAAGGAAATGGCTCTTGAATAAGGTTCTAGACTGTTTAACCAATAGTGGATAATTTGGGATTATTTTATTTTATTTTCTTTCTTGCCAACAGCTTTAGTATGTTAACACATACGAGAATATTCATTTTTAATCAGAAATCCTTCATGTTATCCTCCAAGTGATTCTGAATACTGTTTGTGATGTTGAGCATCCTGAAACAGAACTAGGAGGCTAGATTTGCTGGCACATCTTCAAAATAGAAGGAAAAGAAAGGTAGTTTTTCCATCCTTATTTTTTTAACTTCTCTCCCCTGAAGAAAAAAGACAGATTGCTATTGCATTAAAATGGCATCAGCTTGTGGTAAACTCAAAGCATAGATAATTTGTAACTAGGTGCATTTACATATTCCTGCAGCAGTGACCAAAGGCAAGTGTTGGTACCTGGTTCTTTCTCTATTCCTTAAGAAACATACTAAGTTAGATCTGAACATGTTATGTTCATAGTTATATCTGAACAATGTATTTATGCGCATTTTCCCGTGTCTGAGATAGTATTTAACTGCAGTCTGCTGTCTATATACTTTTTAGTTTAGCAAGAGAGGTGCTTCCAGATGTTCATTTAAAGCCTTTGAGGTAGTGAATTTAAGGTAAAATCTAAGGCACGGTGAAGCCTAGGCACACCAGAGGCATTATCCTAAAATTGGGATTTCATTACTCTGACTCTAGGATTATATGTAGCATAGCAGAGTTGAAGAGAATACATGGTGGTTTTCCTCGACCTCCAGTTTTGGGAAGGTATCTTTAAGGTAGAAGAGAAATCTGCCTTTGTTATAATAATACCACAAGGAAACCAGAACAAGTAGAGGAAAAAGTCTATTGTGAAGAAAGGCATACTTTAACTGCTATAAAAGTAAAAAGGGAAATATCTGAAGTTAATTGACAGGAAAAAAATAGTGTTCCAGCATTCCAATGGACAGAATTCACATAATCAAAGAGTATGAGAAAAATACATTTAAACAAAAGACAAAATATATTTTGGATCAGGATTCAAATGACATTATTTCTTTCACAGAGGTGGAAAGCAGTGCAGTCAGAGACAATATGTTTCAGATAGTGCTGTAAAGGAGTGAGTGGTCAGATCACAGCTCTACAGATTGGATGGATGGAAATACAAAGATTACTAAGCTCTCCCTTAGACTGAGGAAGGGAATCTGGGAATAAATTAAGCAAAATAATTAAAATCTATTTGAAACAAGATTAATCTCACTTAACTGTCCACCTTATTCACTGGGAAATAACCTGTTTTTCTACCAACAAAAAACAAATTATTTTTACCTGAGCTGCATTTTGAGAATTCATCAGCTTACAAGTGGGTTTTGTGCATCAGGTTCTGAAACTGGCGTTTTCAGACCCCTCACAGGCTTTCCTGGGAAGAATTTGTCAAACCTTTCCTAACTTGTTTTCCTGTTTTGAGAAGTGATTGAAGGCATCATAGTTTTTGGAAGCCAAAACTTCATAGGTGTGTTTGGAAAACTTTTCATGAAGTCATAATGCTGTTTTGGTGTTTTAGTGTACATATCTATGTATCTGTGATTGTTTTGGGATAGTTTAGCAACATTTGTTGCTAGCTGAATAGACGTTGCAATTTTGAAAAGAAATGCAGCCTTTGGTAATTTAGAATTAAAAATTAGAGAAATACAATGTTTTTATTGCTACTGGAAAGTGCGGGAACCTAGAAAATACATTAAGTGTTAATAAAGTGCTGAAAAGGAATAATATTCGTGTGGCATTCAGGATGTACAGTGCTTGTCTGGAACAATCCAAGAGATAAGTGATGGACTCTGGCACTCAGCATATCTGTTGTCTGTCTTGTGGCATCTGAGAGTTGAAGAACATTTGCTGATGAACTAAAGAGATGTCTCAGCAACCCACCCAACCCCCTCCTGCGAGGAGTACCTGAGAACTGGGGAGTTTAGTATGGGACATGCTGAGACTGGAGACAAAGGAGTTCTACAGCTGGCACTGGGAGCAGAATATCCAGTGATAACCAGGCCTCGATATGGAAACCACCAATTTAGCAGGACAAGACAAGGAGTGCCAGTCTCAAGCTACTTCCTAGGACTGAAACTCCAAGGCAAGGAACTAATCCTGTGGTGGCAGTTGACTCAACCTCCATTTTAATGGCTCATCTCATCAATTAGCCAAACAAAGACTACATAGCCCCTGGCATCATATCTGCCCCTGCTATCACAGAGAAGATCCGAAGGGTTTTTCCCTATACAGGGAGAGAAGTGGGAGTGCAGTGGGGAAGGACTGTATAAAAATCTGGGACTCTATGGGTGCATGGAAGCACTTCTCCACCTGGAACTACTTCCCCACCGACGACATCGATGACATTGCTGGACCGTGGGTGGTTACTATGTTCTCTCTTGCTGTCTTCTATCTCTCAGCTTTCTCCTCTCTTTTCTGTCTCTGTTTTCCTGCCTGTCCTATCCACTCCAGGGACTTTTGTTGTGTTATTGCAATAAAAGTTTGTTGTGTTCATGACATCTGACCTCGTTTGTGTCTTAATTTCACCATTTGGGATAACCTTTATTTATTAAAATTGCCATGTACCCGAATACCAGATCGTGACAATTCGCTATTGCAAAGAGGAATAAGATTTAGCTATAAAATTCAGTTATATAACTCACATGCATCAGCAAATAAACAGTCACTTGAATTCTTTGACCTATGTAAAAGCAGGGTAGGGATGGCTGTGGGAATACAGAGTAATTCCCCTAAATTAATGAACTTAGAATGTGCTGACCTTTAAGTAATTAAAATTTCAACTTCTATGTTTCATTAACATTTGCATTGTTCCCTTGGTTTGGCTCTTTGAGACTGCTGCTCAATAAATATAGCAGGATCATCAAATCTCCAGTGTTCTGTATCAAAAAGCAGATGCTTAAGTGGCAGTACTTTTTTGTTCCAGAGATGTAGGTCTGTCTGCACAACGTTTCCTTTAATAGAAACAGCAAATCGAGTATTAATGGGGACATGCTGCAGCAGTTCAACAGTATGGAAAATTTGGAGTTCATCAGAACATGCAGAAACTGGTTGGCTGGATTTTGTCTTGTTCAGAAGCTGTCACTGCAACAAAAAGTTTACATGATAAAAATGAAAAATAATGTGCAGAGCGCATGCAGAGATATGTACGGAGAGGTGTTTACAGAAGGGTATAACACATGCTCCTTAAAATAATAAACTCTGCTTTGTTAGGAAATGATTAAGTTTGTTTCACGGTATTCAAACCCCAAATCTGTTCACTCAGCACAGTCTCTCCCTGAAAGCCTCTTTTATGCAGGACACATCTCCCGTACACATCGTCCACCCCTCACTAGTCCCCTGCAAAGGGCGACCTTCCCACTGTGCCGGTTTCATAAAGTATTTCCAAGACTTAATCCCACTTTCATCTGGCACGTGTGCCCCTACATTCTCCGTAATGGCCCTGGCAGGGTTTTTCCCTCCATTCGTGATTACCGCATCCCTTAGCAGGGACTGCAGCTCCTGGGCAGCACTGCAGTGCTGGCCCCCCGAAGAGGAAACAACTTTTCCCGTGCGGGCGAGAC
>NW_009952694.1:3493730-3496188 GCF_000747805.2 Chaetura pelagica
TTTTTTTTCTTCCACATATACGAGTGTCAAAAGTTCTCCTTAGGAAGTCCGAATATATTGTATACCTCAGCTTCATGTTTAAGTTTCCTACCTATCTGGTTTCTTGATGGTGTTGTGAACGTCTGTTTGATTTGAGGAAAAAAACTGGCTTCTCAATGTGAGCAGTTGGGAGGAAAAACGTTCAGCATGTGTACACAGAGGCCTGTTGTATCACAGACCACACACCCTGCCATGTATGCCCTGGGAACATCTACAACTGGGTCTAGGTACAGCTTCAGGGGTTGAGGTGGATGGAGCTGAATGCTTCAGGAGTTTGCTGACCCCGAGTTTGGGAATTCAAAGTGCCCTGCAGTGGCACAGTGGAAGTTCTGACTTCTGTTAGAACAGTCTGAAGTTGCTGTGCTTAGTAGTAGAAGAAAAATCAGTTAACCAGAAAAGTGTGCTTTCCAACTCAACAGGTCTTGGAGCTGCAGATTCTGGAGTTTGTGAGACTTCTGTGTCCCAAGGAAACATGATGATGTGATTGATTTGTTCTTGTACCTTAAGCATCTATTCTTGGCCAGTTTTGCTTGGAATTTACAACTTTAGTTCAACCTGAAACCACTTATTTCCAATTTTTTTTTTTTTTAATGGTAGTAACTTTAAGAGATCTTGTGAGGTTTAACAGGAATTAAATATAAATCAGCAGTTAAAGTAACCTGGTCTGTTACGAAGTAGTTCTGTTTCTGTTTTGCTTTTAAGTGTGTGAAATGTAGTCATTCATGACAAGGTGCTTCAGCTGTATTAGGATGCACCAGTGAGGTATCATCGGCATCACTGCTGTGAGCTCTTCTGCCCAGCACCGATACAGGGTGCTGATTTCAGGCTCTTGAAAGTAATAAACCGGGTTTGTTTGTCCAGCTGAGGAGAAGTTTCTGCAGTTCTGATTGCAGTATGGAAAGTGAAGGAAGGGACTCAGGTAAAATGATGCACAGGATTTTAAAAAGTAGGGACAGCTGCTGCTGCATGTTTTGGGGGAAGGAGTTTGAGTTGTGAAGCTGTGCAGTCAATGCTGCATCTGATCACTGGGAGCGACAGCATTATCAGGGAGATTACAGCTCTCCTAGGACTTGGGGAATTTGTTTGTGAAGAGGACATATGATAGCAGAATATTCCTATTCCCTCCTGGCCATTTCTCCAGCAGTATTCACAAGTCTCAGTTTGACTAAGTGCTGAGTCATCTCATATAAACTGTAGTATTAACTAAAAAAGGTTGGATTCTTGTGATCCCTTCCAACCCGGCAGTCTATGATTCTATCAGATCTTTTGTCTAGTTTTCTTCTATACCTAAACTGAAAAGGCTCAAATCAAACTAGTAGATCTTGTAGTCAGGAAGATTATATACTGTCTTAGATTTAGTAAATGGTTCCTCATTGTAGGTGTTTGTATCATTACTCTTTAGTAATGATAACAGGTTTTCATATAGTGATATTACAAGTTCTTTAGAGCCTGCTTCTCATAATTTGTAACAGGGACTACTCTCTCCAATAGTAGTGGGTAGCAAATTAAATTTTAAAATCTGTTCCCCAGTTTTCACATAACTGATTAAACTTATTGCCTTTTGTTTGTTTTGTTCCTGGATTCGTTTCATTTCCCTTTCAATTATTAGTTTGCCCCTTTTGGAGATGGAAATGTTACTTTTCTTCTTTGCATTCTGTTACACTCTCTCCGTGCTTGTTAGAAGTAATTTTAGATGATACTAAATTCCAAATGCACTGTTGTGGTGTTACTCTCTTGTCTTGACCACTAAGAAACAAAACATTTGTCAGGGTTACTATTTCTCTTGCAGTGAGGTAAACCCATGTATTGTGTTACTGGCGGAAACAGGAGTGAGGTGCTGATGCTCCTTGGCACAGTTTTAGCTTTTTGCAGTTTGTGGAGTTTTTAAGGGTGCCTATTTTATCAAAAAACTAAGGAAGTTCCAAGAGCTTGCTGAAAGGGATTGGGGGAGGAGGGAAAATACGGATTTGGTAATTCTCTGTGGAAAGAATTATTAAATTATTCACTAGAATTGAAAGCAAGAACATACGTGTGAGCTGAAAGTGAAAGAGGAGAGGGTCCTCCCTATTGATCATGGTTTTGTGTAAAATCAGTCCCATGAACTTGAGAAGTTCTACTTAGTATTTTTACTTCTTCCTTTTAAAGCTTCTAGGCTGTCAAACATATTCCATAGTAGATGCTGCATGTTAATGGCAGCATGGAGGTAATTAAATGTTTTTGAACTGTGATCTGACTTGATGTTCACTTTTTTGCAGAACTCCCAAACATATGCAGAGGCTTTTTACTTTTACACATGACCCTATATGGGCAAAGTATGTTTTGAAACTTAGTTTTAAAACAACCAACCAAGATTACTGGGCTGCGATCTATTAACAAATGTAACTACAGGGTGATGCTACAACTGGCAGATATTCCTGCT
>NW_009952694.1:3496270-3502731 GCF_000747805.2 Chaetura pelagica
GGCTTTTGCCTTTTTAAAGAAAAATTGCTTTGAAGGGGTAATAGCAACAGTATTGAACCCAATTTGCTAAGCAGATACAGTTGTGAAAGAACAATGTGTGTGTGCTCATTTGTTAAGGTGAAGCTCTGCTGCTTTGAGCCACCCATTTTTTAAGTCATAGGATGGACATTGTGATCCCTGCTTACCTCATGAGCCATAGTACAGAAACCACAGCAGCAGGCTTCTGTTTTCCATGCTGATTCTTGATGTAGACTTGTCTGTTAAGGACAGCTTAAAATGCAAAAGGGCAGTTTTTGCAGAGGTGGCCTTTGGCATATTAAAGACTCTTATGTGCCAGTCAGGATTTTGAAAATACTTTGCATGAAGTGTTTCTGGGATTGATTTTTGGGTTTCATAGTATCAGTTAATCAAATTATGTGTTTTTTAAATGTTCACATCTGTTAGATACAATTATTTCAAATAAATTGAGTTTCTTGAGCCTTCTTTTACCAAGCGTGAAACAAGCACTGCTTATCTGTCCCAAGTACAGGTAACAGAGCCATGATCACTTAAATCACACGCAAGTGGATAGCTATCATAATGCAGTATTTGTTGTTTATGGGTTTCCTCTGTATTCCACTGAAGATCAACTACACGTGAAAACAGCTTGTATTTACTACACACCATTACACTTGGCTGAGCCTTGTAAAAGACATTGTCAGATTTATTCCGTTACTACAGAGGAGTTAAAACTCAGTGGTTCAGTTAATTAATTTGAAAGCGTTTTTTATTTTGAAAACTAGAGATGTGGCACCTGTGGCCTATGGTCAACTTCATGTTCACCACCAGAATGTGTGTACAGCTTTTCTTTTGATGACTTGCTGGGATGCTGCAATGGGCTTTGGATGAACGGCTGAGTAGGATCTGTGAGCGGACTACAGGCTGTGTGCCATTTTTGTTGCTGAAATGTATTCTAGAAATTAACATTGAAAAAGGCATATAATTCTGTTGGTGACTTTATGTGTAGTTAAAATTATCAGTATGTTGCTCTTTTTTAGCAGGGAATAAAATATATGAGACTGATTCATAGTATCTTTTCATATTAGAAAGGAGCCAAAACAACATCTCTGGTATCATTTTGCTCAGTGTCACTTGCCAGAGTAGCAAATCAATGAATAGATTGAACTTTCCTTTAAGTGAACAGCAAAACTTTCATCAGTCACAGCAGTATAGGATTATACTGCAGGTTTGGAAGAAATAATTGGTAATGAGTTGAGCTCCTGGAGGGTATTAATTTTTGCACCATGAAATCCATAGTAAATTGAGCTGAGGAGATCCCTGTAACGTGCTGGTAGACAAATGTTATCCTTTCTGTCTTTTATGTAAATCTGTTAAGACAGGATTTTATCTTTAAGTTATATGTTGATTTAAGTAGTAATATTTCAGCTAGCTATACACTAATTTAAATGTTAAGTGTGAAATAAATTAGAAAATCTAATCTGCTTCAGTAATGTAGTATTAGGACAAAGAAGGATTAAAATGCTTGGTTATTGATTAGCTCTTGGGAGGGAGGGACTGGCAGTTCCCATCAGGATTCGTGGAATGAGAGCAGGGTTATGTCTGAATCGAAACTGTTCTGAAAATACTGTATGATGTTTTGCTGTGAGAGAATTTAACATGAACAAAGATTACTGTGCCTGAAGCAAACAGACTGAATTTTTAACAGTGTTTTTAAAATGTACAAATCTAGTAATTTATGTTGATTTGTACTTCAGTTTAAAAGTAAAAATGTCTACTTTTAAAGAGGGTATTTAGTGCTGAAGAGTTCCCTCATGATGGGGAGTGTGTGTATGAATTAGACTTGGTCAGACAGAACTAGAAATTGTCATTAGAAGAAGTAGAACCATTCTTAATGCTTATATATTTTACCTCTTAGGAAAAAAAAGATCAGTTTGTACTATGTTTTTGTTGTGGGTTTTCTATGTGTTAATAGATTTAAATTCATTTTAGAAACTTAATTGACTGATAAGCCTAGTTATCAATAAAAAATGGTAATTCTGCTTGTAGCTGAGGATTATTAGAGAACTGAGAATACTTAACTGAACATAATTAGAAAGTTATTCTAGGACACTTCAATGCTATTGAAATAAGTTACATAAAATAAGTGTGTTCTTTTTAAAGTATTAATTTCTCTCGATAATGGTATGGTACATGGTTATATATTTGTTTCAGAACACCTAAACCTGTTTGAGAGAGATTAGATGCTGAAATGTGAAGAAGATACAAAGCTAATACAGTGTCCTGTTTGGATATTGTAATTTATGCTTCTTGTAGTTGCCAGAATTATACCTGCCCTATAATAAAATTACTAGTACTGATATAATGAAGTTATTAGTACCACTTTTAGAAAGGCACCATTTAATTTCCTCATGTCAAATTTATTTGATTTACAATTGGACTTGCTTTAAGATTCTGTTTCTCGATGTGTTGTCCTTGTGGTTCACATTCAAATACATAAATTTGCAAGTTCTGCAGGATTTTTCAACAATAGGTGCTCAGTAGGTAAGAATGTGTTAACTTGATTATGTCAGTTTTTAGATACAAGCATGAAAAACAAAGCAATATTTTTCATTGTGTTTTTCTGTAGTGTGCATTGCATGTGTGCACAGACACAGACATTTTTTTTCCTATTTTCTGTTACAGCAGAGTATTAGGATGTGGTTTTCCTTGTCTGAAGTTTTACAAAAGCCCTGTCTGACCAGTTTGTAATGAGGAAAATTATAGTGAAACATTCCCCACAATTTTAAGGCTTGTTGAATGTTTTTTAGCTCTTTTTGTAGAACTACTAAAATGTGTTCTGACTTTGAATTTCTTTATTATAAATATTACTGGATGAGCAATACATGCAGTGTCATAGACATTCAGTTGCTCAATGTAACCAAAGAAAGACAATCAAATACTCATCTTTCAACTTAAATCTGTTTTCACATATGCTAGTTAACTTTTTTCCCTTTTCTTTCCTCTGCTGGTTGTCAGGATACCATGAGCTTGCTGACAGTGTAAACATTTTAAGGCACAATAAACATTAGACTCGAAGTAGTTAAATATCTCAGTACCCATGTTCTATATCTGAAGAAAAACAAACAGTATTTAATAAGTCTGTATTCTTAGATCTGTTTGTAATGGTATTTCTTTTCATTAGACCACAGGAATCTTGAAGCTAAACTTTTCTCTTTGCACCTGACTATGTATGATGAAAAAGGATGTAGTTCCACACCTATATCCTTCTCAAGTGTAGCCTGCGTTGATGTAATTGTTCCTTAAAGAGACATCAGCAACCCCATAGTTCTGCTCAGTTGTATTTTAAGAGGCATTTTTTGTAAAATTTGAACTTAAAAAGTGAAAAGCCACCTTCAAAGTTTGTTTTGTTTTTCCTTAAAAAAAAAGAAGCATTCTGTTCTTAATTTGTGGTTTTAGGCAAATTCATTGTAGGATATTTTGTCCATTAGTCTCTTCAATTATCATTTTAGGGAGACAAGCTAAATTGGGAAAACTGAGCCCCAGGAGGACCTGCATGAATTCCCTGCTGTCCTTGTTCATCAGTTCTCCCTGCCTTATAGGATATCCTGTAGTACCTGGGTTTTATTACTCCTTATTCTATTCCTGCTTTCTTGCTGTTTCCAGGTGTTCCTGACTAAATTATCCTCATATTTTCTGGTGTATAGGTGCAGTGTGAGAGATGTGGGTATTTCTGTCATTTCCTTACCTTGGCCCCATTGCTTTTGTGCCTCTGACAGTGCTGAGTCCAACTTAGCTGCCTTCAACTTGGTGTTGAGTGTGGCACAGGGTGTTTAAAGAAAAGAGGTGAGAAGGAGTTGTGCACCTGACTTTTTTAAATACCTGCACTGTCTCTTACCTTGCACCATATCTTAAGTTAGCACCTGGTCTTTCTAGCCATGCCTTGGAGAACAGAATTGGGTTGACTGGTCAGCCATATTTTCGCACTTAGCATTTAGGTGTGATCAGGACTTGGGCAGATGCTGTCTAATTCTTCAGCTTTTGCTCCACAGTCACCACAGAAAGCTTGTTCAAAACAAGCTGAACTGCTGCATGGAAGTGGTACTAACGCTGCTGATTTCTGTTCCATCTTCTCTTCTACAGCCTGAGCTCAAAAGGCTTGTGTGGGCACCCAGGGTTCTAGGGAGGAAAAGATACTGCTCTTTTTCACTACCAAACGTAAGTCGAAGGCCAAGTCAGGCTCAATTTGAGAAATGCTGCATATGGCAGCAGAAGCCAAATTAATGTTTAAAGTTAGACATAATATAGCTGCATAAGTTGTAGTTGCTATAGTGCAGAAGTACCCTTGGTAGAAGCTGATGGCAGTCTCCTGCTGGAGGCACTTTTAGTGTCTTAACGTTATGCAGATATATGCACAATTTTCTGTAGCTTTCCTGAGTTATCTGTGTTTGCTTGCTTTAAGAAGGAAGAATAAAGCTTTAGATCTGAATTGGAAGGGTATAGTCATATGTTGCTTCTTGTAGAAAACGGTTGTTCTTTTGAACAGTTTTTGAGACACATTTTAAAAATATTAAAGGAAAATAGAAGCTTTCATGTGTGTACAGCTCTTTCCACCTAGCATTTGTGAGTGCATAGATTTGGTTGACTGTTTTCTTCTGAAGCAGTAGTGTTTTCTGAATACCCCGATCTCATTACAAATGGAGATGTGAAGTAGCTGTTGAGATTTTAATTTTTGTTCCCACCATCCCCTCCCGCGGCTGTGCAGGATCGCAAATCGGTAGGTAGATGGAGCCCTGTAGCAACAGCCAGCCCTGAACGGGCTGGTGAGTACTTGCAGCCTCTCTACCCGGAGAGCCAGGTAGGAGAGGCTTCTAGAGCATGATTCTGTAATATGTTTTATTCATATGTATTAAACGATCATGGATTTAAAATTAAATTTTCATATTAGCTGTGCAAGTCAAGGCAGTGACCATGTGCTAAGATGCTTAGGGACAGTTTTGTGGTGTTCACAGAGGACAGGTGATTGGGTGAAATACCTGTATCTGTTCTAGAGTGCTGCAAGCATGAGAGCTTGTCTGGTGTGTCATGCTTTTTCCCTTTTCACTTAATTTCTGAGTCAACTGCTTGTTGTTAGGTACGTCTTGGTTGAGACCATCAGAAACGGGGCTTGTGGGGAGCTCTTAAGAAACTTAGAAAGCAGAAGAACTTGCTTTTAAAATTTAAGGTTTGGGGTTTTTTAGTTTTTGTTTCTCAGTATTGCTAACTGCTGATCCTTTTGAAACTTATGTTTTTGAGAATTGAAATTTGTTGAATGGTGCAGTTCATTAATACAAAATCAGCAGTAGCTAATCTTGTGTGTTCCCTGTTTTGCACAGTGTGTCCACACCCTCAGCCCAGTGCTGTGTTATGCAGTTCAACTGATACTGAGGACTTGGGTTGTTGACATCTGTGACGGCTGCTCGTAAAGCTGTGAACGTGCAAGTTTCCTTCAGAAATAAGTTTGTCTGATGTGGTTTAGTGTGTAGACAAGTACATCTAGTGTGAGAACAGTTCCTAAATAGCAAGGTGCTAATTTTATTTGAAAATGTGAGCTGCAGTTCTTAACATTAAAGGGAGAAAGGAGGATAATGTTTTAGAGATAGCAAGAGGTAATAAGTTTTTATTCTTTTTGTGGGGGATTTTGTTGTGTTCATGCCAGTAAGTATATACTTGAAAAATCCATCAGATTAAGATTATTCTGTGATTCTAGCAGGTACATAATTTGTATAACATATACCCTGCATTTGCAATTTGAAATTAAAGATGACAATGCTTACATTTCAAAACAATAGGAAGGGTGTGAGTTCCCAGTGGTTTTGGTATGACTAATATTTATGTGCAGTATCACTTCTATATAGTACGTTGTATCCCAAAAGGAAAAGAAAGCTGTTCTCAAAGGCTGCAGGTTTGTCTGATGATTACATGAATAGTAAGCTAAATTGCAATCTGAAATAATCTTTGGAAATGTGTTTCTGTCTGCTGTTCATTATGCACATGAAATCAGTGTTCAGGTGTTGGGGAAGAGGGTTAAAAGTGAGATTCTGAAAGCATTTGTCTAAAAATAAATTATTGAGTTAGAAGATATTTGTTTTAATGGTAAGTAGTCACTTGTACTTATGATTTGCAAAGATTAAACTATGGATTTTCTTTAACATGGCACATAGCAAACTGCAGTACAGCTTTCCAGTCACCAAAACTCAAGTGTCAGTTGCATTTTGGAGAGGAAGCTCTAGTCAGTATTCCAACTTGTTACTATTTCAGTTCATTTAAAAAGCAAACACAAACCACAACTATGAACATCCTTGTGCTTTGGAGGGAGAAAAGAAAAACAGTCACATGGTGGGCTCACCCCTGCCAGCAGCTGAGCACCCACACAGCTGATCACTCACCACCCCCAGCAGGTTGGGGCAGAGAGTAGGAAGAGC
>NW_009952694.1:3502847-3507984 GCF_000747805.2 Chaetura pelagica
GAAGAGCGGAAAACTGAGACAACTCAGGGCTCAAGACAAAGACAGTTTAGTATGCAAAGGAAAAAGAAGAAAGAAAAAAAAATCCAAATCAAAACAAAAAACAATTAAACAAATAGTCACTCACCACTTCTCACCCACAAGCATAATAAAGCCCAACCAGTCTCTGAGAAACAGCTGTTTTGAAAACTGCATACCCTCTTCTTGCTTTATCCCAGTTTGTATTGCTAAGCATGATCTTATATGGTATGGAATATTCCTTTGGCCAATTTGGGTCAGCTCTGTCCTTTCCCAAGTTCTTGCCCACCCCCAGATTGCTCTCTGTAGTGAAAGAGTTGATGGGAAGCAAAAGTCTTGATTCTGTGCAAGCAGTATTTTTAGCAACAGGCAAAACACTGGTGTATTAACAGCATTGTTTTAACCAAAAATCCAAAACACACTACCATGTGGGCCATTATGAAGAAAGTTAGCTCAATCCAAACTAGACTCAGTACAAGCAGTAAAATATATTTTAATAGCAAAAATACTCTACCTTATTCCAGAATGTGTTACGAGAAGTATTTTGTAAATTCGTAGAAGGGTGTATTTATGCTAGAAGCTTAGCTGGATATACATCTCAAATGTTTTAGGTAGGGACATATATATTTATGTAAATATAATCTACTTGAGTGTCAATTTTAAAACTTTTTAAATAAATTGGAATTTGCCTTCTATGCAGCAATTGGTCACTACATTAACTTTTCACATACATGAAGTTTCAGCATGTAGATTTGGCCTTAGCAATGTATCTTAAGCCATTTTTGGTTAGTTTGAAAAAGATCACACCCTTTTATTTTGAGCTATGATTAAAATGGTTATGTGATTGTCTTCTTTCAATTTTTATTTAGTTCCTACCAGAGGCAGTGATATTAGCACAAAAAGGAAGCTATAGAAGAAAATAAATATTTTACTTTAGTGTTGATAAATATAAGGTTTTTCCCCCTTTCAGGGACTGGTTACAAAGTTTTAGCTCATGTTCTTGTGAAAGGAACATTTCCTGAAAAAGCCTCCTTTTCTCCAGAGGAGAAGTTTGACAGTAAAGTTTTAATTGAAATACAGGGTAGAGCTGAAAAGATAAAACACCCAGAAAATGACATTTGAAGCAAAGGAGGAGCTTAATAATATGGATAATGAAACATTAAATGAGCGGTAAAATAAACAGGATGTGTTAACTGGTCGTTAAAAGGTGAGGAAAAAAAGGCAAGCTTTCATTAAACTTGGCCTTCAAATGTATTTTAAAAATGAAACACAGAAACATCAAGACTTGCACCTGCCACTGCATGGAGAACATAATGAAAAGGTGACTGATTACAAATGTTTTTCTGTGCTTGATGCGTTGACTGAATTTGGCAGTTGCCCTGAACAAAGTGGAGACCACCTCTGTGTGTGTTCAGCATTCCTTCTGTATCAGCACCTGGTTCTTTTGAAAGGTTTTATGTAGTGCCTGAAGCATTTAGCAGGGAAGTACAACACGTGTTGAATAGCAGAGGTTGTAGTGAGGTCTGTTGTTTTGACCCAGGGAGGATGATAGAAATTTAGAGCTAGCGACAGTGAAAAGCTTTGGGAACAATCAGAGCTTGTGAGCTCTGGTTCTGTTTCTGTTGATCCAAAACATCTCAGGTGATAACTGAGGCAGATTAATTTTTAATTCTCGTATAAGCAGAGTAGGTTTTTCTCCTGACAGTATAGCATGCCTCAAAGACATATTGATAGTTGTCCATAGCGTGGGATTTCATCACTGCTGTAGTTTTTTTTGTTACCAGGTTTTATTGAAGGAGGAGATCATGGGAGTGGAACCATTTAAAGAACTCCTGCAAAACGCAACTAATCATCAGCTTGTGTAGAAGCTTGTGTTATTAATCAGCTATAACAGAGCAACTGAATTAAAAAAGATCTGTAGGTCTTCTGAAATCTGAGTGGTTTCTGAGTGCAGGTGGGGGAGAAATGACACCTTGACAACTGCTGTCTGACATGTGAAACTATGTTGACTGAGGTCCTTGAGCTTTTTATGTCTTAAATTTGCATCTTAGCAGCAGGACTGGGCAAAGCTTTATATTATGAGTTTAATGTTCATTCAGGCACGTAAGCTCACTAGCTCCAATGCAAAGCATTTCAAAATGCTAATTCTCTGTTCTGGCATTAACATACATGGGTTATATACTTGCAGCCTGGCTGATGCCTAGAAATGGGTTTTCTGCTGGTATAATTACTGTTAATTGTGGTACTCTTAATAGCAGTGAGGGGAGCTAGCAAGGTAAATTGGTCTAATACTGATATTTTTTAGGTAAACAATATGGGCTGTTTTGTTTTTTCTTACAAATGTGTGGTATGAAATTTTAGTTGAGCATAAATCAACCAACGAAGAGGAAAACTCACCCATTAGTTAAAATGGTTATTAAAATTAGTTAAAATTTCCTAAAAGGTGTGTATCTGTGACATGTAACATCTTCTGAAAGTTGAATGACTTTGGTGGTGTTTTGATTATTATTCCCCTTTGGAAGTAGATTGTATAAGCTCAGAAGTGTGCTTCCCTGTTCAGCTTTGTAAATGTGGGGTGGTTCAAACTGACATTGCTGTTTGTAATCCACTAATGAGCAATTTTTCCCATTCTAAGTCACATGAATGTCACAAAATTCCTTTTCCGTATTGTTTTTGTTTGTAGGACAGTTTTGAGTACTTATGTCTAGGATAAGGAAATGGCAAAGCACCTTAGTAATTTCTGCAGGAACTACTTACAGTCTAATAGAGGAAGTATATTCCCATTTGAGCCTGGATCTTGCCAAAGTTTTTGGTGCTTGCTTTCATAGTGTGAAGAAGAGAAGGCTCCAGGGAGACTTCATAGCAGCCTTATAGTACCTGAAGGGGACCTACAGGAAAGCTGGGTAGGGGCTTTTTACAAGGGCGCATAGTTAAGGGACAATGGGTAACGGTTTCAGACTGAAAGAGGGTAGATTTAAATGAGATATTAGGAAGAAATTCTTTAGTGTGAGGGTGGTGAGACACTGTAACAGGTTGCCTGGAGGAATTGTGGATGCCTCATCCGTGGCTGTGTTCAAGGCTGGGTTGGATGGGGCTTTGAGCAACCTGGTCTACTGGGAGATGTTCCTGCCCTTGCTGGGGGGAGTTGGAACTAGGTTATCTTTAAGGTCCCTTCCAATCCAAACCATTCTGTCGTTTTTAACATAGCGTAAATTGCCTTCCAAAGATTTTTATGTTATTCAAGTGGGGTTTTTTTTGTGTGCATTAGAATTTTTTACTGTATTTTAGGATTTGGCTAGATTAAAATTAGAGTTTGTGTTTTTTCATCTATCCCAGTTATTTGATATACTATCATTTCACTGTAGGACTTCTGTTAATAAGTTTTTCATGATTTAAAAAAATCTATTGGAGAATGCCTATACCTATTTTTGTATCAAATCTGCACCAAATATGGAAAAAGATACTACTAGAAAATTTTTCTGACTCACTTAAGAATGCATTTAATTGCTTTGATAACAGATAAACAATATGATAGATCTCTATATGAAGCTCTCTATAAGAATTGGACTTAGGCTGCTTTAGTCACTTATTGCTCATTAATTTTATAGTTAATTTGGGGAGCAAGAGCAATAGTTTTTATTGTATTTTGTGTACCGGATGTAAGTTAATCACTCAAGTACAATGTCAGCATGAATTAATTATGTGAGTAAGCCAAATGGTTATTTCATTATTGTATTGAAAGGGCAAGTTTGAAAATATATTTTATCTTAATAGATTAGGCAGAATTCATTGGAAAAAATCTTAGTATGTTTAAGGTAATGGAAAAAAAATGGCTTTCAGTATGTCCTACAGAGATCCTGTTTAAAACAGCTGACAGTCTGTCACGTTTGGTAGCACATCAGTCATCAGATTTATTCTAATTCCTTAAGCTGAACATTTCATTCAAGCCCGTAGATTGTCTTGTCAAGCTACCCAAAGCTTCATAGGTTTTCTGTCAAGCATAGAGTTGCACCAACTGTTCACAAATAAATGCTAAGCTGGAAAAATATTGTTTATTTTCTTTAACCTTTTATTCAGTTAACTACAGTGTTCTTTCGTGTTATTTTCTCCACATGCGTTTATCACAAGGTATTCGAGGGACTGCTTCCTAAACATGCCTCATCCTGAACATCGCCACTTCAAACCGAGGGCCACTCATTTTGGGATGTGTTGTTTTTACTCACAGCAGTCTGGACCACCATGGTTATGACATTCTTCCTCTAATCACAAAGGCCCAGTGAGCAGCTGCTTTTGCTGCAGACGTGAAGGAATCCAACTGCTGGTGTGCACGCGGCACTGGTGTGGCTTGTCTGGCTTTGTACAGAGTGGCTGTGGTCATGGATTTTCCACTCTATATGGAAAGTGGCAATTTTGCTGTCAGACCATATAGCTGTGCCATTCTTCATGTTTATTCATTAATATCTTTTTCATAATTTACTGTGTATGTTTGTGTATGAGTAGCATAGCTGAATTCAGCTCCTTGCTTTTTTTTGCATATCTGCTACCTTGGAGAAAATAATTTTTTCTTGTGTCTTTTTCTTTTTCTTCCATGGCATTCTATAATTCTCAGCCTTTTGTGTTACTTAAAAGAAAGTTTCTGTGTAAACTGTAGCCCTTGTGTGCAAAGTATGGTTGAGTCAGTAGTGAGAAGTTGATTTGAGACACAGTTGACTTTGAAATTGCTGTACATATGTCTGAAGTAGTAAAACACTAGGGATGGTTAATTGAAGTGATGTTAATTAATTGCATTAAGAAAAGAAAGTAAACAATTAGGTTGGCACATTTGTATAATTTCTATCTGAGCCCAAAAATGGCTCACTTTTCATGAAAAAGTGATTTTTCATGACCCACTGATGTCCAGGTTAGACCAATCTCTATATTAAATTGCTAATACTATATAGTATTCAGTATAAAGTTGTGGCTGCCCTTTAGTACAAAAATGCTTCCCTGCTTTTTCCACTATTTAAATAAATACATAAATAAATATCTAATTAATAGTTTTCCAGAACCACCAACTTCAGAACTAGTATCTCAGTGTAACTTGTGATTTCTTCTGATTTCCACCCCCCCTCTCAACCCCCCC
>NW_009952694.1:3508130-3568378 GCF_000747805.2 Chaetura pelagica
CCCCCGTCATTTACATGCAATTCTGCCTTTTCTCTCCTAATCTCTCCTAATCCTAATCTTTGTTATGAAATCCCATTATGTCTCTATATTGTATTTTGGTCTTCTGGATGGCCAACACATTCTTTTAGCAGGCTTATTCCTTGAACGGGTATTGTGAAATGCACATTGTATGCATCAAAGAAGAAACTGTGGGGTTGAAGCCCTAGATAAAATTAAACCCTGAGTGTATAAAATGTACGATTGTTAAAATGTCAAGATAATGAAAAGTTAGAAAATAAATTATACCTATTATTAATTTGGAATTGTATTCAAACATAGAAATATGTAGCATACACAAAAGCTGGTTACAGAGAGATAAAATTAAATTTTACACTAGGATAATTGTTTTGTGTATTTTACATTTATTTATAAGATCTGATAAAGGCTTGGAATTCACAATATAAATCACAGTGTGGTCTTGATGAATGTCAAGGTCAGTAAATGGAAACCCCTTTACTTGCAAAACACATTGCTACTGTGGAAAATACCAAGTGAATAAAATTAAACTGATAAACACCATTTCTCCTACTATGCTTTCTTTATTTGCATTATAGTGTTAGAATTTTCAGTATTTTTGGTTTTAGAAGGTGTGCATAGGGATTAATGCTCTTTGCATCCTTGCATATATTACCTGTAGCCAAATTAACATGTTTTTTTTTAAGAAGAGATTAATGCAAAACTGGCCTGAAGTTTGTGAGTGAGAATGGAACTGTTGCTGCAGGAACATTGAGAAATTAGATAGGCCCTGTTCAAACAGCCTTGCATGTGCTGGTGATGTATTTGATGGGATCCAAATGCTGTGAAGATTATGGAGCCCATGATGTAAGAATACATTTCTGTAATAAATTGCTTCCTATCAGGAATGTTTATCAGGAAGGCTTATTTTATCTAGAATCAGATCTCTGGTGTGTCTTGATGAGAAGAAAATTTAACTATTTTTCAGATTTGGCAGGACAATAAAATGGATTCTAGGTTTGCACAGAGAATATACACTCAGGTGCCTCACATGATTGTCTTTGTCAGTCCCAACTAAAGAAGGAGACAACCTCTAAGTAACCACATTGCAAGGCAAAATTTGAAACATGTAGGTAGCTAAACGAAATGACTGCCACTCATTTTACCACAACTATTTAATAAGTAAGCTGTAACATCCAGTGACAGGTTTTTCCAGACGTAATGTGTTGAAGCTTTTGAGTCCTAGGGTGTTAAGAAACAGACGTATCGACATGTCATCATTGACTTCACAAAAAATGTTACTACATGTGACAGGTGTTTTGTCAAGCTGAGCATTTTTTCAGAAGTGTTGGCTTCCAAAACATGTCTTGGTCAGCTGCCCATATTATGCAGAGAGTTCTACATTTGTTGCTTGTTGCAGACTCCAGGTTTTCTGGGCTCCTGTCAAAGTACCAGTGTCACTGAGGTCAGTGGTTTGCCACTGTACCTGAGTTAGATCTCATCAGAGAGTAGTGGGAGTGAGTAGTCACTCAGCAGCCAGGGTCCTGGTCAAGTATCACTGAAAGGCTCTTCTAGGTAAGTGCTGGGATTACAAATAGTCTTTAGTTTTCTTCAGAAGTTGTGCTTTGTAAGCTTGTAACTGTTCACTCAGCAAAGGAGGGGCCACTGTGACAGGGCAGGGTCAAGATCTGATCATTGGGTTGTCAGGTACTCTTGAACTTCTAGTGTAGAACTGCAGGGGCAGTAGCTCAGCTGCTTTCATGTGCTGGGCTGGTGGTCAAACAGCTGAGGTCTGCCACTCATGATCAGGCCATCTTTCCAAATGGCAAAGATTGATTGGACTGCAGAAGGACAGATCTGGAAATGCAGCTCTCTGTGAAAGTAGACTCACCTTCAGATTTTTGATACAAAGGGATTTATTTCCAGATCATAATGAGGCTGTTTCTGATGTGATAGAGTTATGAAAAGGCGCTAGTGGACCCAGTCCGCTAGTTCATTGGTATCCCAACAGTGCAAAAGAATGAAGCACCCACAAATTCTTCCTTTGCCATAAATGTTACAGATTTGAGTGCAAGAGGCTTCGTTATCCTGGGGTGTGTAGTCCAACAGTTAAGGGTATTTAAGTCAGTTTTCTGCACTACAGTAGCGTAAATGTAGGGTGACTTAAATATGCCTGAGAACAAACGTCAGCTTCTTGCTTTATGGACTCATAATTTGATGGTAGCAAGAATAAATACAGTTGTGGCGTGCAACACACTTTCTCACACTGTACTGAAGGTGACTGCTGTGCAGGTGTACAAGGTAACTCTAATTAAAACAGTTTCCCCTTGAAATGTAATTTTGTTCCTCCTCTTCACTATCCAGTGGTAGACTAATATTTGTCTCCAGAATGTTTTTCCAGGATCTGAAGTGGAATTACACTATCTGAAGGTTACGAAATATTAGGCAAAAATTATAATTCTCTTCATAGTTTAAAAGTATCTTTCATATTTCAAAAACCCTCCTGCATGTAAAATTCTTTTCGCAAACATTCGCGGTCTTGTACTTATGAGAGAGAGCTTACTAAAAATAGCATGTGCTGCTATCATACTGAGGTTCCCTTCCAGTTGTATCTGCCCCATAGTTTGTTTTCTACTTGATGGAGTATGCATTTCTACATTTACCTTAACATTTTAAAAAAAAATTATATATGTCAAACCAGATATGTTATTGAGAAGCTATTTATTATTACATATTACACTTTCTTTCCCAATAATACGGCCATTCAGTCCATTAGAGAGATCAGGGAAATTAAGAATTGTCTGCACATCTGCAGCTCTTAAAAATCCCACATGTAATACAAACAACTCAGTGATGGACCTTTTTCTTAAACTGTAATCCTGTGATTCTATGTAAAGTGTCACTGTTTACTAATATAGGAATGTGATAGTTTAAAAAAGCAAAATGTTTTTCATGTTGGCGTAGAAATTAATCCAGACTAATATTAAAGCCCAGTTATAAGGAAATTCATAAAAAAATACCTAATGTTCTTATGCAAAATGTTTTGAAACAAAACTGATTTTAAAAAAAACAACTGGTCATCACAGCATGAGTTTGCTAGTTATAGGGTCTCTGGACTTCTCAAATGTCTTGAGAAACAGGTTTTTAGGGAGGTGTCTATTAGTGGATGTCTGAGAGTAGGTGTGTTTTTTCAACCTGTTCTGAAAGCACTGTGGAAAATCTTTTAAGTACTAAACTACCTTTGCCTTAGGTTTAGCTTTTTTTTTAGTGAATATCTTTGATAGAACCAAAAATAATCTTGCATTTCACTGAAGTTCACTGTGATGAGTAAATTACAAAATCAGCAGCCTTTCAGTCTTACTTCATGTCCCAAAGCAGTATGTTCAACAGATGCACAATCCAGCTGAAAAACTGAGTACAATGAAATACATCCTTCAAATAAGAAAAAAGCACAAGAGGGCTGTGACTTGTTGATATAAGTTTTTATCAATGGAAATAATTGATTGGATGTTGTAGCTTTGAAGTCTTAAAGAAATTAAAAGAATATTGAAGACCTCTGTAAAAGCAGTGTCAAGATAGCATCACTTTATTAGAAAAATTACGCCTTTTTTACATTGAAATCTGAACATGTTAATATTTGCCTTTGACAGCAAGAACTCATGAAAGCACAGTATTAAAACAAAGTTGCCTTCATTCATAGTGTGCTTTAAGAAATTAAGAAATGTTACTCCCTTCTTTCCTCTGAGTTTGATTGTGGATTAGGAAGCTACTTAGAAGTTTTTCTAGTGGTATGATGCCATCTTCATGCACATACCTGGTTCAGTCAGGTGCTCCTTCAACATGAAATGAGAGGTAAAACTCTGGAGTATACAAGTCTTACATCTTCACAATGTCCAAGAATGTCTTCAGAGTTGTTCTGACTGTTTGAACTGTTGGCAAGATTTTCCCTTTTTTGATCTTGTCTTCTACCTATACTTCAATAGCTAGAAAGTCTTGATTTTCTTCATTTTTCCTTTTTTAGTGATGCCAAGCAGTTCAACTTGTAATGCCCAGAACATCTGACAAACAAGCTTCAAACTGTCCAGCACATTTATGTGCAGGTGAAAGCAGTCATCAAAATAAGCCTGGTTTTCAGAAGTGCTAAGGAATTATTTTTTCCTCCTTCATTTAGTAAGTGGATTTATAGCTCCTTTACTCCACCCAGGAATAGCTAGTGTGGGGCCAAGCTTCAGCTGCTGTCTCAGCTCTCTGCAGCCTTACATTTTTCACCTCTGGCGCGAAATGTTTTGGCAATGAAAACATTAATGCAGCTTGATTAATTAAGGAATAATGAATGCAAGAAATCTAAATTTATTATGAGGTTGCAAGAAAGAACATCCATGTGTTTCTTTTTATAAAAAACTGAAGAGAATAATATTGCTGAAACTCAATAAATAATCCTAGGTCTTGAATTTTTCCAGGAATTTTTTTTTTCCATTTGTTTATGTGGAAGTATTCTGATTTTAAGGCTCAGAACTCCCAATAAGAACTTTTTCTGTCAGTTGTGTAATTTTCAACTTATATGAACTCCTTTGTAGTTTGTGTTCCCAGGGAAATTCTTTAAGGCTTCTTCACTGTAAATTACTTTTGTGTTTTGTGTGAATTATGTGCTTACTAAGGGTTTAAAATGACCTTTCTTCAAAACCTAGTAAAGAAAAGTTTTTTAAAAAGTAAGTCTGTCCAGCTTTTTTATTCCCTGTATTGTATATCATTAAAAACTATGACAATATTGATGAATGAGAATGATCTATTTATTCAAATGCATATTTTGAAGAAAATCTGGACTGTTTCATTGCTTGAACAAGAACAGAAATGACAGCTTTCATTATGGGCAACCTGACAGTTCTACCTATGCTTAAAGTTGTCCTGCAGCTCTCTTTGGAAGACCTTTTTCTTTTGAGTTTTCCATTGTTTGTAACTTTAACATTTTGGATGGAGAGGTTTTTTTTTCATAGTAGGCATTTCCTTCCTACTGGTTGAAGATGACTACTATTTGCTAAGTTTCAGTCTAAAGTGAAGAAATTTTTCCTATAATTTTTCCTTTCATGCAACTTGAGACCATTTCCACTTGTCCTATTGCTTGTTGCTTGGGAGAAGAGACTGACACCCACCTCCCTACAACCGCCTTTGAGATAGTTGTAGAGAGGATGAGGTCTTCACCCCTTAGCCTCCTTTTCTCCAGGCTAAACAACCCCAGTCCCTTGAGCTGCTTCTCACAGGACTTGTTCTCTAGATCCTATATCTGAAGTTGAGGAGACACCATATGTTCATTGAGTCAAAATATGTCTGTTCACATCTGAGAAGCACTGCATTTTCCAATGCTTTTACTGCTGTACAGGCATAATTTAGGGACCTCCCCCCCCGCACCCCCACTCTACTGTCCTACCTTGTAAAGCAGCAAGCTGCCCAGAATTTAGCGATGCTAGTTTTGATGGGTTTGTTCTATTGCAGTCCTTAGAATAATGAAGTAAGTAGGCCAGAAGTGACCTGTGAGTATCATACAGTTCACACCTCTGCTCAGAACAGAGCTATCTCCTCAATTAGGTCAGGTTGCTATATCCAGATGAGTTTTGCACATTTCCAGCAATGGAGATTCTGTAACCTCTCTGAGCGACTTGTTCCAGTGACCTTCCTCACTGTGAAAAATCTCTTACCCATAACTCTTTGAGTTTTCTGTGATACAGCTTGTCTCCAAGAGACAACTTGACTCTTATCTTCTGTATGTTTACTCACAAGGCAACTAAAACCCAATAAAATTCCCCTTTAGCCTCCTCTACTTAGAACCAATTAACTCAACTCTTGCAAATTCCTCTTAAGTCATGTGCTGCAGACCTCTAATCGTCTTCACGACTCTCTGCTGGAGATGCTCCAAGATATCCATGAGAGAAGTGCCGCCCTTCAGATGTGGTCTCACAAATACCGGACAGAGGGGATTAATCACTTCCCTTTGTCTCCTGGCTATGATCTTCTCAACAGAGAATAGTATACAAGTAGCCCTCGCTGCCATGTAGTGCTGATTTTACTAAAATTGTCTGTTAAATATTCCTTTGCCTCCAGCTAAGACAACAGCTAGTTTAAAATATATGTATTTATCCCTAAAGGCTATGGAAGTCAGTCTCGTAATCTCTTTAGAAATGGAGATCTGACTGCCTATGTGATATATAATAATTGAGTTATAAAACCAGTAAAGTGTTTAAAAGAAAGCTGACGGATGGCTAAAAGAACTGGCTGTTCCACACTTTACCGTATTATAGTTTCATTATTAGAATTAAAATTATATGAATGGAGTTGTCACAGAAGAATGCTGCCTCACAGAATACTCACCAAGATGAGAAAAGCTGGGGTTAAAAAGGAGACATAGTCTTTGACGAGATCCTCTGCGGTTTTCTTTAAAAAGAGTTGGCAGGCAGGGAGAGAAAGAAAAGGCATATATTGTCAAGAGAAGACAAAACTAAGGAAAACAAAAATAAACGGAGGACAAAGGGCGTGATGATCGTGATGATCAATTCTCATACAAGTAAGGAGCAGGATTGGTGGGACTGCTACCTTGGACTTCCACAGGGCTGACTTTTGCTTGTTTTGGAGACTTTTTCACAGGGTCCCTTGGGAGATAACCCTAAAGGGCAAAGGAGTCCAGAAAGAATGGATGCTCTTTAAGAAGGAAACCTTAAAGGCACAGGAACAGATGTTTCTGTAAATATCTTTGCAACAAAAGGAGAGGTAAGCAGAATGTCCATCCCTTATTGGACACTATTTCCCACAGTATTCTGGAGAAACCGGCTGCTCATGGCATGGACAGGTGTAAGCTTTTCTGGGTAAAAAAAATGGCTGGATGGCCAGGTCCAAAGAGTTGTGGTGAATGGAGTTAAATTGAGTTGGCAGCTGGTCATGAGTGGTGTTCCCCAGGGCTCAGTGTTGGGGCCATTTCTGTTTAGTATCTTTATCAATGGTCTGGACAAAGCAATTGAGTTTACCCTCAGAAAATTTGCAAATGAAACCAAGTTGGGCTGAGTGTTGATCTCCTTGAGGATAGGAAACCTCTGCAGAGTGATCTGGACAGAATGGATCAAATTACTAAGGTCAATTAATAATTTAATAATTAATAAGGTCAAATTAATAATTTGACTAAGGTCAAAATAATACTAAAACTCATTATTTATTTCCATAGAGTATTCGGTGTTCCCTCACAACTCCAGTCCCGCACTGTCAATGGCAGCTGTCATTATGGGGGACAAAGACTGGCTCAATGCCATTCCAGGGGGTGGTGGGAACTGGTCTCTTGTTCCACCAGAGGCAGGGTAGAAAGGGTAGCCCTCTATGTGGAAAAACACTCCAAAGACCTGAGGACTTTTTGTGAAGCAGAGGTGAATTCCATCAACACCAGCAGGTTTTTGCTTCCTGAGGCCATGATTCAGTAGTTTTCTTCCAAATCTCTCAAGGCAGGACCAAGGAATGGGTTTTGCAGTCATCAGACATCTGTATGAAGAGACTCAGAACAGCCTTTTTGTTCCTGGGGAGGGGGTCAGTAACTGAACTCCATCTTAGAAGATGGACTTCCCAATTTACTGCTCAGGGAAGAAAAGCATTGGTGGCTACAGCAGACTGTCATTAGTCTAAGTACTGTGGGCCAATATCAATGTTCAGAGGGCTGAAAGTTGGTGTTATTGTGGGGTGCTCACCTGTATAATATGTATTCTGCAGACACTCCGGGCATTTTTTCCTCTGAAAGTGGAAATAACATCACAACTGTAATAAAAGCTATTCAGAACTGCACAACTGTATGCTACCTGCCTTGCAGATGTATGTTATTTTTATCTACTTCTTTTTTTTATTAAAGTCCTATTAAATGTTTGTATTGATGAGTAACTGGGACTGGAAGGCAAAATAAGTTGATGGCCAACTTTGCAGAATATATACCTGAACGAATGAGGAAGCAGTAGTTTTACTTAGCACTATATAAAAACAAAAAAGTGAAGGCAGTGCAGTGAGCTTAGTTTTCCATTTTTATCTGTCATAGATGTAAGTGATTCAAACATATAAGCATGGAAAAAGATGACAGTTTGAAATTATAACTGCATGAGTCTCAGGATAACATTTCCTGTGTGCTTTGGTTTGACATTCTTTAGAAAAAAAGGTTGGTTTTGCTGAAGTATAAACCAATTAAAAGTTAATGCTGTTTTTCACTGGGCACCCATGCTAATGTAGAATGTTCATTTATTTCATGTGTATGCTTAGTTAATTAAGCATCCACTAATTTCCTTCTCTTTGGGAAATACTCGTGCAAATTAGCACTCTGTATGTGAAGACTGTTATTTAAGGTAAGGATAAGGACAGACTATTATTATTTTATTGTAAATTCTTAACCCTTTGTCCTGCAAAGTGTTGATGTTTTCATTGGAGTTAAAATAGGTTGCATGTTTACAGGAAGCCTGAAATCTCAATATGTGGTCCTATAAAATTTAATTATTTGCATCATTAGAACATCTAATTTTTTGCTTAAGGGTACACGGATGTACTATTGAATCTGTTTTTTAAGGTTTTTTACAGTTTAATGTCTGAATCCAAATTCATAAAGAGTTGGAAAAATGAGATGTCTGAGCTATAGGATTCACAGGGATTTTATATGAAGCCTATTTAATCAGGATAACACTGTTATTAATATTCATAAAGTCAGCTGGAACACAAATGACAGACTATGGAGCCTAAAATTTTTTACTTGTGAATTTATTAAAAGCAGCTTAAAAAATTAATGGAATTTAAGTAAAGTTGACGAAAATGAAAATCTTATGTTAGCAGAAAAAATCTTTATTAGAACTTTCTCTAAGACCATCTTGCATTGATATCTTTGACAGATTTCATTGGTACTTAAAGAAGAAAGATGCATGAATGGTCATTTAAAAGGATTTAAACACATTGGCACATTAATTTTTACATGAATAATAAGTAGTTTCCAAAAGCAATTAACTTACAGTGTACAAGATTTGAATAGAAAAATAGGACTGTGACATCAAAGGGCAAAGCAAATGTGCCATACATTTTAAACTTTTAATAATACGGCTTCTTAAAATAATTTATTTCATTTCCACAGTAAGTAAAGTAACAGTGAAGGTATTTGTGTACAGGTTGGGTTTGTTTTGAAATACACCAAACTCTAGGACAAAAAAATTTCAGTGCCAAAGACCAGTTTCAGGCTTTTACAGTGATCAGGTGCCTGAGAATTGAGCTTTCTTACAGTCAGTTTTGCTCTGTGGAAAATAGTCATCTACTGACCACTGTGTGTTTTTCTCCCATGCTGCTTTATTTAGCACTGGGAAGCATTCATTACTTCTGTAGAGGGCAAAGTAGGTAGATAGAGTATTTCTTTCATTAATACAAAGATACTGTTACTTTATATTTGTATTTGTAGGTGGTTTGGTACTGAAATATTTAGTGTCAATTTTATGTGATTGTTGCATATTCATCAGATAAGGACAATTTTTAGGGGTTTTTTTGTTTGTTTTCTTTGCACAATGTTCAGGCAGTAAGTAGTCTTAACACTAGTGCAGGTTGAATAAATAGATAGTGAATAAGGAAATTAACTCTAGATTTTTGGTTACAGTTTCATTTTGAGTTTTCTGTTTCAGTGTTGACTATGTCTACCAGTATACATTATTTTAATCTCCAGCATTAATTTATTTTGATTATTAGACATTGATTATTAATAGATTGTTTCAAATTAGAATAAAGAAAAAGTTTACAATATTTTTTTTTTTTTATTTCTCCTGGCAAAACCTTCATACCCAGCTTCTTATTGTTGTTGGTGTGGTGGAGTTTAACACCATCTGAATAATGATGGTTCAGTAAGTTTTGGTTCTTAAAAATACCTTATGTTTGACTTACCTACTATAAACATACACCTGGAAAGAGAATGTAAGTGTTGTGCTTAAGTTAGATATCTATTGCAGCGTTTGTATTCAGAACAACCGATTTACCTATTTAGTGTTATGGCATATATGGGTGTGCTGTTTACTAAATTTTTTTTTTAATAATAGGGGAAGTATCCTGCAAACCCTAGGGTGCCCCTCAAGATCTTTCCGTTTGACTTTGATTTATAGGTTGCCGTAATCTGATATCAACAACGTTTTTGTTTTCTGTATGTATAAACCAGAAAATTCCTATTACTTAGCAGAACATATTTCACCTATGAAGACAAAGTCTGTAAAATGAGCCCCTTTCATTTCTGTCTCCAATTATTCCTGCGTCATATTCTGTTATTTCCAGGAGAGGGCAGCATTTTCCTACATCAGGTACACACGGGCACATGCCCTGCTTAGACTCAATGTTTCTTATAATTACTCCCAGTATATTTGTTGCTTGCTTATGAATTAACTTGCATTTATGGAACTAAATCATTCCAATCATTTAATTACACCTGAGGAGCTGAACTATAATTGCTTGCTTCCAACTAGGATCTGATATGGCTTGAGCAGTATTAATTTGGTGTTTACTTTTCTGAGTGCTAAAAGCATTAAAATGATTGTGCAATGGGATTACATTTTACTAATTGCTGGCATTCATTAGCTGGGTAAATGGCGAGGAAGAATGACTGTATATTGTGGATGGATAAAATTATGGTTTTAAATAGTATATTACTAGGCACATTAAGGCCCTAAGACATGTTTTAAAATACTCCAGAGGTTATTAAATACCGTATTTTCTTCATGTCTTGCTATATGAATATCTTATTAAAATACTGCAATTATTATGAGCCTTTCAAAAGTAGGGAAATGGCTTCATTGCCAGAAACCTATTTCTTGATATTAATAACCTTCTATATTTTCATCTAATCCAAAAGTAAATTAGGAACTTAGGAAAAGATTGCCAACTCCAAAGCAACACAGTTACACAGAATTGAAAAGGAAGCATACAGCTTCATTTGAGGGATTCTTGTAAGGACCTCAGTGTTCTGCGGTATGAGGTGAAGTTGTTATTTTTTGTCAAGTCTTAGGCACATCAAATAATACTTTTTTATTTTTTATTTCTAATCATGCACATTTGTAGTTAACAACAAATATGAACTAAAAAAAATTTTTTTGACTGTTTAGTGTTGAAATTTAAGTGTTTGCACACTTACACTTTTTATAATCTCAAACATAGAAAATAAAATATCTGCCTTTCTGGTGTTGTGTAGGAAAATAAGTTCTTCAGCTGCTTTATTAGTTAGAATATATGTCTTGGTATAATATGCTTGAATTTTAAAATGTGTACTTAATTTTTTTTTTTTCCTTGACGCTTACATTTATCAGCACAATGACAACTCTGGGTATTTTCATGATCCAGCCACTGCCTCTTCAAGGCATATGTCGTATCTTTTTAATAAATGTAGAAAAAATACAGCAGGGAAAACATACAAAATAAGCACAACTGTGTAGTTCAAGATAAAAAGTTGTCCTTTGTACAATACATTTTAAAAGAGGTGCTTGAGTTAGCATTAAAATTTGTTGTAAGAGTAATATATTTGCAAGATTGCACATTTATTCAGATTTTTTTTATATCAAACATAGTTGGATTTTTAACATCTCAGCATATATTTTATCTGTTATGTTACCTGACAAACATAACATATTACTGTATTTTTCATTTTTGAGTACTAAGTGTTGTTTCTTGAAGATCTTTGAGTATAGGAAATACTGTAACTGTGTAATTAACTGTATAGGCTGAATCAATATGTATGCAAATATTAGGATGGATTATTTAACTGTTTAGAAGAACCTGCAGGTTCAGAGTTGGTCGCGGGCCACTTTACCTGTATTTTATCCAGGAAATTAAAGCAGAAGAAACAATGTTATAAAGTAAAGCACATGCCACCATCTGTAATAATTACCAAAGTGAGCAGTTTCATTGCCTCTAGCGGGACCAGTCAGTGTGATTTGGGCTGTGCACAGCAGCGTGTACTTCCAAGACCAGACTCTAGAACAAGAAGACAAGCTAATCAAGTTTTCAATGAAGGCATTATGCACACCAGGAAGCTGCACCAAAGCCTTATAAAAATTAGATGTGTGAAAACAAAAATATTTTACTGAGAAATATAATTTATCATTGACTGTTAGACAGATTTATTTTCCTGTTCTAAATATTTTTAAATCAGTTTTCTTGTCAATTTTCTGTCAAATGAAGGCCAAGTGTAGGTGTGTTCTAATATATTGTTTCAAGTTTATTTATCTAGAGTTTGCTTTATTTTAGCTCTGAAGTCTTTGTGCAAAAACTGAACTCAGTGCCAGATCAAACAAGTTCAGAAGAACAAATGGAGAACTGGGCAAAAGGTAAGGACTTTTAAGATATTAATAAGGAACCTCAGGTGTTGTACCAGTGCTAGGCAGTGACAGGAATGTATTTGTTCTTGCCGATATATGGCTGACTTTGGAAGAAAAGTGAAAAAAAACCCCACAACCACATGCTTCCTTGTAGAAGTATTGGGGTACAGGAGAACAGCTGCAGGAATGTCAATCATTAGCTTTGTTTTTGTATTCCGGATTATTGAAAATGTTTTTCTATAGCTTTTGAGAAGTCTTATTTAAATTCTTAGTTGGTATGTTGCACTTTACTTTCCAACCTTTTTTTTTCATAATGGGTTAAAAACTAATCAGAAGCCTGTCTTAAGGTAACTTTCTTGGCTATTCATGCCTGGCCCAGAGTATGATTAAACCATCTACTAAAATTAGCAAATGTCTTATTATAGACAGTAAAGTAGGCTTGGAGATAAACTCCATGATTCGTGGAGTTTTCACATCCACCAGGACAGAAGGATCTTTTTGTATTTGGATAAGCAAAATTTTGCTCTCAGATATGTTCCTCTATATTTCAAGGCAGAAGCTTTAAAATAAAATTAAATTTAAAAAAAGGAAAAAAACCCCAAACAAACATTGAGTTTGAGAGCACATGATGTGACTGACTGACTTCAGAGAATAGTCAGAAAGTAGCTTGTGACTAGATAATAATGTGTAGATTGAAATAAGGCAGAAACACAGGAAGGAAACCTTCAGTATACCATAAAAGGGTGGATTTTTTTTTTTAGTAAATAGCTATGTGTAGTTTTAAAAAAATGAAGGAATAAGTATGTTAACATCAAAGATGGCTTCTAAATCAGAGCGTGTTAGCATCTTGTGTGTTCCTTTTTTGACTTTTGTATTATGTATTCTTTCTCAAAAGATAATAAATGTCCAGTTTCTCACTGAGAGTCTGTTATTTAGAAGAAAGAATGGATATGATGGATATATCTTGGATATGATGCATTTCTTACAAAAAGGAATTTCTGTCTTTAATTTTGTGTAAACCGAACTACTTTTAGACCCCTTTTAATTCATGGAATTTTGAGCTATTAGTGAGTGGTGTTAATTTTTTTTTTATCATATACTCTGAAAATAAAAATAGACATGGCAGCCTAACTTAGTGGAAAATTATATTCTGGCAATTTATACTTTATTTGTGTAATGGCTTTATGAAATTTAGTATTTTCAGACCTTTAGGGGTCAGCATACCCTAAGAATGGTTCAAAAGGTTAACTTTTGCGAAGTAGGCAAGTAAATGCCATTAACTGATTCTCTGAAATATTTTCTAAATGCAAGAATTTGTGCTTTGCTGCTCACAGATACTTTAAAAACCAGGAAGTTATTGAGTTTCATGTGTATTATTTTTCTGATCTATTAATATTTTCTGCTATTTAGAAAGCTATGTCTTCCAAGCTAACGCTTATGTATTTGTGTATCCAGTAGAAGTTTTTATATAAACAAAAGTAGAATTGGTACCATGTTTTTTTTAGATCAGTCATTAATAAGCCACATATTACTTTATGCTTTACTCCTAGGAAAACTGAAAAGGGGATTATAGGTAAATCTCATGTCATCATACTGTTTTGAATAAGGAATATTTATTTTTTTTGTTACAATTTGATTTGGGTATTAACAGTTAAATTATGTTTTCTTATCATAAAGATAATAGACAAATTACAGCAACATTATGTTCAGTATGTATCCTAGATAGACATTCTGGTGTATTTTCTCATTGAACTACTAAATCAAAGCAACTTTTAATCTTCCATTTAGTTGTCCATGTTTAAGTGTGTAAAATTTTGTGTTTCACTTGTTTTCTCAGCTGTTTTGTCTTTCCCTTTTGCATCTGGTACTGTACTGTACCTAGCTGTTCCTTGCTTGTAAATTGGAAGTTTAAAAGCTGTAATGATTTATTCAGATTTTTTAAATAACATACTGAGATATTGGAGATTAAATTAATTGTCAAAAAATAAGGATGCTAAAACATTTCTGAGATTCAATTCAGCTGACTCAATGAAAATCCAGTAAAGTGATGAGAATTAAAAAAAAAAGGCAACAAAAAAGTTAGGTATGGAGAAGTGGTGGGTTTATGGCAGTTAAGTGGGATAATATGTAACCTGTTAATAGGTGTTATAAAATAAAATACTTGAAAGAAAGGTAGTGGGTAGTGTTTAAGAAGAGTATATCTTAAGTGTTTGATAGTTGAGATTTTCTTTTTAACTTCCCGTGTTGTTTGAAATTATAATATGCTTGTGTAGGTTCAAGCCATTTTTCTGTCTCACTTCTGGCAAAACAGGAAGAGTTAAGAATGGTCTGTGTGCCAGGTTTATTATTTTGGGTTATTATTTTTCTCTAAGAATACTTGAGAGAATGTATCAGGAACATTGGCAGCAGGCCACTGTAATTTCCAAATGAAATATAATCAGGATCCAAGCTAGAAAGTCTAGGGTGGTAGTCCGTTATAAAAATAAAATTATATTGACAAAAAGGGGTATATCTTTGCATTGCAGTGGTGGGGGAAGCACATTGCACCTGGGTGGAGTTGTTACTTTAGCAGGGCTTATGTACATGAGGAAAACTGCACAAACATTAATACTGTGAAAACACAAGAAGGAATCTGAAACATATACATTCAGGACTCAATGTGACAGTTTTACAAAAAAACTTATCAGGATAGGAAAGTAGTGAGTGTGCAAATACTGGAGTTAAATTTGTGTCTCATTTGACTCATACCATGTACTGAGTTTGAATGGGTGCAGCTATACTTCTGTATTGTATAGTATTTCACTATTGGAATGTTTTTGCTTGTAGCATATTTCTGAGCATCTATGATTTTTAATGACAAAGCAGAAATGAGATGTAGTCATGGAATATCAAGTACTGCTTGGTCTGTTTTGACAACAAAATTATATTTTTGCTGACTCTAAAATGAAAAGCATTGTATAATTATTATTTGGAATTTCCTGAAACAAAGTAGTAGATTTATTATTTTTAATGGCAAAGTCATTTGCTTCCTTAAAAGGCAGTTATTATCTTTTTCAAGCACAGAAATAAATATTCATTTTTTTCTACTCCACTACTTGGAGCACATATTGAATTGTAAGTCAACAAACCAATTTCACCTGTAAGAATTTGATGTCATTCGTTAGTTATGTTCCATAATGGCACTTAACTGTAAATTGTTATTCTTCAAAATAATGTCTATGCATCTTGTAAAAATACTTTTAAAATTACATGTCTGGAAACTAGTTCAGAGGAGACTGTAGCTTTGAAGAGATGTGATAATGTAGATAGGAACAGAACTGCAGAATCAGCTTATGCCAGGAAATTTGGAAAGTGAAGAATTTGAAGACTGTCTGGTTATGAGCTGTTGTTTTCCCATATTGCTTCCTTCATGAAAAAGAGAAGAGGAAAACAGTCATGCAAACCTAGTAACAAGTTATGTATAGATAGCTACTCAGAGGCATGTGCATGTGATGAGCTTATGCATAAAGAGTTGTCCTAATGGCATTGTGTCTTTGTAGATGCATTGGTCTTGTATGAATGCATGGTGCTTACTATTAAGAATCTGTCCCTGGCTTTCCTTGTGTTGTCTATATGCCAGCATATTGCTCACAAAAATATTTTAAGCTATTTTCCTGTGTAGTGGATAATATTTAGGAAATTATGTAGAAATATTTTTTTGTATTTATTTACTCCCATTTATAAATTCCATTAATTGTCAGCCATGGTAATTGAGGCAATGTGCAGTCATATGCATAGGTTAAGTAAAATGGGATCATCTTTTTTTGCTAACTTCCAGGAACTGCACCTCTTGTTCCTCACTATGTGTGTATAGACCATCTGATGAGAATAAGTTAATTTTTCTAATTGTAATTATTTTAATGTCCTTTTTTTGCAGGTTTGGTTTTGTCGTGTTATTTACAAGGATGTTTTTGTCTGAAATTACCATAGTGTGACTTTAACACAGAGACTAACACGTGCACATAAAGATAAAGGGCTAAAGAAAGCTTTGAGAGTAATATGGTGTAGTAAAGATTTTTGATCTGACCCTACTTGGGTCAAAAAGCAAATAATTGTGAAGATACTGCTTCCCCTTTTCCAGAATACACCCATTGCAGCTGCAAACACTTCAGAGTAAAGCTGAAGCCCTTATTCCAAAGCTGTAGTAGAGACAGAATAAGCCATACTTGTCATATTGAAATCAGTTTTACATGCCTAAACAGGAGATACTGTGAACCTGTTCTTCCTCTCCTTCCCTCTTTTAGCAATAAGGAATGCTGTTTACCTGGGAAAGAAAGACCTGGATAACGCATGGGTGTTTATGCAAAATAATCTACATGATACACAGAGAGGCAGAGTCCTCTTCACACATGTGGCTCAATTAATTAGTGTCTTCCATGTGTGTCGTGCTTTCAGCATCAAATTTGCTGTGTGCTAGCTGTCGGAGATCCCCTTGCAAATTGGCATGGGTAGTTACAGGTTTCTCTGCACAGTAGAGAAGGCAGAAGAGTGGTTGAGAGGATGATCTTGCATGAGTCAAACATAAGAAGAGTGGCTAGTAACTGTTGAGCAACACTAAGTACAGAAGATAAAGAAAACGTCTTGCAGGGAAAAAGACGGCATAATGTGCCATGACTTACAAGATAAAAACAATAACTGAAAAATCATCAAATACGGTCTGGTCTTTCCTGTAAATATAATCACCCTTTTATGCATATAAATTCTGATGTCTCCTTTTTCCATCCCATTTCTTTTCTTGTACGTTTTGAATGGTTAAATACCGTGCGTTTCTGCCTAGGCTGGGTGCAGAAAGACATCAGAAGCACAGTTAAGTATCCGGTATCTGCCTGACTCATTGGAGTGTTGCAAATATGGCTTTGTTAGACCCTTTACAGTACGCTGAAAATGCATAGTGCCTTATCTACACTGAGTACTGCAAGCACTAAAGATGAGGAGAATGCACACCTTGAAGCATTGCACTTTTGAATCACTCAAGTAGGTAAAGTATGAGTGCAGCTAGCTTCAAAATGTCTTGAAATGTGCTTCAGGGAGAGCAGCACTTATTACCACAGTAGTTTTTATGTAGTGCTCCAGAAGGTGCTTTAAATGACCTAGCACATGTGCAAGAGGAATTTGGGTATTTTCTTTTTTAGAAACATTCACTGCTTCTTTTTAATAACAACTAGAATGAAGCTTAAGTTCAGAGCAAAGGCATAACAAAATTTATTATAGAAAGGTTCTCTAGGGACTGCATTGGAGACTGCTATCTGAGAGTTCACCTGCATCTTTAGTAGACCATTTACTCAGAGAAAAGGGGGCATGGGCAAGGCTTCTTACTGACACTTTATGCAGAGTGACCTTTCTTTTATGTCGGACACTTAAAAATCCCAATATTTTTCTTCACTTCTAAAGCTGTAGTTTTCTGGGATTTTGTTTAGAACTCTTAATTCAGCAAAGCCTTAGTTGGTTGTTTGCGGTAGGGGAGGTTGAGTACATTTAAATAAGAGAATTTTCACTATAATTAATGGCCATCGGGAAACATGACCCTGCCTAGATAAAAGGGAGTTCTGGATCATTAAGATTTAGATAATGGAAGGGGTTATATGTGAAAAGCAATTGTCTGGTATGACAATAGCAAAAGAAAAATGGGATGGGAGGGTTTACTTTGTTTTTAGTTGGTTTAGAAAACATAAACACAGCATGCTTAGTAAAACTCTAGCACACAATGTTTGGAAATTATGTAATAACTCCATATAGGCTGTAATGATATCCTGAAACCCTGTATTTAAACTAACCTGAATTACAATGAGAGATAAACAGAATATTTACCCATCCCTTATGAGCTGCTGCTGATATGTAAATTTATTCTTCTACTTTGCACAAATATACTTTTGAGCTACTGCTTAAACACTTCAAGGTCCTTAGCCAAACAGTTTTAATGATGCCTCCAATATTAGGAAAGTGTGACATTTGATGAATGCCTTGTATAGTTGTGATATCGGGGAAAATGTAAACAAAAAATGCACATCAAGTCATCGTGCAACACCTAGATAATTTATAATTTTACTGTTTATATCCATCTTGACATTTTTTATCTGCCAAAGGCAGGTTTCATTTGGAATCTTAATCTGAGATTTATTTGGTGGATCTGGAAATCATAGCTAGAGTTCCCACAGGAAATGGTCCATCTACCAACAGATTAAATGGCAGTCCTGCAGTTGTTAAGGGAGCTCTGCATTTAACACACATGCATACTCATTCAGTCAGCACTGTGGAGAAAAATTAAAGTAGTAACCCAGGTTTAGGAACAATGTAGCTAAAAAGTCCCATATTTGCTGAATGACAAAGGGTTATATAGCAGCATTTCATTTTATTATTCGTGCTTGAATTTCTTGTTTGCTTTGTTGAGTCTGCTGACGAATACTAATAAATGCCTGCAACAATCCAGACGAGAGATGCCTGGCAACAAAGCTATGCGGTGGACCTCCCTGATCTTCTCCAGTTCACAACCTGACCTTTTGAAAAATTGGCTGGGCTAAGCTGCAGAATTTGGGTGTAATGGTTATTGTTAACTCCAGCTTTAGGATTTATTAATTTGTGTGATCAAGACTTACCTATACTTCAAAGTTTCAAAAGACCAAACACAATCATCCGTCCATTAGAACTAACATTGTGTTTCAGTGAATCCCACTTAGTATCTGCCTAGAGAGTCTGCTGTTTTGATGCATTTAGAATATAAAAATGCTTTTTCAAGTGTGAGACCAACCCAACGAAAACCTGATGTCTTCTCAGAGACTAATATTTTAAAATAAGAATATGCTAATGAATTGCAAACAGAGAGTGGCATGCTAAAGGAAATGTCTGATATTTACACGTTCATAAATGCATCATGATTAACTGCAGTGAATACCAAAACAATTATTTGCCGTGTATTACTTTAAATATTCACCAATTTGTACACAATTACTGTTTAGATGCAAAATAGAAGGACAAAAGCCTTAGTGAGAGAGGCAAGTGAAGGAAATATCATTACTAAAATAATCAGAATCCTCAGAGAATTGTCAAAAACTGCCTTTGCAAGAATAACTCCAACTGTTCTTAATCTCCTTCTCAATTTATTTCTTTAGGAAGGACTTTGCCAGGGTTCCACACAAGTACAGGTGAATAAAGAAGCATTCAAAGTAACACATATGTCCCCCTGCTTAAATTGCTAACACAGAATGAATTCACTGTTCTCTTTAGATTCCTTAAAGGAATAAAAAAAGGAACCATTAAACGTCTAAGTTTTGTCTATATTTTAGCAGACAAAATAGCTTCAAGCCCCTTTTTGTATATGTGTAAGACACTAATGCAATATATAAGTTAGGTTATTCTTCATTTGAAGATAACTTTCTCATTAAAGTTCCAATAAGAATACATTATTCTGTTTAATCATGATTTTGAACAACTTAAGTGCTTAGGTGTAGCCAGAGACTGAGCGTTTGAATTATATTGTTCTATTAACCTGACTGACTTCTAAAACAGTTTTCATTGTTTGGAGCATTTTTATGTATTAGAATGAGAGATGTAAAAAACTCAAATGTTATTTTCTTCTGCCTACTGTTAAAATTACAGGAACTTTGTATCTACTGCATGCTGCATGTCTATCCTTCTAACAAAGAAATACTGTAGTCTGTCATGTGAATGAAACTAATCATCATGAAGGAGTATAGAAGGTTACCAATCTAGTTATTTGACATTTCTCTTAATTTTTTTTGTTGTGTTACTTTATCATTCGTAAGTAAAAATGTTGCATTTTTTTTTCCTTGAAGTCCAGTTGAAAGGAGTTGCTAAAGCCTCTCTCGGACAGAAGAGAGAAGAATTTGAGGTTTCTCAGGAGGAGAGAGAAGCAGGAAGGGCAACCAGCGAGGTAGCACAGGCTCCAAGATACAGCAAGGATACAGTGCCTTGGACTTCTACATTCTACTTCCGCTTACTCAATGACCTCTATCCAGTTACTTAGTGTGTGTGCCTCAATCTTGAGGGCTTTAAAATGACTGTCAGAGTGCTTACGCATCCCTTATAAAACACCTGTGCGAGTTCCCAGAAAAGGTTGTTTTCAAGGCTTGCTTGTTTCAGTGAACTTCTGTCATTTGTTTCTTAAAGTGAGAGCAGATATCCTAGATCAGCAAAAAATCCAGGAGATTTCTGAGTAAGAGTTAGAGTTAAAAGAAAGCTGATAGTCCCCATTTTTCTAAGTTGATCCGTGGTGTTCTCGGCAAGGTCCATAGTTACGTATCATGGAGCACTGAGCATCTACATGGTGATTTCCAGTTTGCTGCTGCCGAGGGCTTACCTAGTTATATGCAGCATTTTGCTGGGAAAAGCGCTGAGAAATAAAATGCATTAGCTTTGTATTACGAAACTACTCTGAGCTCACTCTTCACTTGTTATCAGGTTCCTGTGACTGCCATTCTGCTGTTCTACAGAAGGGAGTTAGTGATTCTTAAGAATCCTACTGAAAATCATCTTAAAGTTTGCCCAGTTTTCTTTAAATGTTAGAAAAAGTGTGTCAGGAAGGAACAATATTTTCTGCAGGTTATGGGTTCTCACTATACCACACCACAATGAAGGGGCCTAAATAATTGCTAGCAAAAGTAAATCTATAGTAATTCCAGAGATGAGTAAAGCTGCACCTTTTCTTATTTATTTGTTTTGGAGAAAATGTATATTGACATTGTACTTTTTGTACTGAGCTTTTGTAATTGTTTTCCAGAAACACAAATTTATTTCTTCTTGAAAATTAAGTACAGCATCTTTTCTTGGGATTAACTCTGAAAACTTTTTTGGAGATTGTGGGAGAGGTAAGGCAGTGATGAAAAAATAAAAAATCATTAATGCCCTTTGAGATATGCATATAAATCATAGATGTTGCATCTTTGTCAACTTAAATATGAATGAAAAAGGAAATAATAGGCATTCTGAAAACTCACAAAACCTAAACCAACTCTTTTCTTTCCATTGATGCCAGGCAATAGGATCAGATTTCTTCCACCAGCCTCATTTTCTTTCTTTGTATGCTTATGCCTATAAAATCCTTTAATTGTGGTTTCCCACTCATTTTCAGGATTTATGCTTTTTAATCATTCAGTAAAGGCTGAACTGTTGAGCAACCTGAGTCTTTCACAGTCGTTCAATTTGGTAGAAATTTCAGTAGTTATACAACTGAGCGAATGAATGTTTATCTTTGACAAAAAGGCTGACTCACCATTTTCAGCTCATGAAGGAATATTGGGCCATAGCACTAATTTCATTTGTATAGCTTGAGAAGTTAGTGGTTATTAGGTTCAAGTTTTTTGTTAGACTTAAATATTTAATTTCTGTTTATTTGTTAAGCCTAACTAAGAATTCAAGTCCAATGGCATTAGGTGTTATGAACTGAAGACAATTCCATAATCCGATTTTGACATGAAGCTATCAGTATTGCTTTTCACTAACGCAGCAACTGTCTTTTCCTAACAGCTTTTTAGATCACTTGCAGGTGGGTGTGCATTGTCCCCAAGAGTTATATTTTCAGAGATATTTGTAATACTGTTAGTGTACAAAAATCTAAATAATTTGAAAATCAGTAATAAAGAATATAAATAAAAGTCTAGTGAAAATAAAAAGTTTTAAGTTCTCTCAAGTAGTACTCTTACACACTTGGCAGTTACTTCAGCAAGTTGAGGAAGATGTGTGGTTTGCAGGTAGGGGCAAGAGCAAGTATTTTTAAACTGTAGCATGTGTTTTTATTCCAGTAGGAATAGATTAGTTTGGTGTAGAGGCAGGGTAGCTCTTTGCTTTGATAGTTTTGTTGGACAGTGGATATTCCCCCCTGGTATTTGAAATTCAAAGTTTTTTATATTGTACAAACACACAAAAAACACACGTGCACAAAAAACCCTGAAACAACCAACATAGAAATTCAATCCGATGTTGTTTAGACTGATAAGAAAAAATACATCATAAGCTGTAAATTAGAGTTTGTCAGTTACTGAAATTTGGGGCTTTTAGTAATTGAGCTTGCAGTTTGTTCCTCAAATGTAGCACAACTTTTTGTTGTCCATTTTTTTCAAATGTTTTTACTCTGACAGCATCACATAAGATAAGTAAGCTACTGAGTTTGCAGTCAGCTTTGCTCACGCTTCTGGAGTGTTTATGGCTTGTTCTCTTCCTTCCTGATTTTGCTTTTTTTCCTATTGTGCTTCTCACTGCCATCCCTCCAGGGGTTCATTCATGCAGTCTTTTACAGACAGATGAGAACATGCTTTGTCTGTGCTACAGATGAGCTTAAAACAAATACAAGGAAGCTATAGGTAGCAAGCAGTAGGTACTATTACAATTTAAGCTGGTTTGGAGCACCTAATGTCCCCATACTCATCCAGAGGCAGAAATGTAGCCATCCATGTAGTAGCCATCAGTGCTATGTGCATGTTCCATTGTTTTTGGTTTGTTTTCCTTTGTTATTATTCCACAGGGATTCCCTGTAAACCTTTGAGCTTATTTGCTAGCGGGGTGTTGAAAGACTAAAAATGGGGAAGGAGGTTCTGCTGGATGGTGGAACTGAATATACTGAGTAGTGTAACAAGGGAAGCTACTGCCTACTTAACCTTCTAGGTGAAGCAACACCTTCGGTGCACTTACATCTTCAACGCTTCTCTCCATATTATCAGTGTCAATACAGGATACTCTAATGCTGTGCTTTCCCTGATCTCAGTGCCAATTCTTCTAAGAGAAAGAAGTGGCTGACTGAGAGGAATAGTGGCTGACTGCAAAATGTGTTATATTCAATGTTTTTACTTGATTTTTTAACTACTCCCAGCTTAACAACACTGAATTCTGTTCTGCCTTTATTGTTTCAAGCCATGACAGCATTATCTTCCCCTTACATCCCTCACAATCAAATCCAGACTTAAATTCTAGCGTCTTTATATTCCTTCTTCCTAACATTTGCTTTTCTTTCCCTCAATGTGAGCAAGCTATTCATTCAAGATAAATACATACAGAAGATCAGCTGTTCACCATCCCCCTATAGTGAAACATTAATCTGGGCTATTGAACTTGTGCTGTTTCATATGGAAAATAAATTGTTTAGTATACTCAAGAACCAGATTCAATGGTGGCGATACCAGTTAATGAAAACTACAGCATTTTTTCCAAATCTTGCAAGGCTGTTTTACCCTTTCTCTGGTGTTCCGTGTGCAGCCTGATTATTGCAAATGCTACTTACTCCCCAGTGTGTCTCTGCAGCATTGGTAATTAGTGCACAATACAATTTGCAGGAGACATGAAGAAAAGCACTGAAGTGCATTGATTAATATTGCTATGTAGTTTAACAGCAAGACAAGCTACTATGAACCAAGGCCTAAATTACCTGGTTTGAGAGTCATGGGCTATATGGAGAATGAAGTGGTTTTAAAAATTTAAAAATTGCTATGCCATTGATCTGTCAGTGTTCAAATTATCTTCCCCAAAGCATTTCACTGACAGATTTAGCATGTTGACAAAAAAAAAAATTGTATTACTGCTTTATTAAACAAGTAAAAACCTCTAACCTTGATGCCCTTGAGCAGAATGCTTCCAACTCTTAAGTGGAGGAGACTGCCGTCACCTTCTGTCTTACAATGCCATTAGGGAAAAACAAGATCCTCTGTGTTTCACCCAACATTTCTGGGAATGTAACTTACAGGCTTGCTGTGATGCTGCTTAGTCTTACCCATGTGCTTGAGGGAATTTAATATGGATGAAAAGGTGTGCTGCAAATGTAAGTTCCTTAAAGAAGCAGCATTAGTATTAATAAAAGTCAAAACAGGTTTAGTTCCGTTCTAAATTCTTTTTTCCAGCTGCTCTAACTTATATTTGGGGGCATAAATATCCCTATCTTGACATGGCATAAGGATTTAACTGGAAGTTCAGCTACTAATGCAGATGGTTACTTCATCATGCAGACATGTTTCTGCTTTTCATAGAATCATAGAATGGTTTGGGTTGGAAGGGACCTTAAAGATCATCTAGTTCCAAATCCCCTGTATGGGCAGGACACCTCCCACTAGATCAGGTTGCTCAGAACCTCATCCAATCTGACATTGAGCTCTTCCAGGGATGGGACACCCACAACTTACCTGAGCAGCCTGTTCCAGTGGCTCACCACCTTCACACTAAAGAAGTTCTTCCTAATGTCTGACCTAGATCTACTATCTTTCAATTTGAAACTGTTACCCTTGTCCTGTCACTTCACGTCCTTGTAAAAAGTCACTCCCCAGCTTTCCTGTAGGCCTCCTTCAGGTACTGGAAGGCTGCTCTAAGGTCTTCCCAGATCTTTCTCTCCTCCTGGTTGAAGAACCCAAACTCTCTCAGCGTGTCTTCACAGGAGAGGTGATTCATCCCTCTCTGATCATCTTCATGGCCCTCCTCTGGACTCATGCCCAACAGCTCCATGTCCACATGTTGGGAGCTCCAGAACTGGACAGAGTACTCCAGGTAGGATCTCATCAGAGTGAAGTAGAGGGAGAGAATCGCTTCCCTTGACCTGCTGGCCTTGCATCTTTGGATGCAGCTTGAGATATGGTTGGCTGTCCTGCAATCACACATTGTTGGCTCATGTTGAACTCGTAATCAATCAACACTCCCAAGTGCTTCTCAGGGCTGTTCTCAGTCCATTCGCTGCTCAATCTGTATTTGTTCTTGGGATTGCCCTGACCCATGTGCAGGATCGTGCACTTGGTCTTGAATTTCATGAGTTTGCACGAGCCCAACTCTCAAGCTTGTCAGTGTCCCTCTGAATGGCCTCCTTTCCCTCCAGTGTGTCAACCACACCAAACAGCTTGGTGTTGTGAGCAAATTTGCTGAGGGTGCACTCAATCCCACTGACTATGTCGTCAACAAAGATGTTAAACAGCACCAGTCCCATTACCGGCTACTGAGGAACACCACTTGTCACTGCTACACTTGGACATAGAGCCATTGACCACAACTTTTTGAGTGTGACCACCTATCCTTATCCACTGAGTGATCCATCCATCAAGTCCATGCCTGTCCAATTTAGAGACAAGGATGTTTTGTGGGACAGTGTCAAATACTTTGCAGAAGTCCAGGTAGATGACACTGGTAGCTCTTCCCTGATCCTCCAACACTGTAACCCTGTCAGAAGGCCACCATATTTTCCAGGCATGATTTTCCCTTAGTGAAGCCATGTTGGCTGTCACTAATCACCTCATTATTTTTCATGTGCCTTAGCATAGTTTCCAGTTAAAATAAATAAATAAATTCTATCTGCTGACTTGACTTGTCATCTAGAGATCTTTGCTGCTTGTTGGGAGCTCATATTCAGGCTGTAACAGAGAGGCTGCTGAGGCTTATCTGACCCTCGGTTACCTGCTGCTGCTCTTTCACATAGGCACCAATGATACTGTTATCATGGCCTGGGAAGTATTACATGTGACTACATGTCTCTAGGTGATAAAACATAGGTCAAGCAGGATGTTTTTTCTCTTCAATTTGATAAGGCTTTGGACTCTGTTTCTCATAACATTCTAATCGAGAAGCAAAGTAGGGGTTAAATAAGTAAACGGATCACTTGAAAACTGGCTGCACATCTGTACCCAGATGGGTACAGATCAGTTGCACAAAGTCAGTTAAGAGCCAAGTGACTAGTGGTGTACTCCCAAAATCAGACATTGATCCAATCCTGTTTAATGTCTTCATTAATGATCTGGATGATTGAGCAGAGTATACTTTCAACAAGTTTGGTGATGATATCAAACTTTGAGGAAGAGTTGTTACACCAGAAGGTTATGCTGCCATTCAGACGGACCTCAAAGGACTGGAGAATTGGGCAGAGAGGAACCTCATGAAGCTCAGCAAGGGGAAATGTGAAGCCCTGCACCAGGCCAGGAATAATCCCATGTGACTGTACATCCTGGGTGCAAACTGGCTAGAATGCAGCTCTACAGAAAGGTAATGGGATCCTGGTGGAGAGCAAGTTGAACATAAGCTAGCAATACACCTTCATAGTAAGGGTGACCAACAGCAACCCAAACAGCATTTAAAAGGGCATTGCTAGCAGATTGAGGGAAGTGACCCATCCTCTCCACTTAGCACTCGTGAAGTCATGTGTAGAGCATCAAGTCCAGTTCTGCTCCCTAGTACAAGAAAGAGATGACCTTACTGGAGCAAGTCCAGCAAAAGAGCCACAAAGGACTGGAGCATCTTATGTGTGAGGAGAGGCTGAGAGCTGAGATTGAGCCTTGAGAAGGGAAGGCTTGGGGGAGTAGATCTTATCAATATGAATAAAGAAGAGAAGCCAGACTATTTGGTAGTGCCCATTGACAGGATAAGAGTCAATGAGGTCAAATGAAAACACATGGAAGTCCATCTGAAAACATTTTTTTTTACCATGAGGGTGATCAGACACTGGCACAGGCTATCTAGAGAGGTTGTTGAGTTGTTTGGCTGTGGAGCTTTTCAAAAGCCATCGAGACATAGTCCTGGCCACCTGCTTTAGGTGACCCTGCTGGAGCATGGGGCTGGACTAGATGATCTCCAGTGGTCCCTTCCAACTGAAACAACTCTGAAAACTTTTTAAGGTCCTGGTACTAAAAGCAGGAAGTTCAAAAAACGGGAACTGTGAAAAGAAGAAAAACCTACTGAGTTGATTACTGTCATGCTAAAGGGATAGAAACCCTATTTGGATTTGTCCCAGTGTAACTGTGGTAGCACATGCCATCTATTCTTCTTTTCTTCTCCAACTTCCATATAGCATGGGCCAAATGACAGTGCAGCAATGCTAACCAAAGAACAAAGGTTCATGGCAGTACAGGCACTGGGTATTGCAGCAGTTACGTTGTGCTTGAATTCTTCCACAGAATGCAACACACTGCACCTGAGGCACCTCAAATATATGTGGCTTGTAGAGAATGGTGTTGCCCCAGAGAAGAAGAGGAGGAAAAGCTGTTACAACAAGTGAAGCATTGCACTTCCTCTTCAGTGTGTGAAGAGCATATTTTGCAACTGTATATGTTACCATCACTGCATCTGAAATGTGAGAAGTGGACAGGATGATGTTTGATAGGCAGTTCTTTATAATATAAACCAAATGGGAAACACATCTCAACCAAGCATATTCCTCCCTATGAAAAGCTTTGCAACTGTTGAAATCCAGGCTAGGTTAGTTTTCAGATAGTACTAACTGGAGAGGATTTTGAATTTTGCCCTTGTGTGTTGCCACTCCCATGTTGGGGCAGGTTCTTAGGGTATACATAGTGACATAGTGATTTTTTTAATGCCTGCTTCTTTAGAGATTCTTGCTAATTACTCTGAGGAGGAATAAGAGATTGAATCCAGTTATTAAATGTAGCAGCAGCACTTCAAAGGAAGTCTTCACTCAAAAGCCAGCAGGATTTCAAGCAGTAGCATACATTTGCTCAAAGTATCAGAGTGGCTGTGGCTTGTGTTCAGTTTCTGCATTTGCTGTGAAATGAGCTGAGAAATGCATTTCAATCACAATACTCAAAATAGTGTTAGGTTATACTTGTTAACTAATGTTTTATTGAGTCATGGTCCCCACATGTTTACTGCTGCTCAGAAACAAATATTCTGACACAGCGATGTTCCCCTAGTAGAAAAGCCAGTGTTTATATTTTAGAGGAATGGTGAGAGTGGATTCAAGTGGATTTGTGCTGAAGCAGATAAGGAGAATACAGGTGAGCAGTGCAGACAGTAACTTTTTCCTCAAGGCAGTAACACATAACTTTGCATGGAAACTTGTTAAACTGACTCTAGCTGATCCACAAGTCATCTCTCTGTGCCTTTGTGATGTTTCCTGTGTCACTGGCTGTGTCTTTCCGGCTTCAGACAGAGAGTCATTTGTTGCAACAAATTTTAGATAGAGTCCTTAGTACTTTTACTTGGAATCTGTCCTTTGTGTCTTGCATCAAGCGTCTTGGTACTGTTTGATGTGTATTTTTGGGCTATTTGAAGATGATTGCAGCTCTGTAGACAGTTTCTTACTGTTTTTGAGGAGGAAGTAACAAGTTGGATGAAATAATGTATACCGTATCCAAAATGTTGGGAAACCCTAACTTTATTAAATGAGCAAAAGCTCTGGTGTTTTTTGTTCTGTACTAATCTAAATAAAACAATGAAGAATATATATCTTTCATTCCATTTGCAGCTTCTTTAGGCTTCTCCCTCCTCATTTTTAATATAGTCCTATAATTAAAACTTACTTTTTCATATGATATGAAAGAACATTCATGGTATGTAGATCTTTCTTTCATTTAAATACCTTGATATCACAAATATGTCTTAAAAATATCTAGTAGCCAAGCTTAAGAGAACTATCACACTCAACATTTTAATCGTAGTTTTTCCCTTTGGCACAATTTGTGCTTTGCATTCTTCAAGTTCTTTAGTTGTACAAGCCTGTACCTTACACTCTCCAGGACTGAATAGTGGAACCTGAAATTAGTTATTGCTAAATACAGCTTGCTGATACTCCTTTTGTAGCCAAAATGGATTTTAAAAAGACCTCAATGTAAGTAAGGGTTTAATTAACGACCTGAAAAATTCTGTGTCTACAGGAGAAATTCATCATGTCTCACTAGGGTAGAGCTGATTTTTGCAAAAGATAGGTAGATAATTTCCTAGGGTCAACATTATTTTAGGCAGTCATTTAAGGGGAAGAGGGATTAGGATATGGTGATACATTTTTCAGGTTTCCATGATAAAAATCCAATAAATGGATTGTAACTCCTACATCCATGGTGTAGGAAACAGGTCTCATTCCTTAGTGGGATGAGGAAGCTGTGAGTCTGAAACTAGAGTACTTTATCCTTTCTGCTACAAATAAGAATATAACATGCTGTTTTCAAATTAGTAATCTCAGTGTTGTTCTTCTTTCTCTGAATGAAAAAATGTATTTGCTTCTCTTTCGAAGAACTCACAGTGGAACAGAAAAAAGAAGACATCTATGATGAGTTTCAGTTTCATCAGAATTTTCAAAAATCCCAAGAATTTTTCATCCAAGCAGAAGCTGAAGCACTGAAACTTTCAAATTTGCCAATAAGCAGTCAAAGAGAAGAAGCACCAAAATATTATAATTCCAGACCTGAAGAATCAAGGTAAAAGCAAATCATCCCTATATATAGTTTTTCTAGCATGTTGAACCATCTCATCTGCAAATATATTGTATGTAGGATCCTAAAGCTATAGGAAGGAATTGTGATAGATATTATATAAATTGCACAAGATCTGTCCTTCCCCAAATAGATGGCAATTAGGATATGAGAAAATATATTGATATAGAATGACCCAGGCAATGTTGGATCAGTGTTGATTTGCATGATAGTTGATGGTCTTAGTGTGCCATCAGTGTGAGTTGTTTCCTTTTAGACATCAGGAGAAAAACATTTGAGGGATTGAAAAATGATCATGAGGTATATTCAAACATGTTAATGGGAAGCATCTCCTGAGCATGGAGAGCACACCCCAGAAAAAGAGGTTTGTAGTGTCTGGGTAATGGTATCCAGGGGCATCTATCACTCACAGTCCAGAACACTACTGAATGAAATTTGCTAGGCAGAGCAAAGATTAAATAGTCTTTGAATTATCTTGAAGATGAAGGCAAGCAGTTTAAACAGTCTTCAACCTCAGATATAGTGTAATACACTAAGTGAGTACTTTTTTGATATCTATCTCCCTACTGTCTATGTTTGATGTGCTTTACGTGGCACCATAGTTTGCCTGCAGAGTATAGATACTAACTTCCTTCTTAATGAACCATAGAGAACATTGTGCAACAGATAGCTTTCCTTTTCTTTCTAGGATGTGACTTACAAATAATGAAAGTATTGTATAAAGTAGAAATAGGAATTCAGAAGGTACAACTTCTCTGTGGCTACTTCTTGTGACTCATGGATTATGAAGCATAAACAAAAAATGCTTATGGGAAATGAGTGTTAAAATATTTACTAGTGAATACATTTTAGATTATTAATAAGTTTTTGTAGTTATTTCTGTATATTTTGTTTGGGCTAAGAGGGAGGAACTTGCTTTGCATTATTTTTCTTTCTTTCTCTTTTTTCCCCCCTCCTAAAAAAAGCACCTTAGAAAGAAAGACTAACAGGATGGTCCCTGAATTTATATCCTCATGGGAAGATGCTGCAGATGTAGATGGGAAAACAGAAACTGCGTTCCTTTTGAAAGAACTGGACACTCTGAGGGCCAAAAATAAAAAGGTACAATTTAGATATTCCACTATCAGTATTTGCTCTTTTAGGATTGTCTTACAAAACATACATTTAAAACTGCTCCTAATTTAGTTTTGTTATTTATTTTACTGCACCAATCAATAGCTTTCTTGTCATTTTGCATTCTTAGTATCTGCTTAACAACTGCTTCTCTGGAATAAAAAAATTCTTTGATCCTACTCTTCAACCTTTTTAATCAGTGACATAAGTTCTTGCATCGTGGATGAAAACCAAGGAGAACCAAAACCAAGGCCAAAATTTAATTAATAGAATCAAGAATTTACACTTCTGTACATGTGGTCCAGATAATGAATCTGCCCCGATACCTCCTCTTTGTTGAAGGAAAGAAATTTCCTTGAACACTGCGTTGCTTCTAGCATTAGTAGTAGTTGCATGGGCCTAACCAAAAGAAAACTCTTATCATCTTTCCATGGAGTGTCTTTGAATATTCTATGGCAGGCTCAGTCCAAGAACAGTTTTAGTGAATTCCCAATTGAAAGAAAGGCCTCAACATGTGAAAGAATACCAGTTTTCAATCTGGCAATGTGCATGAAAAATTACAAATTTAAGTCTCGTAAGTCTGTGATGTCAGTACTCTTGGTAGGAAATAGGCTATTCCTCCAGACATTATCTGCATTATGTTCCATGTAGATCTGAACTTCCTTAGTGAGAACCACAGCTGGTGATACCTGAAGAAGAGAATTCCAAATGAAAATAATGGCTCACCCATTGCTGCTTGCCTCACAGAGCATGATAGGGCAGATGATAAAGAAGTTATTTTTAACATTTGCCCTTTAAATAAATAAATAAAATTAATTGAACATCTGTTGTAATGTTTAGTGTTTACATTTTGGGAGTAAGAAACCATTATTTAAAATGTTGTGGTTGAAAGAGCTGGTTAACTGTTTCACCTAGATAAGTATCTTACTGTCCATTTGTACAATGCAGCTTCAAGATAAGCTGTCTGAAAAGGACAAGGAGCTGAAGACAATAAAACTGGACTTAGAACTGCAAGAGAGAGCGACAGAAGCAAAGATTGCAGAGAAGATTGCAGGTACAGTAGATAGGCGTTTAACAGATGGCTGTATGGCTCATACAGGACCTGTGGTTGCTATATGACGTGGCCTAGTGAATGTTAGCTTTATTTGCTAAAGGAGGGAAGATTTGACTTTTTTTTTATGTATGGCTGTTTAGAGTTGCTTAGAAAATAGGTGGCTTTAACATCCTGGTACTGGTATTAGCAGGAGGTTTACCTGTATTCATACTGATTTGGGCATTAAATGCATTGTTAACACCATGTCAATCCAATCACAAAAAGGTTGTTTGTTTTGTTGGAAGGTCCTGAACAAACAAGGGGAAATAATGATTACCAGTGCCTCTACCTTTCAACCAGCAGTTCAAATACCACTTATTGTTTTAGCTTGTTCAGAGCAATACTACCCGCTCCCTGTGTATGGACGTGGTCACACAGTCACCTCAACTAGAGGCTGCACTTTTCTTGAAAAATCTGTTTTCTGGTAGTTAATGATTTTTTTTTCTCATGATGGTATGTCTCCAGTGAATAAAGTTTATACCAATTCCCAAAATAAAAGGTTTTCAAATTTATAGTTGAAAATGAGTGCATGCTTATATTTGCTATTAATTGTTCTTTGGGTAGACATATTAGAATGGAGGCAGTTTGTATTGTATGATTTTAGAAAGTTCTAAAGTAATGAAGCTGAGTATTTGTATTATTGAAAAGTCACTGTGTGTACAGTGTACCCAGTGGATGAAAAATACTCTGAGATTTTTCTCCAGGTGTTTCACAGAAATCAATGGGAGAGCGTTTGTAAATTCGTCGTATCATTTGTTCATAAATAAAGTGTAAGCTAGGTAAAATTGTGTCCTCACAGACCACACACACTTCCTATAGCCTAAAACATATTTTCCTGGTAGTTAATGATTTTTTTTCTCATGATGGTATGTCTCCAGTGAATAAAGTTTATACCAATTCCCAAAATAAAAGGTTTTCAAATTTATAGTTGAAAATGAGTGCATGCTTATATTTGCTATTAATTGTTCTTTGGGTAGACATATTAGAATGGAGGCAGTTTGTATTGTATGATTTTAGAAAGTTCTAAAGTAATGAAGCTGAGTATTTGTATTATTGAAAAGTCACTGTGTGTACAGTGTACCCAGTGGATGAAAAATACTCTGAGATTTTTCTCCAGGTGTTTCACAGAAATCAATGGGAGAGCGTTTGTAAATTCGTCGTATCATTTGTTCATAAATAAAGTGTAAGCTAGGTAAAATTGTGTCCTCACAGACCACACACACTTCCTATAGCAATAATGGGACTCACAGCCATTCTGAAAATATTGGTGCTGAAGGGAGGAGTAACTGTCTCAGGACAATGGAGTAGAAAATAAACTCTCCAGCTGAAAAAAACCAGATGGCTGACTTTCCATTTAATGTCAAACTCCTGAGAATACAGTATGGTGTGTATATTATAGATAGAGGAGAGATTTTCTGTGGTGGAGGAAGGGAAAGGAAAATATAATCTACTTATTAGGAAATAAATTGATATACATGCATACTTTTAATCCTTTTTCATTTCACACAAACTTACTGCTTTATTTTCAGAGGGAAAAAAAAATCCACACTGTGTATCACAGTGACATCTAGCAGTCAAAAGCTAATGGAAATTGTTTGTGTTGGATCCTAAGTTTTGTGTTTGTTGCTGGATATTTGCAGTGTTTTATCTCTGTGCCTATAATAGATAAATATTCTCTTTCATATGGGTGTTCACTCCTCATTAAAACCTGGAAAGAAATGTATGTCAAAAGGTGTGTCAGAAGCATGTTTAATTTCAGTTTTATGGATACAGTTCAAATTTTGTTATTAAATTGTTTTTTTCATTCCTTACTGTTTAAACTTTCTAATTATGTCCTACGCATAAAACTCACTTCAAAACAGTATGGCACGATACTAAGAATTAACATTGTTATTCCATTTTAAAAGGAGGAGTAAGCCAAATTTTAATGAGAGCCACAATGTGTAATAAGGATGACCTTTAAAAATGTATCCTTTTTTCTCCTTTTACAAGTTCAGGAAGTATAAAATCCCTTAAATGCCGAGAGAGAGGGCAAGAGGCTCCTTACTACTTAAACTGTTTGCAAAAAGGAAACATCATTAATATTTCATGGGTTTTTTGCTTCATGTCTTACACTTCTAAGAATGTTACCAAGTTTGGATAAATGTTTTGAAATCTGGAATGGTGTGAACGAAACTGAATTCGTGGAGGTTTATGTGTATCTCAAAAAAGCCTTGGAGAGAGTTCTAATGGACAAGCAGAACCTAATAAACACTCAGTGTGTTTAAGGAAAAACTTTTTCCCCTTGTGCTAAGTCCTCTGAGGAAAGGAGAACACATACTGCTGTGATTTCATGTTGCTAGTTAATGTTTAATTACTGCAGTGTATAACATATGGTAGGCTGAAGCTTGTATGGGTGTTTGCATTTTTATTATTACTACTGACTTTATGATAAGAAAATAACTCCAAAATTATATTATAAAAACCATGAGAAAGGTACACTATTAAAATGTTATCTACTTTGAGGAATATTACAATTCTGTTTTAAAATTTATCCCTCTTATTGATGGGTTTTACCTAAACAAGTCTCATGGAAAGAACAGAAAAGCAGAAGACAAAGGCCATTTTTAAATTAAACTACAACAGTCGTCAGAAACAAATAACTCAAAGCTTGTAACTTTATGATTTTTACTTTGTTCAGAGGTAGAAGTGAAAAGTGTAAATTTGTGAAATGCTTCATGAGAGAACACAAAAAAGTCAAGGTAAGGCAGAAGATATACAAGATGGAAGAGAATGTTTATTGTTGTGTACAGTAAATAACTTATTTTCAGAAGGTGTTTCTTTTTAATTTTACAAGCCTGGAAGATGGACTTTAGAACTTCCTTGGGTCCCTGTCTCTGTGTCAAATAGCTATGACCAAGGAGAACTAGGGAATTGACAGTTTTGGTTGCAGGCTTTTAAGCATCAGAGACAGTTATTTCTGGTGGTCGCAGTTGCCACAGGTTCCTGCTCTTTCTTCTTTATCATTATTGTTCTGTTGGATATCCTCTCATTATAAGCCAATGTTGGAAGGTACTAGTAGTTTCACTCCCCATCATGAAAAGAAGAACAGAAGTGGAGGCAACATCAGGAAAATCAAGGGAAAAGTACATCATCAAAGAACTGAGACTAAGATAATGTAAGGAAAAAGGGGAACAGGATATGTGAACAAAGAATCTTGAAATGTGAGACTGCAGAACTTTCATATGTTGAAAAGAAAAAGAATGAGTGTACTCTGATGAGGTGGGGAAGTCTGTCTTCTGAGGACAGACTGGAAGATTAGGATGGAGGCATTGAAAAGGACTGTCTTCAAAAAGAACTAGCAGAAAGAACAGATCTCACTTTGGACAGATGTACTAAGTGACTTCATTTTGTCTTACAGAAGAATAATACAGGGGATATATTGGAACTTTTAGAGGAAAGAGCTGGCTGAACCTAAAGGACAACTGTAGAACATAGTGGAAGCCTTTTAAACAGGAAAAATTTGTGGAGTCCTGGTCTTCTCACAATAACTCCCACCATTACTGCAACGATATATCATAGTTGGCATCAGAGCCTTACCTCTTGGCATGTTTTTGTTCCTATCACAGTGCTATATGCTGGGATTGAGGATAATTTTGAAGACAAATAAAGCAAAAAATATTTCTCATTAAATCTTTCTTTTATGGTGTTTTGTTTGGGGTATTTTTGCCAATATCTAATAATAATGTTGCCAAAATATAGTACTTCTTTAAATCAGAATCAGCTGATTGAGTCCAGACCTGCTAGTTCTGTTAGGTGTTGCACCTCTAATGCCTGAAAACTGTGTCTAGCATTCTGCAGATGCTGTCTGAAAGACCAGGATAATTTTGGGAAATATAGTTTGGAAAAAGGGGGAAGCAGTCCTTCTAATACTGTTGTATATGTTATACAGCTTTCTGTCTCTTAGAACCTATAGCAGTATACCTACAATGAGTATCTGTTTTTGTGGTCTGTTTTTACAAAAAAGTTGATGATTATCACATTTGTGATATTTGGGGATTCTTGAGTATGGTATGGAAATGTTCATGAACATTATTTAAAGTTTCCTAATTTAACTTGAAAAATAATTACTGAATTCATATGCAATAGTTTTAATAGCAAAAGTGAAAACAAGGATCCAAGTGGCTATTAGCTTAGAGTTAGTTTGATTTAATATCCCATAAAGTAAGAGGAAATAAGTAATCTTACCAGTAATAAACTTTGGGTGGCAATAGCTTCCAGTGCAGAAGAGAAGTATTTTCCATTTCTTCAAAGCTCACTTTAGGTTCCCTTTTTAGATGTTATTTTTCTTCCTTGCATGTCATCCATTAAAGATTAGCTGTGGAAGGTTGGAGCATGGAGAGATTATGAATGACAGAACAACTCCTGCAGAATAATAATCAGTTTTTGGTATTTAATGCTGTTTGACTTTTGCAGACACATTTCTTATTAACCTTTGGTACAAACAGAAATCCAGGTTCCTGATATCTCATGGAGAAGATGAATTCAAGATCCTCTTCCAATTAAACTGAAATAAGGCCAATATTGGGCTTTAGCCAAAAGAACTCAATAGTTTTCAACCCTTGTGTTTATAAGCCTAAATATAAATTCTATTTTACAGTTTAAGTGGGTGACACATATACTTCCCTAACTCAGTTTTCTGTGCATAATTCATTTGTATGTAAAGTCTAAATAGTTCTTAGCAGGTTTTTCCTATTAAAGCTCCATTATACAAAGCTACTTCCTGAATATTTTTTAAAAATATTTTCTCATAAACAGCTGTAGGATTTGAATCCTCTGTGTGGGAAGGCAGAAAATCCATCTAAATGGAAGAAAACAAAAATAAAAAAGGTGGGGCGGGTGGATGTTGTGACTGAGAACATCTTGGCTTATTTTTTAACAGCATAATTTGAAACAATGTACTTTTAGTTTCAGATTGTCAGAATTGTTGCTTGTCAAAAAGTTACATGCTGCTTCAGAATACAATATAGAATGAGCTGGCATGGGTAAAAATGCAAATTACTAAGCTCTTTATGGGTGCACCTTATATGTAAAAAGGTAGCCAGTATCTTCTGCATATCTTTATTACTAGCCTGGCCTTTCTTTCTTCCCCTCCACAGTGCTAGAATAAAGAATTGAGTTTTATTCAGGAATAAAAAGGTCTGCAAGTAATCTAATCTTAGGATATTACAAAAGCTTTTCTTCAACCTGTCACATTATAACTTGCAAACTTTAATGCAATATTTATATTTTTCCCCCTAAGTAAATATTCAGGAATCAGCAATTATTCACAAAAAAAAAAAAAAGTTTAACCACATTATGTTTTGAATTTTGAAGTCCACTGTGTTTAGTGTATTAGAAGCAGAAGCTTAAGTATTGTACAGGGATTGGCTTTCATAAGAACTGCCTTGGGATCTTTGAATAATACTCTCTCCTATTCTTTCCCACTTTATTTTTTTTTTTAATTGAATTGGGATCCGAGTACACAAAGAAAACCTTATGCAGAGCTGCCACTGAGCAACTTCAGCCTTTTATGAGGAACACTCTGGTTATAGCATTGGAAATGTAGAAGCAGATGAATGCTATGCACTAAATACATAGGACAAACACAAAGCAATAAAGAAGTCACTGCGTTCTATCAATGTTTGTTCAGATTGCTGTATCTGTAAAGTCACATTGAGGTGTACATGACGTGTAGTCTATAATTCCTGGTACAGACCGGTGAAAACTCACAAGCAGTTTTCCTATGATCTTCTTATCACTATTTTGCTTTTATTTTTCAGTTTTAGGTCATAACTGAAAATAAGCTTTCAAAAAAGAGCTAGTAACTTGCTTGTTTCATAGTAAAACATTTCAACACTATTTTCAAGTCATCAGGCCTTGAGCTCATGGTAGTTTGCCATTAACCTGAATGTAACTGTGTAAGGGCCTTAGGCTTTGAACATTTTGTGGAATTATCTGCTTTTTGTAACATATATGTGCAAAGATCAATCAATGACCATTTTTAAAGGCTTTCTTAGCAATGCAGTAGATCTTTTTTGTTTGTTTGTTTGGGTATGAGAAGATTGGGTTAATTTTTAAGAATTGTGAACACAATGCTTAAATGTAGTAGGAAGTCTCAGAGGATTCTAATTTCTAAAATGCTTGGATAACCAATACATACATGTTTGTATTTCTGTAAGAAGAGCAAATATAGAGTCATATTGGCAAGGATAGTTTCCAAATCTTCTGTAGTCAGACAGAGACCCACCAATGCTGGACAGAAATGGGAGGACTGATGAAAATGAAAAGGCAGGTAGTCATTACACCTGTTTTCCAAGTATTCTTCCCTAATTCCTCACATCGTATCTGCTACTCAGCTACAAAATCCTAAAAAAGCTTCAGTTAAACCTCTCTGTAGGATAGATTTCAGCTGATTTTTTTTTTCCTTAATTTTTTTTTTTTTTTAGTTGGAAGCAACTGGGTAGGATAAATGAAAAGCTCATTACAGGAATCTTGAATTCTAAGTATGTCCTTGTCAAGCAAGTTCTCTCATGTTTCTACTTTTCCTTCTGAATAAAATGCATCTCCAAAAGGCAGAAAACAGAAAATAGTCTTTTTGTTATTTTTTCATGAGTTCAACATTAACTCCTATGTTAAAGGTGCATACACTTATGAAACAGAAATTGAATCATGCATAAAAAAATTTTTGAGTCATTGTTATTTTAGTCCATTCTCGAATATTTAAGATGCTCAGAGCCTTTTCCGTAAAAGCATATAATCTCTTTTGTATTTGTTGTTGCTGTAATGGTGCAAGTTATTAGTAAAATTACTTTGAATGTACCAGAATCAATGCCAAAGAAAATCCCAAGTCACTTACTGTGTTGCAACCACTGATCTTGAATACTAAATCTTAAGCTGCAAAACCCTGACCGTCTGCAACAATACATTGTTATTAACAGAAAAACTTTCTCACCATATTTTTTTCTTGGAAGTAATTGGTGACTATAACTAGTGTTTGTTAGAGAAACAATTAGCAAGATATTATTTCTTGGATCACTTTTTTTTCACATATTCCAAAGCCAAAAGCAGTATTTTATCACATCTGTTAATGTCAGACACCTTGCGAAGTCCAAAATACTGTTATTTCTCTAAAACTTACTTATCTTCAAAGCCAATTGTTATACTGTTGTAATACTCACTGTATCTTCTAAGAAAGCAATCTAGGTAGTGATCTCATCTTTTTCTTTTAAAGTCTGGCCTTCTGGATTTTACCTTTTCTAAGGAGTAATGTGAAGTGATTTTTGCTGCCATAGATGTTTTAAGTCCTAAATATTTCTTCTTTCTTGCCTCTTCTATTCAGTTTTTTTTATTTACACAGATGACCTCTAGGAAATCAGCAAACAGACTTCTTTCTGGGAACTCTGCTTCCCTCCCTTCCCCCAAAGTTCTGTTGTTTGGAAAATCATGAGCCACTGTTTAAACTAGAATGATTTCCAACACACCTTCTCACTACTGCTGCATTTTAAAGGTAGTTGTAAAAGTCTAGAAGGTGGGTTTGCCAAAAGAATCAGGTTCAACTAAGAAAATATGTACACTGCTTTGACTCAGTAAACTCATACTCAGTATGGTTCATCTTCTTCATATTTACTTTTGCCCATATTAGAAAACAATTAGCTTACTAAACAAATTTGAGTATTTGGGAAGAAAAAATCTACTTTGAGTCTCTCTCATTTGACTAAGAATTACATGATATTTGATAAGCTTGTTTAAAAATGGACATATCCAAATATTATTGTAAACACCCATTGATTTGTTTTACCTGCAATATAAGTATTTTACTTAGTTGGCTTACATAGTAGCTAATAATATTTGTTAATGTAATTTAACTGCTGTGAACCTTTACTGAACAAATATTGAAATTTATACAAGTCAAAGAAAGAGAATCTCTAATGACTTTTGTAAAAGCTTCCATTTAATAGTTAAGCAGAAAAGTTTATATGACATACCAGATGCAATTAACAGTAGATTTTACATTTAATAAAAAGAAAGAAGCATATGTATTTGCTTTATTCATTCTATCATAATTTGCATTAGAGCTATGGGTGTTTAATGAGCAAATTCCAGCTAAAATGCTATATTGATTTTCTTAGTGAACTTTGTAATAGCTATCTACCTTACAAAATCTCACTGTTTACAATTGTTTTCTTTACTAAAAGCTAAAAATGTTTTAGAATTGATGACTTTAGCATAATAATTCTTTTAAAATAAAGAGCACTTTTAGAATGTGCAGGTATTTTAGTTACAAAGAGAAAGATGTTATTAAATTATTCCAATGCAAATACAGTTTATGCAACTAAATAGTAATGTCATATTTGTAAATATTGCAATGCTTGCAAGCATTGGAAAATAATCCTTTTTTCTTAATTTAGGCCTGTGAGATTTAAATATTTTAACTCTTGACTGCCATTATATGTATATGAGTTAGTAAATTACACAATTCATTTTAGCTTAATACTTGACTATTCGTACTTCATTTCTGTGTTTCATTTTCTTGCTTGAAACATGAGTTCTATAAGAATTTGTGTTTCGTTTTGGTCAGGCCTCAAGATAAACAGGATAGGGTTGGTTAGTGCACTGTTGGAAGGTCTCCAAAAAAAACCTCATGGTGTCAACTAGAACAGTTGGTGACTAAGTAGCTGGAGCACTTTTTTCATTGGATCAGACATCAAGTCAGTGTGCCACTATGGGGCTAGTATTTTGCTGGGTATGCAGTGTCTTGAGTGGGATTCAGAAGCCTGACTTGTTAATTAATTTTCACCTGGCATTTTTAAGAAGGGTAGGGATGATAATCTGGGTATTCTTTACTCCTTTTAATATGGAGGGGGTTTGTGTCACTCTCTCACAGACGTATGATTAGACAGTTTATACTTCACATACTTTCCTGAATACAACACAAAATGTTTTGGTTTGCTGCTGCCTTGCAATCTGAAGGTACATGTATTTCAGTGGCTTATTTGAAGAATCTTGTGAATCTTATGGTCCTGAACTTTTACTTGTGACTGAGCTCAGTCTGAACAGTGAACTTTATTGTTAACATCATACTTTGGACTCCCTGCAGCTGTGTAATAGCATATAGCATATGTAACGTACTACATATATAGCATATATTTAGCATTAAAATAAAAATTTATAAAATATTAAATAGTGTCAGAAATGTATAGGCATTGGATAACAGAAAAGTCTGACCTAAATTCAGCAGAAGGTTTGGCTGTTAAAGGAATCAGGTGAGTTAGCCTTCTGTAGACATTAAAATGAGTTAGAAGAAGACTTCTAAATTTTTTTTTAACTCAGTATTTTCTTGTGTTCAGTGTCAATACTGCTACATAGTATTGATATGCCACATAGCTATGCTTCTTTTTTATCTTTTTATTTTTTTAAATTTAGATTACCATGCAGGCATCTTACATGTTTTTCTGCACTTTCCCTAGTCTGTTTTAATATGAAAAATTCAACTTGCAATATCAATTTTGAGAAATAGAAGCAAAAGCCAAACACTTGAAACTTATATGGAACCACTATAATTTTTTTTTAATGTAGTTGGTGGATCTGTGCATTGTGATATTTATTCCAATGCTTTAATTTGGTAGAAGGATAAGAAAATAACATTAAAGGGTTGGCTTAATTTAAGTCACTTTTCCACTGACAGTATTTAAAAGACAATATTTTGTAATGAACCTTTGGGTGGGGGAAATGCTTGCTGTTCAAGGCAATTAGCCTCTGGGCTGCTATCAGGAATAGAAAGGTTTGAGATAAACAGGATGTTTAAGTAACTTAAAAATGTCTTTTTATGAATGGTTTCATACCATTATATATACATTACTTCGGTTTCAAGTGAAAAAAGCAATAATCTGATTTTTAAAAGCCTGTAGAGTTATTATTACCATTGGTTATAGTTGCTTAGAGAGGGAATTAGATATGCCAAAACTCAGTCCCTCTCAGTGTAGTTGTATACTCAAGATGCATTTTAACAATCAGCAAATTGTGGTTTTCTGTGCTGAGGTGGGGATGTTACAGGGCCTGACAGAAGAAGAGATGAACTCAAAGAAATTAACTAATCTGGAGGCTAATTAACCCCAGTACAGTAATAAGTGCTAAATCTTCAGTTATTTAAGACAGCTTTCCATTAATTCCAGTAATTGTTTTCATTATGAAAACTACATAATGTTTCCACTTGCAGCTTTATAGAAAGGGTTCTCTGTGCAGTGTCTCTGGCATGATGCTGGATAAGATGACATCATTTAGTGGAAAAACTATTGTAAACAAATATATTAAGGTCCAGTTAGGCAATAGTTACCATACATAGATAAACTGCTTGTGTATTCCAGATCCAACTGGGACATAGAAGTTGTATTGTAGTTTACCCAGGCAGTCAATGTACTAGTTACCCTGCCATCACAGATCTCAGCAACATAAGTGGTAATCTGGTGAGCCCATCTCCTACAATTTGTTCTGGCTGAGCTATCTCTCTTTGCAGATATCAGACCCATCCTCTGCAAGTGCTGCAAGTCAACATCTCATTACCAATCTGTGTGCATGCAGTTTTGCAGCTTCTCTGCTCATGCCTTTGTTTTTCCATTCCACATCAAGCAAAGCTTTCCTGTTGTAAACAGGTTGAATTGATCTTAAAGAAAAAAAAGACACTATATACTCAAACAGTAGATTATTTAATAAATGTTTGTTTCATTTTGTATACATTTCAAGATTTGTGCTTCTGATGATGGTGAATTTGTTTGTTTGTTTGTTTTTTGTTGTTGTTGTTGGGATGCAACTTGTCACAGCTTGGTCTGATGGCTACACTTGCAGCTCCTTTTCAGACTTTTGTGACAGGAGGGACTCCACTTCCAGAAGTAACATTTAGCTTTTCCCTGTCATGTTTTGACCAGTCTGCTGCACTTGTACAACCTTTTGCTGGACCTGCAAAAAATGCTTCCTTACTCTTCACTAATACTCTTCTCCCCAGCTTGAAAACAAGAGGATTGTTTTCCTACATTGAACATTTTCCTAATTAATCTCTCTGAACTCTTTTTTCTGTTCATCTTCTCATTTGTCTTACATTCGTACTTATCTGAGGTGCTTGTGAACTATATGGAAACTTAGCACTTCTTTATAATTCAGTTGGTTGGGAAGTTTTGGGTCTTTTCCAGTACTGCAACCAAAATGTACTGCTATGTTCCTATTGTTCCATTCTGCGAAGAGCCAAAAAATGTTTTGTATCACAGTATGAAGCTTTTGTACAATAATGTAGAAAGGTGAAGTATGAGTAAACTAACATATAAAGGCAGTTAAGTTGATGTCAATTGACTTAAGAATGGACAGATAAAAGTGAAGAGTGAGGAAACCTTTATTTAAGACCTTAATGTCTTAAGCAGTGGTTCAGAGTGGAGCAGAGTTCTGAAGAGGATAAGGAAGCCCATCAGCAATGGCTTAATACAGAAGGTTCTTGAGAAAAAAAAATGCTTCAAAATTTTAAAGAAACTGTGGTTTGGTGTTAGGTGGCTAAACACCAGCTTGGCTGACTAGAAGGGGGGCATGAACTCTGAAACCTACAGATCTCAGTTGAGTTTTTTGGAGGTGCCAGTGACAATGAGAGAGGATAAAGTCCCCAGTCTTGGAATGGCAGTGGTCTTACTGTGGCATCCTTAAAATCCCAAGACATTTTGACTGCAGGGTTTTATGATGACCGTGAGGAGAGATTTGCAGTATTGCAGTGGGAAATGATGAAAGTATGAATAAAGATTTTAGTGGAGGCAGGGTCGAGGTAAGGATTCTGGCAGTGTGCCAGAGATGGTGATAGACATATTGACAGGGGAGAGAAGGCAGAAAATGTAAGCTTGGGATGAGGAATGACTTGAAGGTGTTAGCATGCTCCCAAGGATAGACAGTAAATCTTAGTTTATTGGTACCTAATGCTCCAAGGTCCTTGGTATGCCCTAACAGATAATATAACAGTGTATTACACAATAAAATAAAGGCTTGGCAGAGAAGGAGACATGCCAGCTGTACCATTCTTGTGATACCAGACTATGAAAATACTAGATTTTTAAATATTTAATATCAGTGTGCCAGCCTGATAGGAAGTAGTTTTAATGGATCATTACTTTTAACTCTTCTGTCATAGAAGAGACCTACTAGTGTCTCATATGATTCTGAACTTTAAGAATTACTTTTTCATTAAGGAAATATTCAGAAGGCAAAGCAAATCACTTCCTTGCCCTGTTTGATTATATAGGGCTGAATGTGAAAACAGCTTTATTTCGTTCCTTAAGTATTCTTTTTAGCAATCAACAGCAATTTAGTGTTCTGTCTGAAGAGTAATACAGACCTTACCTAGAGTAATTTGAGGTCAGTGGAGAAATGTTGATTTTAGGAGATGCTGGCAAAGGCCCATGTAAGTGCATCTAATAGTGTCTTTGTGTGTTGAACTGGTTTGTTAAGCACACTGGTTACTTTTGCAGCCCTAGTGGAAGAAGTTTATTCTGCTCAACGGGAACGTGATGCAGCTGTCATGGCAAGGCTTAGGTTAGCCAATGAAGAGAGAGATGAAGCATTTCTACGCGTCCAGCGTTTAGAAGAGTCTCTCAAAGAGTAAGTATACATTCCCCCCCCGTGCAAAATATTGTTGTGTCAGTCTCTGACTGTCATAAACTGCTTAACTGTGGTTATATAGGAAAACAGTGCGAACTTCTTTGTGATGAAATATGAGACTAGTGCTAGTTTTCCTGTGCTACTGGTTAATTTGCTAGCCATTATATAAGACTGTATTTTTCTCTGGATACTGAGAGCAAGGTGAATAATTTTGATGGCAAAAATTAAAAGTATTATCAGAAGTTTTGGTATTGATTTATTCAGGGTTAAATAAGACAGATGTGACATTTTGTAGGGATCTTTTGACATGGAGTACCAGAATGTCAGTCAGAAGTTGCAATGCATAGGAAATCAATCAAGCCTTTAAGCTCACTAGACATTTCCTTCAGCAAAATTTCTACTAATGATGTGGGTGATGTAGTAATAATATATGTTTTTTTCTTATCTTTAGTGTAGGAGCAATTTGTAAGGCAATAAGGATATAATTAATACTTCTCAGAGTTTTATATGTGCTATGTAAACACAACAGAAATAGACAATCTCATGTTAAACAAAACCGTTAAGTCAGGAGAGTAAGATGAAGAACAGTTGCTTTTCCCACTTCAGGATATAGGCAGCTTCGAAGCTACAGTTTGTCTCTCCACATGCTACTTCTCCATCTGAGTTGTGATAATCTTGGTTGCCTTCTGTGGTAGTCCCCCAAAGTCTAGAGTGGCTGAGAAGTGTATTGTATTTTTCTACCAAGAGAAATAGAAAGGGAACAGAGAAGGTTTTTTGTCATAGTAGACCTAATAGGTGCAGTTGTTAGTTAACAAAATGACAGGCAATTATGTTTTAAATAATTGATTCGACTAAGAACTCCTGCCTTTTTATGGGAGAAAACCAGTTGTCATCCTTTGGATATTTTTATAGGTAGCGACAGAGAAATGTTGTCTAAATAAATTTCAATAATCTGCACATCGTTTGTGTAAATTACTCTGTGGAATTTACAAGTTGCTGGTTTTTCACAGCCTGTAAGTGTGACTTAACAGCAAAATTAGGAGATTCCATTCCCACAAGATTCAATGCAGGATTTATTAGACTGACTGTCTCTACAGAGCCTGTTATAGGTGCACAGGCATCTGACATCTAGCTTTGAGCAGCAGTCTTGGAGGAAATGACAAAGGTACCTTAAATTCCCATAAGAGGCATCATAACTATGGGCCTTACTCCAGTCTTTCTAATTTCTGCTGTTACTCTTACAATTTTCTATGTTCCAAGAGTAAAGAAAGCAAGAAAGTTTTGAAAGTTGAAAGCAGAAGGATTAGAAGCTTTGTATTTTGGAGAACATGTGTATTACCTTCCCCGAAAGAATATCATTGCAGAAGGCACTGGATACTGTAAGACAAAAGGTACTTGCTCTGCAGAGTGGGTCAGTAGCTGCTTTAGCTGATAGCTTGGAGCCAAGCTATTATACCTTATTGCTATAATTTAGAGAACAGCAATTGTTGTTGGCTGTCATCCACTTTTGGATGCTTTATAGAGAGGCCTGATACCTTGATGCCATTCATAGTCTGAGCATTGGCACAGGAAATTTGCCTGTGGAGAACCCCAACACAGGTAAAAATTGCAGTGAGCTAAGCGGCTAATCTTCTTTCAAACCTGATACACATTCCTCTTTACCTAAACCAATGAGTCATTGTCTGTAGCTACTGTCTCTTCCTGTATATTCTGCAAGGGTGCTGCTCAGGCTTCTGTGTGACATATGCCAACATCAGGACACAAGACTGGGACAAAAAACAACTTAATTCAACCGATTTCTACTTGCCAGTCTGTATGTGTACTGTAAGTTCATAGTTCACATATTTTCCAGGGTCTCCCATTCTGCATTACAGACACTGACTGTGGCAATGGCAGCTTGTTTGGAAGAGTCATACCCAAGTCTTCCACTTCCTGTGTGCTGTGTGACCTGTCATTGAGAGCATCCTGGACATGAACAAAACTCTTAGGCAGATCCCAAGCAGGCTTATGCCTACTATAGGGCACAAAGATGTTTCTGAAAAATATTACATGATTTTATTTTCATTGGTAGTTTTAGTGTCAGTCATCAGAGCAGTAAAAGAAAAATCCTAATTAACATAAGCCACAAAGGCAGAGAGCCCAAAAGCTGTTTGGCTAAACAAAGTTTGTTAGCTTGTTACTCATCCAAGCAGCAAGTACTTAATTGTAATGAATTATTGGGCATTAATTGCTATATGTAAGACAAATAATTTATCCTGAAAAGGAGAAAAACTCATTATTTACATTCAAGTGATCATCATGTTTACTGCATCAAATGTCTTAATATCTGCCTCTTTCCTTACCCTCACTACCCATTCAGCCAAACTTCAAGCTTGACAAGAGTGTCTTAAGCCGTATCAGACAACGTAAGAAACTGCAAAGATTTGTTGCTCCATTCCACCAACTTATATTCAGTATTACCTGAGCCCACAGTGACTGCACCCATTTGCACAACCTGACCAAACTCAAGCTGACCACAGCTCTTCCCTGACCCATGTCAGTCCTCCATGACAGCACCTTAAAGATAATGTGATATTTATTCCAAAAAGAGCAACGCTGTGGTACAGGGAAACATTTCCATTGTGGCTGTTTGTTTGGGGGTGGAGGGTCCTTTTTTTTTTTCCTGAAGGAAGTTATTTGCTTTTTTGTAATCTTTTTGTATTACTAACTGTGGTAATATCTCATCTGAAGTGACAAGGCATCCATTTCTGTATCTGCCTGGATATCTGGCATTTTGCAATGAGAGGAGCAAGCCAAAACTGTGACTGAGAAGAGTCAAATTGAGGAGCTACATTCTCTGAAGCAGAGTCAACCCCAGGAGGAAATTACTTTTCTCAGCCTCTTTATTCTAAGTGTTTTATTACTGTGGCTGAATGGAAATTTTGGGGGGAGTTCACCTCACCACTCTACTAAAGCTTTGGAAGGAGCAGAGATGGTGGGATGAGCCATGAGGCACTTGGGCTATTTTCTTTAATTTTGGATACTCCTGGGGAATCTTAGAGCTTTTCCAACTACCGTCCTTAATATTTTCTTCCTGCTGGTGGCCGGTCATTCAAAAGGTCAAGTTCTCTGTCTCAGATGCAGAGCACATGGAGGTTTTGGCTACTTGTGCCACACTCATCAAGTTATGTAACGCAGGTCAGTCTTTCCATCTGCTCTGGACTTACTCCAACCAGAGATCTTTACAAGAAGGGGGTATTGAATAGCCTGCCAACAATTATCAAATGCTTTAATGCTTTCTTTCAACTGGCAGCTGGAACAATACTGTTGTCATTATTTAATGGTTAACAACCAATATTCTTTCAATTCTGTTGGTCCTAGGCATTAGCAGAATGTGTGTAGAAATGGGAGGAAGAGGAATCTTTGGTTACTGACATTTAAAATCATAGAATGGTTTCAACTGGAAAGAACCTTAATGATCATCTAGTTCCAAACCCCCTGCTATGGGCAGGGACTCATCTCACCAGACCAGGTTACTCACAGGCCCATGCAACCTGGCCTTGAACACTTCCAGGGAGGGGGCATCCACAAGTTCTCTGGGCCATCTATTCCAGTATCTCACCACCCTCACACTTGTCATGATTTGACTCAGAATCAGCAATTAAATGGGTGACAATAATGCTCTTGATCCCCTCCCCCTCCCACCCATGATAGGGAAGGGAGAGAGAGAATAAGGAGAGAGACTTTCTGGATTTAAAACTAAGCTAGGCAGCCTTAATGAAGTACTAATGATAAAAGAAAATATGTACAAATATTTACAAGTATGCTCAGGAATGTGCAAAGCCCCTATCCCCTCCCCCTATCCCCAGCAATTCCCATGGCACTCTTCACAGCTGTGAGCGGTTCTGAAAAGTCCTTGACCACTGCTGGAGAGAGCAGCAGAACAAAACAGGAGCTGAGGGTAGTTACAAGGATCAGAAATGCAAGGGCCTGGGGATCAAAGGAGGCTGGTAGACAGGGTCCTCCTTGGACACTGACCATCAGTGGAAGAGAAGGGAAGAAGAAGGGCTCGACTTCTGTAATCCCTGAATTTATACCAAGACCTATGTAGGTATATGGATGGAATACTTTGGTTTGCCAATTTTGCCATCTGTCTAGTCTGCTCCTCCCTATGTGAGGGTTGTAGATACAACTGATCGGCTTCTTTAGTGTCCAAAGTAGCAAATCCAACAAGTAGAGCTAAGTGTCCTTGGTCTTTTGGCAGTATCTATAAACATTTGAGTTTTATCAGTCCACTAGCTAGAAAAACTGGCTGCTAGTTTCAACAAGTGTGCCACTTAAAAGAGTTCACTGAAGAAAAAAAAAATCAGTAAAAACAAAAATTGGCCTCATCCTCTCTCAAACCAGACAACACTAAATATTTTCTTCCTAATATAACACATAAACCAACCCTCTTCCATCTTAAAACCATTACCTCTCATCCTATGACTACATGCCCTTGTAAAAGGTCTCCCCCCAGCTTTCTTGTAGACCCTCTTCAGATACTGTAAGGCTGCTATGTGGTCTCCCTGGAGCCTTCCCTTCTTCTGCAGGCTGAACAACCCAAACCCTCTCAACCTGTCTTTATAGGAGAGATGCTCCAGCCCTCTGATCATCTTTATGTCCTTCGTCTACACTCACTCCAACAGTTCCGTGTCCATCCTGTGCTGGAAGCCCCAGAACCAGACACAATAACCCAGGTGGCATCTCACAAGAGCTGAGCAGAGGAGGAGAATCACCTCCCTTGACCTGCTGGCCACACTTTTTTGGAAGCAGCCCAGGACATGGTTGGCTTTCTGGGCTGCAAGCTTACATTGCTGGCCCATGTTGAGTTTTGCATCAACCAAGTCCTTTTCTTCAGGGCTGCTCTCAATCCAATCTCTGCCCAGCCTGTATTTGTGCTTGGGATTGCCCTGACCCATGTGCAGAACTTTGCACTTGTCCTTATTGAAGGTCACTTACTGCCTGAGAACAGCACAAGGAAGGGCAGCAGAGCAAATACACAGCTCTGGATGCTGCTTTTTAAGAAGTACTGTCACCTAAGGAGGTGTATGTTCATCTACAGACAGATCCCTTGTGGCTGTAGTGTGCTGAAGAACTTAAGGTAGAAGTTCCTGTTCTTTTTCCCACCCCCATTTCTCCCTAAGGTGTCTTGCTTTCCCAGCTTGTTGGTCGGCTGGGTGGTTTTGTTGACCCACACATTTAGTAGGGTAGAAGTCCTCTGGAGAAGCTGGGTCAGTCCTGCCAATTTACTTTGACAAATACTGTTCCTTTCATTGTGAATACAAACTAGTTGGAGATCCATTTTTAAGTCTCACATGAAGTGGCACTTAGAGCAATGTAAAAACCTAAAGCAGGAACTCTACAAGGAACCAAGTCAAGGAGCCAGTTCTGAGAATTTTTACTTATAATAGGCTTGTTATTTATGATTTGTGTTACTTTATGAATACAAGTTAAGCCCAGCAAAGGCTGCCTTTTTTACTTTGTTTTGTTTCTTTGTTTTGTTTAGTTCTGGTGCTGACTGTATATGTTAGATTAGTTACAGCTTGTGAATTCCATATAAATATACCAGCTGTTGTTAACTGTTAGTACATTCTGAATTATTTCTTCTTTATTTAGAGAATTAATTTCTGTACTGGCTGATTTACTATGCCTTATATATTGTTATCTGTTAAAACTAATGCTTTAATGTAAAAGATGCTGGTGTGCTGTTAAGTATTTTATGATGCTTGCTGGCTAAAATCTTGGCTTCAGAGCAGCAGCTATCACAGCTTTTCTTGAATAAGGGTGTGTTGCTGTTAATGGTACTATATCTTTTACAGTATCATATGCTAGTGACAGACCCACTTTTAGGAGAAGTCACCATTATGTAATTAGCAATGGAGTGACGAGGTAACTTTAAAAATATGCTCATTTTTAGAGAAAAAAAAAAGGTCTTTCCACTTTAAAATACACTTAACTGTTTTGAATAATAAATTGTCCATATAACTAACCCGAGGTAAAATCAACTGCATACTATCCTATTTTTTTATATTTTTGTGCTATCCCTCACTGCTTTTGCACAGCCAGTGTTCAGTGCTGTATGACTAAATTCCTTGTATCATCTTTGTATTTGACAGGTCAATATATGCTCTGTTGATATAGAAACGGAGGAAAGTGCAGGCAGGGTTGTTTCAGAATTAAATAAGGGACCTTGCAGAGAATTGGCTTAGCTTGATATTTTGTGGAAGACATAAAATAAAAATATTTTTAAGGAAACTTCAACTAGGCTTTTGTCCTCATTTTGGAAGAGAGAGGTGGAAAAAGAATTACTTAAAAATGAAAAAAGTCCTGTCCTGTTTCATTTGAGGTGCAGTAAAAACAACAAAAATACAACGTCAAGTAAAAGTTGTAAGCCCAGAAATAAATAAATTGAGAGCATCAGTCATTTCTATCGCTGGGGAACTTTCTTCATCTAAGCACATATGAACAATTGATCCTTGTAGTCATATATAGCAGTAAACATTAATAACTTAACAGTCTGAAGTCAGTGCTGAAGATATGGAGCATTATTGAAAGATGGAGTCGAGCAGGTGGCACTTTAATATGTTCAGTGTCATGGTTGACTCTAAAGACTAGTAGAATGAAATTACTTGAGGTTCTAAAGATTTAAAAAGCGAACTCATTTTGCTGCACTAAGGAAATGCTACTGATCAGGCTTTCTGTGTCCCTTTTTTCTAGGCTAGAAAATATTAACCCTGAAGAAAATGACATGGTAAGCCATTCTCTGAGGAGATTTCTTGATGTCAGTCTTATATCTTAGAGGCTTAAGTTCAATTGAGTGGGTTTCAAGAACTAAGATGTGGGAAAAAGAAGAATTGACACACTAATAATGTACATCTTTGCTGCAATATGAAAATTCAATAACTTCACTCAGTCAATTTACAATTCACATGTGCCTATTAATTAAAACCCTATATTAAATAAAATATATTAAAACTTCATGTCTGACTAACATATAATGTTGTTGGTAGACATTACAGGAATTACTGAACAGAATAAACAATGCAGACACAGGGATAGATATACTGAAGAATGGAGCTATAATTCTGAATCGAATACACAGGACCAAAGAACGTAAAAAGAAAATAATAGCTGAAGAAATGAACGCAGTAATAGAACAACGGGATGCTGCTCTGTCTCAAGTAAGTCTCTGCAAGTATATAATCGCTCAATACCAAATGTCTTTTTTTTTTTCCTTTTTTTTTTTTTTTTTGCATTATCTTTGGGGTAGGAATGCTTTTCTCTGTTGAAAATCTCAAAGAGAGCCCTTGTAGCAAATAGCTGATTAATGATCAACTGTTTCTTTGTGGTAGTAGTGCCCATTGAAATGTCATCAGTGCGTTTCATTAGGAAAGTTTTTTGGGTTTTTTTGCACCTGAGTATTACCTGTCTCCTTTTTTAACACAAAATAGTTTTGAGTGTATTGACCAAAGGCTTAGTTTTGCAGTGTGCTGTATTGGTATCATGCATTGAGTAGCAGTGAACTGGGACTCAAGGGTTTGTAAAGGGATATACGTGGCAGAAATATATGTTAAAGGAAGGTAATGGTACCACATGCAACAATGCAATCAGTTCCTCCCTTTGCTGCTTTACATTCAGGAGATAAAAATCAGCATGTGGTCCTTGACTCTCAAAGCCTTACACTTCTGTAACGTGACTTGAAAGAACCTGAGGTCCTTTTTCTGCTCAGATCGCACACTCCTTACAATTTCCTGTTTTCACAGAAGAATATTGTATTCATTCTCTTCTTCATGAAAAGAGTCTTGTTGCTTCTGATGGAAGAGTTTTTGTGTTGTTTTGGGTGGTTTTTTCCCCACTGTTTTCCTTCCTGGATTTTAGCTCAGTAGATTTAGACTTTCCTAGATTTAGCTCAGTAGAAATTGGCTGTAGGAAGGTGCAGTCCAAGTAGGGGTTATATCTTCTGGAAAAAGACAAGATTTTTAGACTGGATGAAACTCCTTAAATCTTCATCCTAGGCAAGAAGTTTCATCTGACTCGTCTGATATTGGAAATACAGATTTTTTTTTTAATGTGAGTTAGCAAAGTTAGCTCACATCTAACAAAGTTCTATTAGATTTAAAGTCAGGTTTGTGATCTTGAGTGGTATTGATACTGTTGATTGAATTTCTGTTGTACTGAGAAGTCTGGTAAAAGAGTCCATTCTACGCACCCTGTACTTTTAATTCTTTTGTAATTGTTATTTTGGCATTCTCCCCTACTTTAACTTTGAAAGCTCCATCTGCCTGCTGGTTAAAACATACTGTGTGTCCATTCAGTATACACTGCAAAGGATGTTAATGTTGAAAGATACTAATGGTGGAACTTTGCTACTTTATTTTGCTTTTACAATAATGATGAGCAGCGTAGCTACTGGGAAACTGCCAAAAGTTTATGGTCTTTCTTCTTTTGCACAGGGCATTTGAAAATTGACCATCTTATAAGCGAAAATCATTCAATGTAAGAGAAGGATCCTTCAGTTTTTTATTTTTGTTTCAAGAGTTTTTGCTTCTTTGTTGAAGTGGACTTTCAGGCATACTTGGACTGTAAAACTTTTATGAATGTCAAAAGAATGTCATCAAAGGGCATTTTAATACACATTTTAATTTAATATATTTTTAAGCTGCTAAGGAGCAGTCTTTTCCAGGTAATAAGCTTGGAAATTAATAAAGATAATTATTTTACATAGTAATGTCCTAAGTGCCACAACTAACAATGCCATCTTCAGGCCTGTCAGCAAAAAGCACTGGTAGTGTTAAGTAGATAGTGCAGCTGAAAAAATAAAATAATAATCCCCAATCAAATGAAAAATCAAATATTTGGAATTAAGCTGCACTGCTGTGTTACTACTTTATAATACCATGATAATACCATTTATAATACCATTGTTTTAAATTAATTATTATTAATACAGCTGTATTGATCATATGTTGTGTTTTCACATATGTGGTGCTTTTATGACTGTAACTCTTGAATCTAGAAAACAGGTCCTTGGAATTGAAGCTACTGTTTCAACCTGCGTTTCTCACTTGAAGACTCCTTGGGAATTCGTACTGTACTTTAATTATTAGTAGTCTTTTGTTAACATTGCAATAGTGGTAGTTATTACAGTGCTAACAGCAAGAACAATAAGAGAGGGATTCCTGCATTAGACCACAAAGGGACTAGATATAATTCAGGGGATGTATATGCTTAGCATAACAAATGCAAATTATTGGAAGTTAGATCTGAGGTCGCCTCACGCATTCATATCATCTGCAAGTTAAAATCTTTTTCTTTTTGGTGGAACTGACATCAAATAGAAGGTGAGGGGGAATTGATGAGAGCAAGCTGAGACAAAGCAGAAATAGGGTAAACCATTAGCATGCTGTGGATATTCTCTGGAAAAGGCATTTTTAAAGTTCAGAGGTCACTGGGCAACGAGAGCTAAATGCTTCATGACACACTGTGTGAACACCGTGTTGCTCTGTTCCTGCTTTCTGGTCTGCAGAGCTGGAGCAATGTCATTTGAGTGACCACCGTAACCAGTTCTGTATGACAGAGAACTGCCTTTATTATTGTAAGGGTTTGGACTGACTGCACTTAATGAAGCTGCATCTGTTATTTTTATGGTTTTCTTCACAATAGCCTGGCATTTGACAGCTGAGTACTGTGAATATAAGTAGTAGAGCTTTTTAGGTTTTGCTTGTAGGATTTCTGATTTTTCTCAGTAAGAAACAATAACACCAAAGCCCTAAGCGCTTCAACACATTGCTCTGATTTCAGGTAAGGAATAGATTACATTCCTAGAGAATCGACATTCTCTGAACTCTGCATTTCCTATCACCAAGCAAATACAAATTTCTTTTCACCAGTCTTTGAAACGCTGTTTTGCAATACTTTTTCTGGTAGTTATACTATTAAGCTGGATTTAACTGGACTTCTGTTGCAGCATACTTGACATTGGTTACCAAGTTCTGATTCTTCTATGTGAATTTTACTTGAATATTTTTTTTATTCTTCAAAAAATGAAGAGCACTGTTCATGTTTCAGAAGGTAATGAAAATGGTTTTTTGAGATTTCATATGTGAATGTTACTTCTTACTAGGAAGCAGAGAGAGGCACTTCTATCACAGTATTGAGCTGTGCATGTTTATGTAATCTTAGATCATTCACTAGATTGCTGAGCAAATATGCAAACTACTTTTTGTATGTGTGAAAACAAATAAAATGGTATAAACTCAAATATTTGATACTACTTTTAGTATGTATTTTCAAGTGAATAAAAAACAAACAACCAAAGCGTGGCTAAACATTGACATCCATCTTCTCCTCTACCAACCCCCTTAAAAAAACAAACTCAACTGTTTGGTTGTATTTGCTAAGATATGTTTGTTAGTGAACAGATATTGTGTTATCCTGGGGAGCTTGAGTCTGTTTTATGACTGATCCTCTGAAAGGAAATTGTCTGTAATGTTCAGTTTTGTCTTAACCCATTCAAGGAAAAAAACTTATTTGTCCAGTTGTTTTTTCTACAATTCTGCCTTTCTTCAAGTATCTTTCTTGTTTGAGTAATCCAGCCAGGGACAGACATCTAGTAAGGATTACATATAGCATAGTGTATGACGTTCTTAAAATACTTTAAAGTAGTGGTTTCCAGCAGGAGGCAATACAGTGCAATGTCTCAAACAACCACCTATTAACTACGTATCACCTTACGGACAGGAATGTTAATATGATTACGTGGTTGGCAGCTGAAGCTGAGGACTTGAGTAAGTCATTGCAATTACTTTCCTTCTGGTTTAGAGAAGAAAGAGGACCTTTTTATTGGTACAGTTTGAAGGAAGTGATTTTTAAAAGCTAAATAAGATACGGTTTATAGTTTAGGAGATAGCGTGTTTGGTACGTTTTCACTCCTATCTTTAATTCTATAAATGCCTTTTTTTAACTGGTAACAGTTCTATACAAAGTTTTAAATGTTAAAGGTGTAGAATTTATTGTTCAGGCAAAACAGTATCGTCCATAACACAATAATCTTGAAGCAATAACATAACTGGCAAGCAAACCTGGTTTTACAGCTTTGAATAGTGTGATCACATCCTGCTATGCAGGAACATGCTTATGACTGTTCATGTAAAAAATTGGCATGCACCCAGTTGCTCATCTGAAGCAAGTTCAAGTACCTTTCTCCATTTTGAGGCACTGTTGGCAGCAGGCAGCGCTTTATCATCATTGAAAACAAAGATGAGAAGCACTATGCTTGACTGCCCATCATTATGAGTTTCAACTAATGACTAATAACTGATAAATGTCTACTCTACAACAAGCCAGCTTCTTGCTAACTTTTATTTTTTACATTTTACTGGAGCAATTTGCCTCCTTTTACACCAAATAAGGTGTAGAGCTCTGTTACATGTGATTCATAGAGCATTAAGGCATTCTCAGCACACATGAGTGAACAGGTCTTATTGGAGCAATAAACCTAAGAGCTGCATGAAGTGTAAAAACAACAAAAGCACATGTAAATGAGAAAAAGATTACTTACAGGTCTTGGGCCCTTAGCTGGAAAATACTCAGATGACAGGTTACAATGCCTCACGACTCTTATTTTAGGATACAGGTGATCCCTTTGCAATCCAAACCACAGTTTGGGATGTTATTTTTAGTAATGTGCATTTGCAGCTCGGTTTTAAACTCTGTGTTTTGGTACCCTTTGGCTCTTCCTGGTTAAGAATACTAATTGAGGTCTTGGTTGATAGGAGCACATTTGACAGTGTCCTTCTAGCAGCTGTGCCAGGATGCTTCCCCTACTACCTTTTTACCTTTTGTCACTGATATTTAGGAACAGAAGAAAAGTGAGGACACTGTATTCAGTTTTTTGTGAACAGGACAGCCACTGAGGTACTGGTTAATTTGATCATAGGCTTATTTGAGGAGGGAAGTGAAGGTAAAAAGGATGTTTATTGTAATTCCAGGATCCAAGGACCATGCTGGTTCATTCTTATGGCTGGTTTCCTTTGGGCAAGCAACAGCAAGTTCCTGTTGCTCTCATTTGCAGTGTTTTTTTCTGAGAGGTAGCAGATGAATGGGCATGGGGAAATTATTTGCCAGCAGAATTGTTAAACAGAGAGAGATGAGCTGTCTGCAAGATGCCCCTTTTGCCCTGCAAATATAGTCCAAGTTCTGATAGAAAGTAATAAGGATATGGAATAATGTATAGATTAAAAAAAATAATAAAAAATCTAATTTGAGATTAAACAATAAAAGCTGCACTGTGGTTGCAGGGAGAAAAGAAACAGGAGTTGAAGAAATAGTTGTCAGTTTTATTGGTATTCGTATCAATGGCCTCAGGTAAACCTCACAGACATCTCTTCTTTGGAGAGGTAATGCTGACTAAAAGGGATTCCGGAGAACGATCACAAAAAGACAAGTTATACAAGCAGTTGTTGTGATTAGCAATATTGGTTTTCCATTTGATTGTGTTGCAGTAGAAAGGTGCTTTGTAGTGTCTCATTTCATTTACTGTGTACCTAAATAAAGACAATCCTTTGAAAGTTTGACTAATTCATATTTTAGGAAGTTCATGTTATACTGAAAATTGTTGAATCCATGTTTTCTTCACTGCTTCTCAGAATAAATCAAGTGAATCTCACTGGCTACAGAATTTTTGAAGTGCTAAACAGGGCCAGTGACTGGTGTAATTGGGAGTCATGGAGTAAACCTATTGGAAACGATGGTGGAGAGTATCAGGAACCTTTTGCATCTTCATAAAAGGGCGAGTTCTTCTCTACTTGGCTGCTTACCTCTTCCAAAAACAACCTCAGCTTGAAAAATTATAATAATTCTTTACTTTCTGAGATTATGAGGTATGCTGTAACTCTGCCTTGGATATATTTGTGCTAACTGGAGCATGAATGTTTTCCAGGGGAATACTCAGTAAAATATTTGGCTACATTTGGAAGACGTGAAGTATTTTTTACCACTGAATTAAGAATTTTAGCCTACTGGAGACTAAAATTGAGAAGAAACTGGCCAAAGAGAATCCTCTTGAAGTCTTACATCGATTTGGTGATCAGGTAGTGAGGTGGATCAGGAACTGGTTGAAAGGAAGGAGTCAGAGAGTTGTAGTCAATGGGGCAGAATCTGGTTGGAGGTGTGTGACTAGTGGAGTCCCTCAGGGGTTGGTACTGGGACCGGTGTTGTTCAACATCTTCATCAACGACCTGGATGAGGGTATAGAATGTACCCTCAGCAAGTTTGCTGATGACACTAAGCTGGGAGGAGTGGCTGACACACCAGAAGGCTGTGCTGCCATTCAGAGGGACTTAGATAGGCTGGAGAGTTGGGCGGGGAGAAACATGATGAAATTCAACAAGGGGAAGTGTAGAGTTTTGCATTTGGGGAAGAACAACACAATGTCCCAGTACAGGTTGGGGGCTGAACTGCTGGACAGTAGTGTAGGTGAAAGAGACCTGGGGGTCCTGGTAGACAGGAGGATGACCATGAGCCAGCAATGTGCCCTTGTGGCCAAGAAGGCCAATGGCATCCTGGGGTGCATTAGAAACGGTGTGGTTAGTCGGTCGAGGGAGGTTCTCCTCCCCCTCTATTCTGCATTGGTGAGGCCACATCTGGAGTATTGTGTCCAGTTCTGGGCCCCTCAGTTCAAGAAGGACAGGGAACTGCTCGAAAGAGTCCAGCGCAGAGCTACGAAGATGATTAAGGGAGTGGAACATCTCCCTTATGAGGAAAGGCTGAGGGAGCTGGGTCTCTTTAGCTTGGAGAAAAGGAGACTGAGGGGTGACCTCATCAATGTTTACAAATATGTAAGGGGTGAGTGTCAGGGGGACGGAGTTAGGCTTTTCTCAGTGATGACCAGTGATAGGACAAGGGGTAATGGGTGTAAATTGGAGCATAGGAGGTTCAAGGTGAATATCCGAAAAAATTTTTTTACTGTAAGAGTGACAGAGCACTGGAACAGACTGCCCAGGGAGGTTGTGGAGTCTCCCTCACTGGAGACATTCAAAACCCACCTGGATGAGTTCCTGTGTGATGTACTCTAGGTGACCCTGCTCTGGCAGGGGGGTTGGACTAGATGATCTCTCGAGGTCCCTTCCAGCCCCTAAGATTCTAGGTAGACAGGAGGATGACCATGAGCCAGCAATGTGCCCTTGTGGCCAAGAAGGCCAATGGCATCCTGGGGTGCATTAGAAACGGTGTGGTTAGTCGGTCGAGGGAGGGTCTCCTGCCCCTCTGTTCTGCCTTGGTGAAGCCACATCTGGAGTATTGTGTCCAGTTCTGGGCGCCTCAGTTCAGGAAGGACAGGGAACTGCTTGAAAGAGTCCAGCGCAGAGCTACTAAGATGATTAAGGGAGTGGAACATCTCCCTTATGAGGAAAGGCTGAGGGAGCTGGGTCTCTTTAGCTTGGAGAAAAGGAGACTGAGGGGTGACCTCATCAATGTTTACAAATATGTAAGAGGTGAGTGTCAGGGAGATGGAGTTAGGCTTTTCTCAGTGATGACCAGTGATAGGACAAGGGGTAATGGGTGCAAATTGGAGCATAGGAGGTTCAAGGTGAATATCCAGAAATTTTTTTTTACTGTAAGAGTGACAGAGCCCTGGAACAGGCTGCCCAGGGAGGTTGTGGAGTCTCCTTCACTGGAGACATTCAAAACCCACCTGGATGTGTTCCTATGTGATGTACTCTAGGTGACCCTGCTCTGGCAGGGGGGGTTGGACTAGATGATCTTTCGAGGTCCCTTCCAACCCCTAGGATTCTATGATTCTATGATTTTTCTGATTTGCATAGAATGCTCCCTAAAAGAATAACACCCATTTAATCTTCTGTCATGGTGCTCTGTTGTCTTTGATTGCTGTGTAAATCACAGTTCTCAAGGCGTTGAGAAAGCTGGGGAGAGGCGAGATGTTAAGACAGGACAATAGAAGAAGATTTGGGGACATTACACACCTGAGTCTGAAGTGTTAATTGGTCTCTTGCATTGATATATCAGAGACTATGATTTCTGTGCAGGCAGGTATCTGTTAGTAGGGCATGAAGCTCCCTTTAATTTCACTGGAGTAAAATTTCACTAGTGAAAGTGTATTTTGGAGCTTATTCCTAGGTTGACTTCAGTGAGGCTTTGGTTGCATAAAGTCTTATAATTTTTGCATTAACGCTTCTCACAGCTGGAAGTGCAGGTCAGCTGGTGGGAGGGAGAAGGTCCAACAGAAATTAGCCTAGGGAGCTCTTATACTGAACTTTTGTATTTAGTTCATGAATGCTAAGTATGAGTAAATATATAAATGTTAATGCAGTGTTTTCTTAAAGAGAGGAATTGCAAGTTGTCTTTTTGAACTTCTGAAGGAAATTTTTAATTGATACTACATTTCTTCTTTTTACTGCTGTAAGGTTTTGACTGAATGATGCCCTGAGACACATCATTGTTTGCATTGTTAAATCACCTGTTGTGCCTCTGCAAACAGTGTGTTGTGCAGAATCCAGAAAATATGTCTGCATAATATTTGAGGGCATGATCAAGCTTTGTGTCTTTAATTGTAAACTTTAATGAATTTCCAGTCTAACAATCATTGTCTCTTCAGTACCTAGAAACTCCTCACGCCTTTGAAAATGACAGTAAATCTGCATGCAAGCTTGTCTGATTAATTGCTATTTGACTTATTTATCATGGTGGTAAGCTCTAGGTTCACACAGCTTAGACTTCCAAACCAATTTCTAGAATTAATTTAAATATTTAATGTCAAAACCCTGGGATGAAAGAGAGAAAAAATGTTTTTGATGCTTATTGATCACCTGTTTCAGTAGCAACAACCCATAGAGGGAATTTCTGGTATGATACAAGCAGAAT
>NW_009952694.1:3568433-3601556 GCF_000747805.2 Chaetura pelagica
ACCAGAACTATTGTAGAGGTACCTGAAGTAAGTTTTTCAATATATTTAACACTTCACAGTTTCAAGCTAGGTACTGAGTGTAGATTTCAGTTTGCTTGCCTGCTGGATAAAATGTCTCTGATTTTCTTAAAAATTAAAAAAGAAAACAGAACCAAAAATGCAACCTCTCTGTTCTCCATATTAAAAGCAGTGGTGTTAGGTAAGTTTGTTATATTGGGTACCTGGATGAGTTTGCATAAAAATTCTTTTGATAAGTGACAAACAAGATTTCTGTGTTTCATATTTATATTCAGTGTGGAGTCAGAGAAGGTTAATGTATGACCTGTGTGTGCATTTCCCTTCTTGCTTTTACCCACTTGCCGTTTCTTGAATGTCCAGTTAGAACTTTGTGGTTCACTATGTCTATATTACCAAGGAGTGTGAACAAACAGGAATGGATCTGGAGTATGAAATAACTCTCAGCATCTGACATCCACATTAACACATTTCCAAGTTGTTGGTTTTTTTTCTTTTTTTTCTTTTTTTTTCTTTTTTTTTTTGGTTGTGGGTTTTTTGTATTGGTTGTTGTTTTTTTTACTTTGGACTAGCTGTACTCAAGTCCTCTGAACTGAATACTCATTTGCATCAGAAGGCACAAGGTGCATTCCTAGAGTGCATCTTTGAGTTTGCTTTAGTCAAAAAAAGGAATCCAGTTCCTGTTGTCAGATAGCACTCCATGGTGCAAAACAGAGTGTAAGAAGGAGAAACAAGAAAGAGAAATTGCAAATTGTAGCCCCATTGCAAAGTAGCATGCAGATGGTGATTCTTCAGTGAAAATTTCTGAGAGTCAAGGAGAACTTCAGATAAAAGTTCAAAGCTTCATTATTTATAAGTATAGAAATGGAAAAAAATATATTTAATCCTAGAAAATATTTTTTAATTATTTACATTAGAGCTCTGCCAGTGCATTATGTGAAATGAGATACCTTCAAGAAAGAGAATCAGATTTATTAAAAAAATAAAAGAAATAGCTAACAGGAAATAAAAGCCATCAATGTACTTGAAGAAAGTATTCCAATGCATTTGTTTTCAGCCTTTCTACTTTGAAAATTATTAGACTATTTTATATGCAGACATTTCTGTTGAATATTTTGAACTTGTGCACAAGACATACTTGAAGGATAAATAGGTTTCAAAATAGAATAGATCACAAATAAAATAACACAGAGAATGTAAAGTTTGGATTTAATTGGGTAGTGGAAATATCTTCAATGAATAGCAGCCAAACTGCATTGCTGATAGTGCCACTATCACAACATCCATAGTTTACTAGGAATATTGTTGGACATGGAGGTAAGAATGGAGTTACTTTTTATTTTTTTACTTCATTTTATTTTTTCCACCCAAGTCTCTAAAGTGAAATATTGTCATATCTCCTATCATTGCAGTACCCTCCCCAGTCATCCTAATGATGCAACATATATGTTAAGAAGTAAAGAGTAAGAGTAAGAGAAGTAAAGAGATGGTGAGCAAGGAGGTTTAGGCCTGGCAGTGGCAGAGGATGTAAGGAAAGTTATTGTCATGATAACAAACTGATTACTCATTTTCAAAAGAATGGTAGATGATTGTGACTGAAATGTAGGACTTAATAAATGCTGTTGTTACTTCAGTTTATTTCTACCTTTTAAATTGTTTTTAAATGGACAGGTCATTATTACCACAACAGCAGTTTTCCCTATTGCTTTGATCTCCACATTATGACCTTTTTTTTTTTCTTGGTTGAGATGCCAATAATCAGTTTCTGGAATTACTCAGGCTTGATGGTTATTTTACATATTTTGGTCTTAAGTGTGTAGTGGCCTTGGCAATAAAAGTGGCACAAAAAATGTATCAATATTCTCTTTATGAAAGATTTCACAGTAGCATGAATTTACCTATGTCTCGTTCACCAAGTATTCCTACATTTGTTTGTTGTATGGCTTTACTGTTCCATGCTTCACATGGTATCTAAGATTTCCTCTCTTTTCCATGTTCTGTTTATTCACTGTTAATTATTTTTCAAGCTGAGTTGCTTGGGAACAAGAAAAATTAAGTTTCCATTACCCTTTATTGCAAATGAAGGACAGGCTTTCCTATTGCGTGTGGCCTGCATGTGATTATAAGATGCTGTTGTCAGAGAAGTTATTAATGCTTCCTGATATTATTTTGGTATAGACAAAGTCAGCACAAAATATAATATTCTGATTTATAGTTTATTTTTTAATTAAAAATACTTATTTAAATTACACAATGCAGATATGTAGAAATAAAAGCCACAGATGTGTAAAAAGTCTCATGGTCTTAGCTACAACAAAAAAATTAGCTGTCAATGAAGTATTAAATCACAAAACTTCACATTTTTGAAGTAGTTATCAGAAATACAGAATACAATAAGCAGATAAGTACAGGTTGTTTCCTTAGTATGAGTGATGCCGGATAATCAGCAATAATGTTTCTGATTGTATCCTTTATACTGTTGATAACACAGAATTGGTAACTATCTTTTGAGGGAGGGGGGAGTTTTAACATTACCCCTAGTTAATGAATTAGCAGCTATAAACTTGTAAGTCTATTAAATGAAGTTCTGCAGCAGTTACTGGTCATCTTCCAGTTATGCTGAGTTGCTCATTTCTTAATTAACTGTAACACCTTTCTTTGGTGTCTGCAGAAGTATTGCCGAAGTCTAGATAAAACCCAAAAAGCAGAGTAAAGCTCTGTATCAGAAGAACAGCTATGAACACATTGCTTTTAGTTGTTCCATAAGATAACTTGTTACCAGCAGGTAAGATTTCCTTCCCAGTCATGTTGTAGTCATGATGAGGAATTCCATACCTCAGACAGAGATTGTATTACAGATCCCAGCAACACAAGGAAACAATAGATTTCACTCTTTTTTGCCTGAACAAGCTCTGCCGGGTTGTGTTCAGGACAGGAGCGAACACCAGCCCTCTCTGAGTTTCTTTCAATCTTCTGCAGCTTTGAGACAAAGTATTATTTCTCAATCTGCAAGCATTTTTTCTGCCTCATTGCTTGAGGTCCTGTTCACAATCAAGATGTTAGGACTTCAGCTGAATCTCAGTCTGCCAAGCTAGTCTTCAGAGTCTCACTGTGAAAAGGAAAGCATCCAGTGCCAGCCTCCCAGAAGAAACAGCAAAATCCTTATTAATCTCTTGTGCTAAATAGTCATATCAGCCTGCTTTCTACTGGAGGGCTAGCCAGCAGCTGTGTGTCTCAATACATGTTCTCTTTATGTCACGTGTGTTGTCTTCTGTGGTGTCCAGACACTTCTCAGCAGTAGTCATGCGTTTACCCGTTTTGTTTGTTTTGGCAGGCAGGCCCATCACTTTGCTTTCAGAAGTTGTCATAACATTCTTCTAGCATTCTGTTTTTCTTTTTTTTTTTTTTTTTTCTGCTTAGGGTGTCCTACCTTCTATAGATCAGGGTGGAATTGCCAAGAAGCTTTGAGTTGGATGAAGGCAATGTTGGTAATTGCACATGTCAAAGGCAGCTGATTTTAGGTTTAAGCATATCTGCTTTTCAGTAACTATCTGAAAGCTTTTAGGTGGCTGTTAATTCAAAGCTGCATAGTCAGTCATCTTGAGAAGTGTGCATGTGTTTGGCTTGCTAGTCACATAGATCCCTTTAAAACACTTCAGGAAGGCTAAAACTAAATTTTGTTACAGAGGCAAAATCTTATGATTCAACCACTACTTAATATTTGAAAAATCATATTCATGTATCAAAATCATTAAGAAATCTCTCTGTGTTACTGAAGTAGAACGATACATGATTTCTAAATGTGTGGGTTTATTTTCTTTTTTCAGAGCTTTTGTTTACTTTCTCAAACAGTTCTTTTATGAATGCCTTTCTCTTCTATGAATTATTCATTTTAAGGTGTGCAAAGCTGATTAGTTTCTTGATTTTTAAAAAAATATTTTATTCTATTTTTTGGTGCATGTGAGCAAATTTGAAAAGAAGTCTGAAATACAAATTTTATGTATTTGCTGTTACCTAGTTTTGTGTATTGGTGAGAAAGAAACTGATTTCACAATAATACCTGAAGATTCATTAGTTACTCCATTTTCACACTTGTTCTCAGACTGTTAAAACACTGATATTAGTATTGCTTTCAGATAGTTGAAATCTTAAATATCAAAGTTACCTAAAAAAGCATGTTATTTCCACAGTGAAAGAGCAATTACTACTGATTCAGGTCAGTTATTGAAGAAATGTTTCTTATCCCTGACATATCTGCAGGGCTTTGTGCTTGTGCTACCTAGTTTGCTGTTTTAATTTGTTATAATCTCTAGTTTGAAGTAGCTTTTATTACACATTAAAAGAAGTTTTGGGAGAACACATTGCACAACAAAAAACTGAAAAACTGCCACTTAAGTAAGTGATGGCTCAATTGAGAGGACGGTATTTATCCGTGTGTACTATGAGGAACACCTGCAATCCCATTATTACAATATCTGAATAAGGAGATTAAAAAACTGTGGCATCTGTACAGTGATCAATGATACTTCTCTCAAATGATGGGATGATATTTTAAAATGGACCAGAAGTATTCTGTCCTTTTGTATGGTAAATGCCAACTTAACGTTTAGGCAGTAGTCTTGTTTACATATGGATTTTCTTAAAATCCATTGAAGATTATTTGAAAACCAGCTCATTAGAATGACAGATTGTTTACCAAATTTTGTTTTCTTGTCTACTCCAGTTCAATTCAATTCAGTTCAATTCAATTCAATTCAATTCAATTCAATTCAATTCAATTCAATTCAATTCAATTCAATTCTTGTTCAATTAAACAAGGTTACACTTTCTAAAAATATAGCTCTGTCAGCAGCTGAGTGTCTTGCATGTATCTGAGAATCAGATTCCTAATTTCTACATCTAGTTGGAAGATCAGACTGTGAATGTGTCTTTCTAAAATTTCTCCTTTTTATACACCTTTAAGATCTTCACTACCTACTCCATTCTACTGCATATATTTTTTAGCTACCAACACAGGAGATTATTAACTAGGGGTGGTGGAAAGGCTTTAAACAAAAGCAATTATCAGCTATCTGTCATGGTGTGTTGTGTTAGATGTTTGACAAGCTGTTTCTTGGCCACAGGCCATCTGGTTGTAATGGAACTGACTAGTCTTCTGAGGAGCCAGCAAAACACGTGGCCATGAGAAGCAATAGCTCTGTTATCATTTGTTCAAGCGAGTAAAGCAAAGATTTTTGGTGTAGTAATCCCAGTTCTGACATGGTCTTCTCTACTGATTAAGCTTCTTCAACTTTTCTGAGTTAATTTCTCATTGCATAAAACAAGAAAGTCTTATTTACTATCTTCATTTAAGTGTTGGAAAAAACTGGTTAATCAATATTTATCAAGAGTTATAACATCACCAAACACTTGTATAATTAAAGAAGAGTTCTTGAGTAGAGTCATATAACAAAAAGAACGTTTGTGGGAACATGATGGAGCAAAAAGGTAGACAAAAATGAGACAGTGCAGTGGAATAGACTTCACACAGTTCAAGATGAGAATTGAGAATCAGAGTATGTGTACATTCTGCCATGCAAAAGAAAGGAGGAAAGATGCTGCATTTGAAGGAGAGAGAGACTAAAGAAACTGAAGAGGGAAGAGTTGTGTTCCTCCTTTCAACAACAAAGGAGGAGAAATAAAACAAAAAAATAAAATAGCTATTAAAAAAAAAGGTCATGGCTTTCTGAAATCTGTGTTTCTTCCTTTTAGTAAGAATACATAATCTTTTATAGCCCTTTTATAGACTCCCTCATTAGAAATACTCAAAAATTATCTAAACACTGTCTTGGGCAACTGGCTTTAGGCAGCCCTGCTTGAGTAGGTGGATTCAAAGAGATAATCTCTAGAGGCCCCTTCCAACATCAGCCATTTTTGTGATTCTGTGATTATATTTTCATGTTAGAAAAAACATGCATAAGATTTACAAAGCTGCAGGAATAAAATGTGGGGGGTTTTGAGCCTATGTGATGAAGAGGAGGCTGGCTACTGAGGAATCTGCCTCTATCTAACTGAAGAGAAAAATTCAGTGCTATGCTAGGTTATTTGCTTTTACTACATGTTGTGACTGCAGTAGCCCATTCTATAAAATTACAGCTCACTGTGCTAACAAATCACACAGTAGTTAGCACTTAGCACTGTGGTTTAGAATGACCAAAGCTGCCTTGAAAAATAGTGTGTAAATGAGTACGTGGGAGTTGCATTGACTTGGAAAATGGATACTAATACCATAAGCAAAAGAAAATCAGAATAGTATTTTAAGATTCAGCTGCTCTGACTGGTTTCTTTGGGACCTTTCTTGCAGTACTACTTACTACTCAACCAGGGTAGAAATTATTTCAGGTAGTCTGTAGGGTATTTCAGTCCTGTTTCTCTTGTAAGTAGTATACTAATACTTGCTCTGTTTAATGGCACATTTGTTCCAAAATCTCTTTGGTGTGATGTAATTTTGTTCTTTCACTATTTTTAAAGAAGTTGAGATTAGCTACTCTGAATTATTTTCTATATAGAAGTTTCTACACCAATATAATCTCTTGAATCTGTATGCTGGAATTACTAGCCTGCATTGAAGGTAAAATGGAACCTAGTATAAGTATTACAGTACTTAGAGACCTTTATTCAGTGATTTATAATTTAGCTAATAATTATTTACTTAAAAAAAAAAAAAAGAAAGAAAGAAAAAAGAAAGGTATTTACATTTAAGTGTTTCTCTTCCTAATAGAATATACGTTTTAAAAGATACATAGGTTTCTGAGGCCTAAGCTCTACAACAGCACTTCTCTTTCTTGAAATCCCAGTAGTTCTAAGCTGCTGGGCATTGTATAAATAATCATTTAAACACATTTGTTAATTGTTTGCCAGAACTTTGAAGAAAAGTATTTTCTTTCAGAGATTAGAAAGCCTTAATTCACAATAATAATTTAATAGAAAAATCCCTCTTATGTAGAAACTAATGTATTTCTTTATTTCTTTAAAATTATAATTTTTAAAGGAAAAGGATAAAATCTATTTATATAAATATAAGTGCTTCCAAACATCTGCAGTTCAAAGTACATAATTCACAGTGACACCAAAGGTTGGTTTATGTTTTGACTGGATGACTTTGGTATTATTTTTGTCTGCAAAGGAAAGAGTTGTGCAGCATCCAAGTGCTGCAATATGTTTTCCTCTCCAGAAATCATGATGAATTTGGGACAAGGGGCAGACTGTTCAAAAAAAAAAATATTGAGGGGAGGGGGAGAGAGGAGCTGTTGAACTGAGAACACTTGCGTTCCATTCCACATCTTTCAGCAGAAAGCTACTCTGAAGTATAGATCATTATAAACAAAGTAAGAAAAGACAAACAAAATAATAAACTAAAAGCAGAATCAGTTTAATTGTTCTTGTTTGCTTCACGTGGTTGTTTATTGTATTCATGTTTCCCTAAGTGATTACTTTAAAAATATAACAGATGAAAAAGTAGCCATGTTACTTCATCTATTTCATGTTGCCTAGAATGTTTTTTGTCATGTTTTTCATGGTGACTAGGAGAATTATTTATATTCTGGTTCTTTGTTGCAGTGAATATGTATTAACTAATTTTAAAATGTTTCTGCAGTTTATCATTTCCAAGGTATTAGGCTGTGTAGCAGTAGGATCTCAGAATCCCAGAAGCTCATCTTTTAATGGTATTTTTGCATTTTCCATCAAAATACAGTATGTAATTTACTTTGCTGTTGAACATTTTGTTTAAATTGCATAAAGAGAAAAAATGCGTGTTGGAAAATAGTTCATCTGCCATTCAAGTGTACTGCTACTTTCCCATAATTTGGAGGACATAACTGTTTTCCCAACTAATTAAGTAGGAAAAAGGTTATTTTTCTTTCTCACTACTTCAGTAATTGAGATCCCAGTTCAACAAGGTCTTCAGTTCATAGAAATTCATAGAATGTGGTAGCATACTCTCTGTTTAAAGTGAAGGCTCTGATATGTAATCAAGTAATTATGTATCAGCTGACCCATGGTATGTGACTAAACCCTCACTTTTTATTTTTGTCTGACTTGAATAAAAATATGTTACCTTAAATTTAGTGACAGAATGAAGCTATTTCTGAGAGGCTGTGGTTCTTTTCACAATCTATCATTAAACTATGGAGATGACATAAGAATGACTGGATGGGATGAGATCAGGCCAAATATCCACTTACCACACCACCCTGACCCTACTCAGGGTGTTGAGACTTCAGGAAGAGTATAAGAACAGGGCAAGCACGTTGTGGTGCCTCTATCTACATACTGCCCCTTTCTTCAGCAAGCTCTTCAGTGGTGTCTTGTGTGTTTGTACTAGTACTAATTGTAAAGATTATAAGCATTGCAGGTTTTGACTAGGACTCTAGATGAACAAATTTATTTTCATTAAATGCTGTCCCTTTTATCTACTAATTGGATTCTTTCAGAATTCAGGAAAGAACTGTGCAGTATTTGGCCACATCTTAGTCCTAGTACATTTGTTTCATTAGACTTTGCCCCTCATATCTGCATTAACGGAGACAAACCAATTGCTTTTTTTTTTTCCTAGCATATAAACGGCGTAATGTGTTGACTCTTTTTTTTCCCTGGCATATGGCTGTGAGTTTAGAAGGGGTTAGTTTAGATTCCTTTTAATGAAAGACAATGAAAATAATTGTGTGCTCTATAGTAATATTAAAAGCAAATATAGATGTAACAGTATTAAATAGCCACCAAGACTGCATTTGTAGTAACGATGTGTTAATGGTTTTGTTATATTTAGGTTTGGATGTTGCTTCCCCAGCCCAGGAGTGTACACTTTCTCTGGGTGTGATGGGTAACACACCTGATGTTGCTATCTAGTGCAGTGAGATGAGATCGAGGGCCCCATGTGTAGGAAAACATTTGTCTCTTTGAAAGCATGTGAACCATCTGATCACCCTGAGTAGTGCAGAATTAAATGCACTTCTATGTGAGGCCTGTGGGGGTAGAAGTTATTTTCATATAAACAAACAGCATAGGGACCAAAAGGCTGGGAGCAGCAGGATGCTCTGCTCAGTGTTAATCCTCTGCCGTATTCCATCTTTGTCCCTGTTTCTCAATGGCTTGCACACTTCTCTTTGCTCTGGTATAACGTCCGCACCTTCTGCTTCCAAACACCTCACTGAAGAATCATATTAAGTAACAATCAAAGAATAACTTGTCAATCTGTGGAGACATGGCAGGCACCATAACACTGGGCTAACATGTTATAGGTACAAGTCGAAGAAGAAAATGCTTAAAAGCTGCCAGCGTGTTAAAGATTATTTGTTTCTACCAGTGCTAAAGTTATGTTTGCTATGTTAATTCAACCTCATTTTCTAGTAAAGGCCAAACACTATCAAGTGGTTATCTGCATTGATTTTTCTGTCTTCTGAAATACTCAATCAGTTGAAAAGCATCTTTGCTGCTTTAGTGTTCCTGGAACTAGGAGCATCTTTTAAAAGGATCTTTCTTGGCAAATCTCAACTACTTTACTCAGTGATATTTTCCTGGTCCACTTCTTGACCTCTCCATCAGTGTTGTCTTTAGCAGGTGCTCCTTTTTGCATTTTTCCTGGCTTCTCCCTGTGGCATTCTCAAGCCTCCCACCTGGATAGTCACTGAAAGGGGTCAGCACCCACAACAGGTTGAACCGGTGCCTCTCACAAGCATCCTTATTCTGCTGAATAAGGTTAGCTGATTGTCACTTAAAAAGGCTCATCAGTACCCTGATGGTTTAAATTAGAAGATGGGAAGAAAGAAAAAGAGTATTTGCTATCTGTCCTTCCTTTCTTGTCTGAATCTCTTCTTATACTTTTTGTATGCTGCCTGCTTTGCTTTTCATTTTGTGTCTTAGCTGCTTGTGATACATAGTGTGTTGGGTACAGGCTATTTGTTTGGAAAGAGTAAGTGCATTTAGAAGAATGCAGCCAGGTTACACTGTGAAAATATGGTTAAAGACAAGGCTGAGTGTCTGTCACTGTGAATAGATGATGTGAAAATTGTATAGTTGGGCACTGATGGTTGCTCAAGGAACACTTGGAGTAGGCTTACAGAGATTCACTGTCTGACAAGTGTGTTGTCACCTAAATGAGACTAACTAAGATAGGAGGCTTTTGAGGGAAATATTTTCAGGAAGGAGAGCAAACATGAGGGTTTGAAAGAACAGAGGAAACTTTTTCTGGTTGGGTTTTTTGTTGGGTTTTTTTGTGTGTCTTTGGCATTGCCTCTCTGGCTACAGAACTCTGAATGCACACACTAGACCACACAATGAAGCTAATTCTTTGTGGATTGTTTGTATGCAACTTTTCTAAAGTTACATGTTGCCATTTGCAAGGCTTTAATATCCTTTACTTAGCAAAGTCTTTTGCATTATGATCAAGGCATATTCTCTTTGGCATCCATCCACGCTGCTCTCATAGTCCTTGATATTCTTGAAGTATCTGAGGTAAAGAAGCAGTTTTCTCAATTAACAGACTGTCTTCCATAAAGTGTTAAATTCATGGGAATTTAAGTGCACAATTACACCTCAAATCAGATTTTTAGGCAACCTGTGTTGCACAGAATATTTTGTCTCAGGCTTTAAGAGGATTCTGTTTGAAGATATACAAAGTATGAATTTTCACAATTTTGGGATAAGACATTATTATTTATAATATTTAAAATGAAACACTTCCTCTAGCTTTCAGCTTTCTTAAAAGGATACATCCAGCATTCCTTCTTGCCAGTACCGAATTGAACGGTGTCTTCTCTTCACTGTGTTCCAAAAAGTATTTTTATGTATGTTTTTAGAAGGAAATCCAGTTTCTTACTTGCAGCTGTTGGCATTTTAGAGCCCTGGAGTGAACCAATAAAAACACATGTTCTTTTTAAGTACATCTATTTTTACTGGACCTTGCTAACAACCAATGACACAGAATGCAAAAAATGTTGGCTCAAATGAATAGAAAGCTGCATTGTTTTAAATTCTATGTTAAAAATTTTCTTTACAGCAGAATTACACAGACATGTCATATGCTCTTGTTCTTCTGAAAAAGAGTACATGCTATTAGCATGCTATTTTAATGTTTTAAAAGTAGTTCAGGTATTAAAGTGTTGTAGAATATAAAATTTTAGTAAGTCATAAACAATTTTCCTGTTTAAGAGTATTATAATACTCTCACAAATAAGATAAAGATTTTACTTCCTACAAAGGTAGGAACAAATACATTTTGATTGATAATTCAGAATATCTTCTGTTGTTAGACTGTTTCCAACATCTTAAGACCCTTATGTGTAAAGGTCAAATTAGACCACCATTCCTTTCAGTGGATTCAAGCAGTATCCTGCTTGAATGTGCATAGTTTTTTTCAGGTATCAACATTCTTAGTGGAAATGAAATTCAATAATTATTTTTAAATGCTACCAAGATTGATGTAAATGTAATCATGTCAAGGTTGACTTGGTACGGAGGTCCATCTATTTTATGTTACGTGTGTTGCACCTTCATCCTACATGCTCTGTGTGCTGCATGATGTTCGAGTCCCACTGCTGATGTTCATTTCCCTGTCATGTCCTCACAGGAGTGGAGAGGAGATTAAGATTGCATGAATTTAGCTATGCAACCTGCCCTGTACTTCAAGATCTTTTTCCATGTGGTCCTGTAGCTAGGTTTTGCTCTTAGCATGTTTTCACTTCTCTTTTGGAATCAAGAGAATAGCATTAATATAAATTCATGTTTTAAAGGCAGGTTGAGATTTTGGCCTTTTTCATGATATTTACAGTAAGAAACTTTTGCTGTTGTCAAAGCACTGTATTGAAGAAGAGTGATGACAAAGCAGAAAAGGGAGAGGTCTGCTGATCTTAAGTGATGTAAAGTGTCATAATAGTGCCTGAAGTACTAGGTTGATTTTATTTTTTTAAATAGTATTTAGATTATGTATGCTAGAGAAAAAAACTCTACAATCTGGGTTTAATGCTTCAGGAGCTTTATTAGCAGCTTCATGTCTGCAGACACATAATTTTCATGCTGGAGATGGAAGAAGAATTATAGCCATGATTCGGTCACGTGTGATTTTTTTCTGTGTATGTGAGAGAAACACAGATATTAAATGTCTCAAGTCTGTAAAAATATTTGCAATCAAATATACTTTAACTTTTTTTTCTGTATTTCCCGGTTTTATGGGAAAGTGTCTTTTTTTCTTGCAGTAAAAATGAAGCTGTGCATTAAGTAACTTTACAAGACACTGAAAAAATTCACTAGGCCAGACAGATTTGCTGCCTTTAAAAAATATAAAAATAGAAAAAAAGAGGCCAGATTTCTGAAAGAAGTAATGAAATAGAACAACAGATATGTGAATTTATTTTTTAAATAATACTGTACTTAAAACTTATTAAAATATAAGATTGAATAATGCTCTTTTACATACGATGCTGGATACCTGATGTGCAGTACATTGTTACGGACTTATTTTCTGATTAAGAAGTGTATGTATTGGTATGTCTTTAAAATTTTATGTTGAGAACCTTTGGTTCTTCTTATTTTACGTAGACCTCAGTTACAATTTTTGCAGTTCTACAGCTCTCTTTTTCACAGTTTTTCTCTTTTTTTTTTTTTTTGGAGTTGACATGATCCATGCTTCCTTGTCCCAGGTATTGAATTGCTCAGGAATACATTGTATGCAATTGATGGGATGCTCAGTTCTGTGTCTTCCAGTGTCACTAAGATAACACAAGAGACAGATGTTTCCAGGTCTTTCATTGAGGCAGCATTGCTTACCTGGGGAGTTTATCATTCCTTTCTCATGAGTATTTTCAAAAAGTGTTTATTGAAATACTTTTTGTCACTGAATTGTCTTTTGTTGCAACAGAGTCTATCAGCTTTTGATTTTGGTGGTGATATCCTAACTACTTGCTTGTAATATTTAAAATATTCCTGCTAATGCTGTGTTTTTCTCCAGTCCTAGCAGTTGTTCCACTATGTCTTCCTGGTACTTCATCTGTTTGGTTTTGCTTATTTGAAAAAAACAGTATTTTTAATTTTTTTTGTAAGACAATGAACTGTCTGCTGACAACCAATTACTCTTTTCAAACAAAGGAAACTGGGCAAGACCTCTTATGGCTGCCATAAAAAAAAAGTGAAATATAATTTAACTCACAACTTGCAGATCTTTAATCTTTAAAATTGATCTTTGGCTGACAGCAGTAAGTACATGTGTGTGCGCACACAGTAGCAAATGTTAAATTTTTCATTCTTTGTCATTAGGTTAAATACTTAAGCAAAACAGTCATAAAACTTCTTTCAAGATGTGGTGTGCGATTGGGAATTAGAGTAATCTCTTAGCATGAAAAATACAAGTATAAAAATTACATGTATATTTCCTAATGAAAAGTGGAATCCTGGATTTGAGAGGAGAGTCTTTCATTTGCTTGCTTTTCTAAAAGCATGTATTGCTTCCTTTATATCCAGTTTCTCAATACATGGAAGCTGAAATCTAACCTTATATTGGCATAACTAGGATGAGAAATGCAACCTGACACTTTTAAGATTTTTTAAATCATCCTGCAAAATGTCTTTATCTGTTACAAACTTAGCTTTTTTTTGGCATATGGTTGGACAAGGAAGAAACTGAATAATGATGCAAATTTTTAAAATGTAGCCCTAACACTGCTCTGGGATTGTAGCTTGCTTTTGTCTGATCCTTTCACTACTAGAGAAATGGTGATGGAGTTATTTACGTTAATTCATTTGGCTTGTTGAAAAAAATATCCCCACACTCCTCTACTTAATGGGATTCTTTCCCCGTTGCAGTGCAAACGGCTGGAGCAGGAGCTTCATCATCTGAAAGAGCAGAACCAGACTTCAGCAAACAACACGAGACATCTGACTGCTGAAAACAATCAAGAACGTGCTCTGAAGGTAAATCTCCATTTCTTCTTGCAGGCAAATTAAGGTTGTAAGCCCCTGGTGCCAGCTTACTAGGCTGCATATATCAGTTGTGTACATTTCAACAGAAGTGAGCTATGGTGTTTGCCAACAACCCCTTCTTTAAACACAGATACAGCACCCTTCTGTTATGGTTTTCTTTTTATTTTGTGTATGAAAACAACAAGAAAAAACCCCATATCCTCCAAATTATTGGGCTGGTAATTAACGCTAAATTCTTAAGATCTGTCCTTGCAATATTACATTTTATAACATGAAGAAAACTGCAACTGTTTGCCTCGTGGTACCTTTGCAAAACTAATATTTTAAAGCATGGCTGTTTGATCTGCTCCCAGCAGTGTGTGCTATATTAATAACATTGTTGACCTATGCTACTAGTGACCACATAGTTGATACTACTATTTGCAAAAGGGTAGCTAGTTGGAATTGGGAGGAGGAATAATAAGTCTTGTCAATAAGAATAAAAATGAGCAGAGAGACGGGAAAGGGTCAGAGAAAGGACAGTGTAAAGTGACAGTTACTGCTGCTTTGAGAAAGGGAAATTGTAACATCAGTGGAATTGATCGCTGCATAACCAGCAACCTCCCTGCTACCCAGAATAGGAGACTATGCCAGGTAAGATGTGCAAGAATTGTGCACACCTATTCAGCCACTGTATTCTTAAAAATCTTTTATGGGTAGTGGAGAGACAATAGAAATACAGAGGTTACTCTGTTGATACTGTGTTGTCATTTTAAAGCTGTGTTTTATTTAGGCAGTGAGATTCAAACGTAGCTCATTTATAGGCAGGTTTTTCTCTGCCTTCTTTTGAAATTTTATATATATTGGAAACATCATAGTTCATGCAACAGCTTGACCAATGTAAAGTATAGGAATTAAGGTAAATCCTTGTGTAGCTTGACATTCTCAGAAAAAAAGAAAAAAAAGTTTAATGAATAAACAGAGAGGCTGTGTGACACACGAAGACTGTGTTCCAGGCATTTATAATTGCCATCAGAATCTGTGGTGAATATTACAAAATCAGGTGTGCAATATTGAAAGCAGTCCAACCTCAGATGACTACAAACAGAGATAGTGAACATTCGGGGCTGTTTCTAACAACAATAAAAGTATTGTTTTGAATCTTATATCACTAAAAGTTAGTGCTTGCCAAACATGCTACTTACTGAACGTAGTGTTGTTTTTCATTAATTGAATGCTGACTTGTTTTTTCTGTGTCACTGAAAATATTATGCACAGAGTCTTTCTGTTAGAAAACAGAAACGCTTTATTGAAAGTACACTTTTTACATTTAATACTGCCTGACATACTGCTTACAGAATAACTGTATTTTCAGAGCAAGAAGTGACGTAGCAGTTCAGAGCGTTACTAGGATTTAATTCTAAGCCTGATATTGCTCTCCCAGCACCTAATCTTTAAAGAATTTAATTTCTGGCTGTCACAGGCTTTTTTCAATTTCTCAAAGCTAGAGGTTAATTGGTCACAGTCTTTTAGAGATGAGAATCTGGGGAGGAAAAAAATGCATTTTAATTTTTCATAAAGTTAAACTTTTAAAATATTGTATATCAGTAGAGTTTGTCTCAGTAAATATTACTTTTAGCTACAATGAGGACAGGTCCATCTGAGTATTTTAAAAGGCTGATGGATCAAGTTGAATTCTTGACCTTGAAACCTTTAAAATGCTCCAGTGAAATACTGGCAGTAGTAGTTAGCTTTGATACACAGCATATGAACATAAATCCTGGCCTAAGCACTCATGTAAATGAAAAGCTTATCACCCCTTTTTAGTGTAGCTACAGTCTAGAAAGCGTGGACTGACTGGTCAGCAACTCCTTTAGAAATGGCTGGCCAGGGCACTTCTGCTGCCATCAGTGGCAGAGTTGTCTGATGGACAAATGTCCATCCAGAACCACCTGGCAGGTAATGGCACCATTGAGTCTTGGCACACACTTCCCCTCTGAAACCCACTTGTACTTAACTGCCACCTCCTGCCTCTTGTATGCACTCAGCAGCAATCATAAGTGCTACATGCAGAGTGCATGTACAGACCCGAGCATCCCCTCCTGTCCCCTCTTCACTGAAGATCACCCTCTCACCATCTGACCATTTTTGGAGAAACAGAACAGGCCATTTGTCTTTGTGGTGCATAGTTAAATATCAACACCATTATTTTTATTTTCACCATGTTCCAGAGAACTACATTTACTTTAACCAGTTCCACATGCAAATTGAGAACTGCACTATGTCCTGTTAATTCAGATGTAAATACCTGTCCTGCAGGAGGAGTCCAGGTGTCTATCCAGAACAGTTTCTGTTAAGAAAGTTGGGGTTTCTTTAAATATTTAATTTTCCCTACTCGCTTAATTAATGTCTGATTCAGTTTGGCAAAAGATGTATTCTGGTGATACGTGGCAGATGAGGAATTTGATCTGCTTTAGATTTTCTTCAGGGAGTAGTAGAAGTGTAAACATTGGATGTGGTGCATGGGTACTTGCAATCTTTACTGGATCAAAATGCAGTAATCAGGATCAGCTAGCTTATGGATGGAATAAAAGTTTGCAATAAAGGATGAGGTCATTACCTCTGTGGGGTCCTGAAATATACTTATCAATAAAGCCCAATGGGTATTGTTTCTTTCTTTCATACTTTTTAAAATCATCTCACAGTATTGAGTTGTTCGGAAGAAAAACCAGCATAAAACCAATCAACAATAAACCATTCCACTGATTACATGTTCTAATAGGTAAGATAAACTGCAAGCTTTCAGCTTTATTTTTAGCTGTATTAACTCACAGGGTTACTGCCACACTTCTATGAGACAGTAGCAGCCCATAGACTCCTGAGGCAGAGCAGCAGTGACAGATTGTAACCATGGGACAGGTACGGTGGCAGTAAACTGGCCAGATGCAGGATCTGAAAGTCACAAAGACGATGTAAGTGCTCTTGCATACTTTAGGTCCTATATCACACCTGAGGATCACGTGACAAATAAAATATATGACGCTTCGGGCATGTTATATAGACTTAGACTGTGCCATTTCACCTTAGTGTGCAATGTAGCTAATCTGCACATCTTTGCTAAGGTAGCTCTTCTTAACCAATCTCTGTCATCGGTATTAGTAGTATGCGATTTAAAATTTCCAAATTTAATGTGTTTATTGCATAGAACATTCCTTATAGTGATGTGGGTTGTTCTGTCTCACTGTGCCAAACTGGTACTCCTAATTTTTATACTACCCTTCTTGGTCATAAGGGGTTGTATTAATTGAACAAAAATGCCAATTTCAAACCTATCCTCCAGGCAATGCCCACAAATGCACAGAGGTCATTCAGAGAAGTATGTGGGCCCCTATTTCCATGGTTAGCGTAAAATAATCCTCTTCTTTGTGAAACCGTTTTTAAAAATCTCTTATAATATTTCAGATTGAATTACAGCTAAATCTTTTAGGGATAATTGCTTCCTAAGGGCCTATACATTTGCACTCTTTGTACATTTTCATAAAATAAGATCTGCAGAGTGCTTTGCAGTCCTAATGTGCCAGGGTCTATACGTAAGATTATTCATTTGTGCTTGGCCTTCATAATTAACATTTGGTCTCTGCTGATTCTGATAAATGTATTCCCACAACACACTGAAATACCTGATTCAATTAAACATAGAAAAGTTGAAGAATTGCTATTTTTTCATTAGTATTCAAATATTGTTGAATATAATTTTATTCTTAGCTTTATATTGTAAAGTAGTTTTGAAGTGTAAAGTTTTAAGCAATACATTCTCCTAAAGAAAAATAAAGACTTTACTTACTACCCTTGACTTCAGGAGGGCAGATTTCAGCCTCTTTAGGGATCTGCATGAGAGAGTGTCATGGGATAACATCCTAGAGGGAAGAGGGGCCCATGAAAGCTGGCTGATATTTAAGAATCACCTCCACCAGGCCCAAAAGCTTTGCATCCCAACTAAGAGAAAGTCAGGTAAAAACTTCAGGAGGTCAGTGTGGGTAAGCAAGCAGCTCCTAGAAAAACTCAGACTTAAGAAGGAAGTATGCAGAGGGTGGAAGCCAGGGCAGGTGCCCTGGGAAGATTACAGAGAGGTTGTCCAAGCAGCTAGGGATAAGGTAAGGAGAGCCAGATCCCAGATAGAATGAAATCTTGCCAGGGATGTAAAGAGGAGTAGGAGAAGCTTCTATAGGTATGTTGGGGATAAAAGGACAACCAAGAATAATGTAGGCTCTCTCCTGAAGGAAACACGAGACCTAGCTATGCAGGATATTGAGAAGGCTGTTGTTCTCAATTACTTACTTGCAGCAGTGCTCCAGCCTCATGGCAAAGGCCACAGAAGGTGAAAGCAGGGACTGGGAGAAAGAAGCACCCCCCACTATAGGAGAAGAAGTTCATGACCATCTAAGGAATGTGAAGGTGCACAAGTCTATGGGACCTGATGGGGCCCATCCATGCATCCTGAGGGAGCTGGCAGATGCAGTTGCTAAGCCTCTGTCCATCATATTTGAGAGGTTATGGCAGTCTGGTGAGATTCCCACCAATTGGAAAAAAGGTCACATAGCCCCTATTTTTAAAAAGGGGAAAAAGGAAGACCCAGGGAGCTACAGGCTGGTCAGTCTCACCTCTGTGCCTGACAAGATCATGGAACAGATCCTCCTGGAAAATCTGCTAAGGCACATGGAAAATAGGGAGGTGATTGGTGACAGCCAACATGGCTTCACTAGCTGCAAATCATGCCTGACCAATTTGGTGGCCTTCTATGACAAAGCTACAGAGATGGTGGATAATGGCAGAGCAACTGACGTCATCTGCCTGGATTTGTGCAAGGCATTTGACACTGCCTCACATAACATTCTAGTCTCCAAACTGACAAGACATGGATTTAACAGATGGACCACTCAGTGGATAAGAATTTGGCTGAATGGCCGCACCCAGAGAGTTGTGGTTAAAGGGCTCAAATGTCCAAGTGGAGGCAGGTGATGAGTGTTGTGTCCCTCAGGGGTCAGTACTGGGATCAGTGCTGTTTAACTCTTTGTTGGACATATGGACAGTGGGATTGAGTGTACTGATGATACCAAGCTGTGTGCAGCAGTTGACACCCTGGAGGGAAGGGATGTCATCCAGAGACACCTTGACAGGCTGGAGATATTGGCCAGTGCCAACCTCAGGAAGTTCAACAAGGCCAAGTGCAAGGTCCTGCACCTAGGTTGGCTTTTCACCAGAGAAGGTAGTAATATGACAAGTGGTAATGGTTTTAAACTGAAAGAGGGTAGATTTAGGTTAAACATCAGGAGGAAATTCTTCACCACGAGGGTAGTAAGGCACTGGAATAGGTTGCCCAAGGAGGTTGTGGAAGCCCCCTCCCTGGAGGTGTTGAAGGCCAGATTGGGTGAGACTTTGTACAGCCTGATGTCTAGTGTGAATTGTCCCTGCTCATAGCAGGGAGCTTGGAACCTGATGATCTTTAAGGTTCCTTCCAACCTTAACCATTCTATGATTCTGTGACTATGATTTTGCCATTGTGAACATCCTCTTTACTTAGTTGAAGAAAATTAGGAGATAAGTCTTGTGAAACAGATAACGTACTGTAAAAATTCATGGAAAATGTTTAACTGGATTTGAATAAAGTATAGAGAAAGGTTACTTTTTTTTCACAGGCTGGATTTATATTGTAATTTTTGATTAGATGTTACTTTCTTCTTAAAGCAGCTATTAATCTGCTTAACAGACCAGAGAGACATGTTAATTTTACTTCCATGCCAAATTCTAAAAATGGAGAGGAGGGCTGCTTCATGATGGTACACAAATCAGATGGTAACTAAATGAGTTTGCTCCATCCAGGTATGTTGTCATTAGAACTTGCAAAGGTTATTCATCTCCTTCAGACCTCTTAATATGTTGATCTCTGGTTATAACTGGCTTGTTTTTTTATGTTTTTCTGACTGATCAATCTTTTTAGTTTGGATTTTCTGTGGAATTCATCCTACATGCTTTGATAGTTTTGCTAAGAATGTCATGAACCTAGAGTCAGATGCAAGAAAGTGACATGAAGGAGCTGGCAGAAATTGTCTACAGTAGTGTCATAAAGCAATTTTAGCTGATGTCATCTGCTTTCTGCTGGCACATAAGCACTGTGTCAAGGGCAGGAAATCCACCTTGCATAGTAGTTTGGTAGTTGTTCCATTGATGATGCCTGTGAAAAAGCCACACTAGACTTTATTTAGGTACTCTCTGATGCCTGTCATAAATGGTATTAAGCTCTGTTTTGATTCCCAGAATATCCTGCTTCTTAGATTAGAAACTGGTTTTCCATATCTGCTTGGCAATGCCAACTGCTAAACAAACCAGCTGTCTAGTCAATGTATCACCCATGAAAAGCACAATCTCAGGAGAATCTCATGTCATAAGAGCTTAAAAAAATTAAGAAAACCTTTAACACGAAGTTAAAAATGTTTACTACTTTTGAAAAGCATGGGGTATTCATGCTATTTAGGCATGTAATGTTGACTATGGAATAAAGTGCTTCTTTCAAAAGATAGTAACTGTGGCCCTTATCTGCAAAAAGTAAGGAAATATAACAATGTTTTTATGTTTAGATCTTCAGAGCTGAAGTTTCAGAGCTTTATTTTAATTAATTTAAAGCTGGTTTATTAATGAAAAGCCCCTGCTTTGTTTCTGACAGTCATATGCTTTTGAAATGCTCTGTAGTCCAGAGGAACTTGCCTGAAATAGTGGTGAGAAACTGAGATATTCCAGTCTCATCTCTTATAGTAAAATTCTAGTTCAACACACAATTTTATGTTTTATTATAGTTATTAATTGCATGCTAGAAATATTTAAGAAAAAACTTTTCAATAATCATTCATAATCATTTTACACGAGGCAGCAAAGATCAGGCTGATTTAACAGAAACCTAGAAACCACTCTGCAAACTTCAACTATTTCAACTGTTGCACTGTTGCTAACTGCAGTGCTGTGTGAGTGATAGAAACTCGCTGCTGATTACCAGTCTTTTATAGCCAACAGATTAATAGCTATGTTTTCTCCTGGTACACTGGGTGTTACACCTTTCTACAGTTTCTAGCTACAAAGCAACTAGATTCGACTCTGCAAAGCGTTTAAAACTTGCTATTGATCTACTTGATTAATTCCCCCCTCCAATACCTGAGGGCGGTCTACAAGAATGCTAGGGAGGGGCTTCTTAAAAGGGTATGTAGTGATAGGATGAGGGGTAATAGCTTTAAACTGGAAAAGGGGAGATTTAGGTCAGACACTAGGAAGAAATTCTTCACTATGAGAGTGGTGAGACACTGGCACAGGTTGCCCAGGGAAGTTATGGAAGCCCCATCCCTGGAAGTGTTCAAGGTTGGGATGGATGGGGCTCTGAGCAACCTGCTCTAGTGGGAGGTGTCCCTGCCCATGCAAGGGAGTTGGAACTAGATGACCTTTCAGGTCCCTTCCAACCCAAAGCATCCTATGATTCTATGGTTGTTGGCATGGTGTTATTGTTTGGTAGAAGGTGCTTTAAAATATTGTGCTTGTTTCACAGTAGGTTGGGGTTTTTTTTCAATGAAACAACTCAGCAATATTCTTATAATGGACAAGGCACCCATTTCTCTCAGATTTTGTTATGAATTCCTCTCGCCAGTATGCTCTTTCCCCTCTGTATCTGACAGAATATCAACCTGTGGAAGCTCAGCTTGAGAACTCATTCTGTGGAGTTAACCCTAAAGCAATAATGCTTTTCATTTTGGCTGTCATATGCTGCTACCTATAAAAGGGACAGCTGTCACGTTTGCAAATGAATGTATAGGTAATTTTGAAGACTGGAATGCCAGCTTCATATTAGAAGGGGAGGAGAAATAGATTGCAGATTTGCTGTGCAGTGTGAAGAGATACACTGTGCCCTTGCATTTATTTATGATCTATATCTATTTTTTCTGAAACTACAGGAATGTTTTGGGAGAAATAGGAATAGTTTACAGGGTTCTTGGAGGTTATCTCCAGCAAACAATATGTTGTTACAACTAACCCTGACAGGATCTTCATGTTATTCTTCTAGTAACTTACACAAGGATAAAATATTAGAGGATTTATCGAAGTAAGCTCAGTCTCTAACTTTGTTCAAGAGCTGTCTCAGTAGTTCTGTTTCTTCTCCTAAGAAGAAAAGGAGAAGAAATGCTTCTCCTGCATTTTGAAGAATGTGCCCTCATTTAAACGCCTGGGCACTGTGAGAGACAAATTTGCTTCCCTGTCAGTAAAACTTGTTATAAAACACATGAGATCACTATTAATTTTTATAGTGGAAGTTTCCTGAAGTTTGAATGCTTGAACTGCTTTTAAGTATGTAGAGGAGTTGGAAATAAAAGACCTAGTAAAACTTAGAACATACTGCTGACATTCTGGATGTGGATAAGAACACACTTTTTTTTTTCAGTTGCTGCTTCTTAGACACTTCATCAGAGTAGATGCACTTGTAATCTTAATTGCATTGAACAGAGCCTTTGCTTGTGCTGCACCCAAAAACACTTAATCACAAGGTCTTAAAAGGAGTCACTAAGGTTAGACCCAAGACTGTTTAGCTCTTACCCATGCCAGAAGCATGATTAGTCACTTTATGGCAGGTGTTGTTAAATATTACTGTACACCTCAGAGGATATTGGTGTAAGCTGGTGCATTGTGCCATAAATTGACAATAAAATGAGGCCACGTACAACTCCTGCAGAAATTATTCTGTCCATGTTCCTCTTCAGTATTAATTTTCTGCACTCTGTTCTGCTTAAGTAGCAGTGTCTACAAAAGCTATTGCTACAGACTTCTGACAACCAGCCTGGTTATCTGTATGTATGGAGATGGAGAAAAAAATCCTACAGTCACCAACAGTCCCCATCATCCCAGTGGAAGAAGTCATTTGAAGTTTCCTTGGACCCAATTGTTCCTCCAAGCCAGATGTCGTAATTTGGTCCTCTGGTCAGTTCATGCCTGGAGATTCTCAGCCAGGGATTTCTCCTTCATCTGTTGTCATATGTTCAGGAGTGTAACAGTTTGCTTATGTGTATCCCCTATAGGCAGGAAGTGACTAATTGAGCACATGTATTTGACCATGAGTCAAAAAGTTAAGTTCAGAAATTTGATCTACTAGTATCACTTTCAGTGGCCAATTTTGTTGTTTTTTATAGCCATCCAGGCTGGTAGACTTTCTTTTGTTATGCAGATTTTGGCAAAATAGTTGTTAGTGTGTAAAAACTGCATTCTTAGTGATGGTCTCCTCCGATCTGATAATTAATGTTTTAACATTGATAAACATTTGTATTAATTGACTGAAAATATATTAATTTCTACAGGGAGTTGAAGGTTAAAATAATTGCTTAAATGTACCATAAGCAAACAATGCAATTTTTTCCCTGATGGAAAACACAGAAAATACAACATGAGATGGAACACTTGCTCTTCACTGAGAGAGGTCGTCCAGAGTCCCTCTAGAAACACAGGCTTCCCAAGCCTGATAAATCTGATTTATAGGAAGCATCTACCTGAGAGCTGAAGAGGATGTTTGCTAACATTAATACCTGCATGATTTTCACGTAGGCAGCAGGAGCATTTTCACTGTTCTCTGTAGACTAAGACATATCTGCAGGCCAGAATTTCAGACTCATTGGATTGTTTTAAAATTAAAGGAAACAGATGTATCCAAAATCTCATACTCGCTTCTTCGGTTGCACTGACCACACCACCCTGCTGTGTCTATAAGGCTATCCTTGCACTGTGAGAACTGTCTGGTGTGGCATCCCAGTGTGTGCAGTGTTCTCTGTCACCTCAAGTCTTTCAGACTTGTTTCAAAGCAAAGTAATACATGGTTGAGAGTGAATATTTATTGGCAGAACATTTGTCCTGAAAATGATCCTGAGAAAAATTTTATTTAATTACTGATGCTTGTCTAGAGCACTGAAAGTCTTTAGGAATTTTAGTGTGCTTCATATTGCCTGTAAACAGCTGCACAAGAATGGCACTGAATGTGTCTCAATAGACTGAACAAAATGCATCTTAGCTATAAGAATTTGTTCACCTTGCCTGAGGAGTGTTAGTCTTCCTTCTGTCCTGTTAACAAATGCTGAGCATCTCTTAAGCAGAGAAGATACAGTTATTGAATCATAGAATCATAGAACAGTGTGGTTTGGTTTGGAAGGGACCTGAAAGATCATCTAGTTCCAAGCCCCTGCCATGGGCAGGGACACCTCTCACTGGAGCAGGTTGCTCAGAGCCCCATCCAACCTGGCCTTGAACACTTCCAAGGATGGGGCATCTGCAACTTCTCTGGGCAACCTGTTCCAGAGTCTCACCACCCTCACAGTCAATAATTTCTTCCTAATATCTCATCTAAATCTACCCTATTTCAGTTTAAAACCATCACGCCTCATCCTATCACTACATGCCTTAAAAATTAGAATCACAGAATATGATACATAAGCAAAGCACTCTGTAGAAACCACAGTTGTGTTAGAAAAGCTATTTAAATGGATAGGTGAATTCTTATAAAAATTAAAACTGTGTTACTGTAATGTTAAGCTTAGTTGCCATGTCTAATGGTATAGTTTATCAGCCCAGTCATGGTTTCATGTTTTACTTCCTTCTGCCCAATAGCATGTAAATAGTAGTGCTACTGTGAACCTTTGTAACATCTGGGAAAGTGTCATATTGCTGCACTTCAAATGGCTATAAGCAATTATTTCAGTTTCCCACTAGTATGGAGGTTCATTTCAGGATTACATATATCTAATTGTAAAACAATCAAGAAACCTGATGTATCAAAATTATTTTAAGAAAATGGGGATTCCCTCCTTCACTTGCCACTTTCTGATACTATAAAACTTATTTCTGAACCTTTTTAGGAGATTCTAAATCTGAAGCTATTTTGTACATAAATAGTAACTGTTTTCTGTAGTATTTAAAGAAGCCCTTAGCATTAGTTTCTATTAATAATGTTGTCCCTAATCTTCAGTGGCTTATTTTTCAGAGTCTGTATCGGTTTCATACCATAATAAAACAAAGTACCAAAAATATTTAGCCAAGTTAAGTTTTCCCTTCTCAAATTATCAAAGTATCAAATTATACTGGAGACAAGATATCAGATTTTAAAATGATCCTCTTTTTTTTGAGCAGCAACTCCAAACAAAATCTGAAGCCTGAGTGCATGATATGTCAGTTTCTTGTTCTACAGTAAGATGTATAAAAGGTAGTAACCTAAGCACTTGTGCAAAAGACAAGCTGCATGGTCATTCAATAGCAAAGGTCTTGCTCTGACTCATCCATGACCTCCTTATCTGAAACGCCTCTTAGAATTGATAGAATCTACTTTAGATCTTTGGCAGAGAAGACCAGAGATAGGATAAGGGATCAATATAAATATTCCAGAATTTTAGGTATTTACAAAGAAAGAATCTTTGGTCTTCTTGTGTTTAACTTTATCCAAATTTCTGTTCAGAATTGGAGAACCCTTTCCTAGCACTTTGTATGCAAGTGATCATATGAAATACAGTTCAGAGTAGAAGGGGACCAAAAGGTAAAGGAAGACACTGAAACATTAGGTCTTAGTGTGGTTGTAAGGCTGCAGACTAGCCTTGATTCAGAGGCCTCAAGATGCTACGTTTGCTCTTATTTATCTCTTTATTTTAATCTGAAAGTCTCTTCTATTCTGTTCCCAGGTGAGAAGCTTTAGGTTTTAGAATGAAATGAAGTCAAAAGAGCCCTTGTCCAGAAAGTGCATCTTGGTGCTTAGGCATCATTGACTCACAGGAGCCAGGACTCATTTCATGTCCTCCTTAATTCACCTCTGTTTATTTGCTCTGGTGCAGAGGCGCATTTTTGATGTTAGGACAGTTGTGCTCCTAGATCACTAAGAAGCTTTTGAAAATCCCTTTATTTTCCCCTTAAGTAAGACCAAAATCCTGATTTGACTTCCGTGTGTGTGGCCACACAGAGGTGTAAAGGAAAAATGGACTCTGCTCTTCACATATTCAGGTTGCTATGGGCAAGAGATATACTCCTTATATGCAGGAGATGTGTTTTTCTACCCTAACAGTGTACAGGTTATTAGGAGAATGCTTAAAGAGCAGAAGGAACAAATGGACTTGGATTTTTTTTTATCTTTTTATTTTTCCTCTGTGAAAGTGGGCTTTATGAAATAAAATATTCCTCACCTCTCTTGCAGTAGATTTCCATAGCTTTTCTTTAGAGTTTGGGGGCTGACAGCTGGACTTTGTCTTTTTTCTAGGAGTAAACTTTAGAGTAGCAACCTATACTCTAGGTGTTGAGTAGTAAATTTTATAATTCAGTAATTCTGAGTTTCCAGACCTTAACATAAAAAGCCTGTGCAGGCATACTGGTGTGCCACCTATTCAGAAAGTATATTAATACTGTGTTTACTGATAAACACAAGCACAGGTAGAATTTTGGCATATTAAATATGTGGCCTTCTTTTTTTATTTTAAGACTTGGAAGGTGTAGAGTGAACTTCACATCAGCAGAGGCATATCAATGCATTAGGATTTCAACTCAACATACTAGGTTTGACTTCATGTTTAGGAACACTGTATGCACAGCTCTGTCTTGTAGCTGAATCAAAATTGCTTATTATGCTTGCACAAAAAAAATTATTATTCACTGAAAACTCTCAAATAAGGTCTGATTTAATTTGCAATTAAAACTACATTTTCTTATTCCTCCAAATTTCAGTCAGCTGTGCTGTTACTTCCAAAATTTTGCCTTCCTTAGTAAGGTAAATATATTTTTCAAAGAAAAAGCAATTAAAAGGTGAAATTAGGAAAGAGCTGTCTTTAAACTTTGGATAAGAAGCTGAAGTAACAAATGCTGTTCTGTAATAGTAAATAAGTGTGTATCACATTGCCCGACCATAGTATTAATGTCTATCAGTGATTGTGTTATGCTGCTAAGCAGCTGAGTTTGCAATTTAAAATTAAACTCAAAGACCCAAATGTCATTTTGTAGTTAGATTCAATATATAAAGAAGCCTTCTGGGACTTCATTTTCTGAATTGTGTTGGTTGATACTGGATTTTCGATCTCCAGACTTTATTTTCCACTGAAGAAGAGATGTCGTCTTTCACAGTTTTACTGGATATATTCAGATTCCATATTGTTTCATGAAGTTGTCATTTCCTTGTGGATCACAGTCAAGATTGTTCTTTCAATGCTTGTTTGTTTATTAAAGAAATAGCTGCTATGCTGAAGAGGTTATTAAAATGGTGGTGGTGTGACTTGTGCATGGAGTTCTTTCTTTACAAATATCTAGGCCACACATTTTGAAAATTTGAGATAACTTATTTTTAAAAAATCATTGCCATTTAAACTATGATTTACAACAGAAGCATAATTTGGACCCGGCTTTCAAACACTGAGGCTAATCTTGTAGATTAGGCCTGATTCTGTGCACTTATGTAGCAGTGGCTGCTGGAGAGCAATCCTGCTGACATTAGTAGTAACTGTTAGGATCTAAATTTTGAGAAGAAATGAACTGTTTCTTGCTTTGATCTTGAAGCTTGTGAGTTCCACAGGCACTTAAAATTTTCATGGGACTAGGACCCAAATTTATAAAGCCTTAGGGTGTTAAACACACGTCTAGTCTGTTATGACAATATTCAGAAATCAGAGGAAATTCTATTCAAATTTGTTTTCATAAACTAGGTATCTTATATGATAAAAGAAGATCTGATAAGAACACATTGATGCTTTGCTAGTCCTTTCAGAAGAGCTCAGTCTAGAAGACATTTTAACAGGAAAAAATATTTTATGTCAATGTTAAATAAACTGTTATCCTTTCTCAGTGAAAAGCATCATATCCCTTCAAACCTTTCCACCCAGAATCTCATTAAGAGCATCTTTACTTTAACCATGCTCCTTACTGAGGTCTTTGGAAAAAAATCAATTAATCATGAAACTCCTCATTGCTCTGGTGCTTTAATCCTTCATCCCATCTTTTGAAAGGATGGAATAGAATAGTACAAGTTTCTAGTTTAGAAGTGGAACTGTGTTTGCTACAGTCTTAAACAGCAGAGTAAGTGGTCTAAATACACTACTTGGTGTCAATTAACTGCATATAGAGATCCATTTCAAACTTTTTCCTTGCATACAGTCTAGAGGAGAGATTTAGTATATCAAACGTTACCATTTTTTTATTGTGTTAGACTTTTAAACATTTTAAAATACCACATAAAATTGTTTGTTTTAATTGGTTATCTGCTCCTGTTTTTTACAGCTGAGCTGTAGTTTTCTTAGGTGTTAGAAGAGAAAGTGGCTGAGTGACTGGGCAGAGTGTGTCTGAAACCTTGGAAGTGCTGCTAAGAGCTCCTTCCATTTGGAATTGCTATACCACAGTAACAACAAAAATGCTCATTTTCCAAACTAGATAAAATAAAATCTGTTTATCTAGCCTATTAAATCTGGGTGCCAACTTTCAAGCAGATGCAGCTTTAAGCTCTGTAGATGCTAAATCCTGAAACATTTGGTCTATAAACAAAAAGCTGACATCAAATACAGCATTGATGCTGGACATAGTAATGGTGCATATAAGCTGCATTCACACAAAATAGGGAGATGATTGCTTTTTGTATGTTGCTTTGGGTTTTTTTCTTATGTTAGAGTATTAAAACAGATATTAAATTTTATCATTAATGCAGTGCATGGTCTCTCCTCAAATCCCCTTAATTACAGATTGACTCCAAGGATTACACAGCATGGATTTTAATTTTAACTGAAACAAAAAGAAAAGCTGCTTAAAAATTATTCTTGCTGAATGACTTGTTGGACCATGAAACAAATTTTAACATCTTTTGACAAGTGTTGTCAAATTTAAAATATTAGAACAGATCTAAGTGCACCTTCAAACTCCAATTGTATCATGTCAACTTCCCAAATAAAATGTTTTATTAACTTTGTTCTCACAGAGGGAAGTCTGCTTCTCATATTTTTGGGTTTTTTCTGTTATTCTTTAAGAGAAAAAGACTCACGGTCTTGCTGAGATGTGTTTATGTTTGAAGAAAGTAACATCAGACTTCATATTTCCTTTCTTTGGTAATTTGAGAAAAATTACCAAGCAGAGTTGACGTTGCAGCAGCAACAGCGAATTTCGCACCCTTGTGTTGTTTCCCTTCTGACCCATATGTTTAAGACTTAAGAGCACCACTCTGAAAACTTCATTCCAGCCTGCAACTTAGAATAGCAGGTCTGAGTCCAGAAACAACATTTTCACATATTGGGGCCTAATCCAGTAAGCCTCACACAGGAAGCTACTTCTGTGAGTACCTATTTTTCATCTGAGTAAAACTTCAGAGATCAGTTTTAGTCTCTTTCTTATGGGGTTTTTTTCCCATTTCTGAAAAGATAAAATCAGCTTCCCAGTTTGTTTTGTGAAGCAAAATTAATTTTTCACAGTTAAAGCTTGTTAGTATTTTTTATAGTTTTACTGTCTATCTGCTGCTGATTCTTTAATACACAAATTAAAAACTAAGTTGCTCTCCAAAGCTGCATCAAATAATAAATGCCCAAAGCTGAGTGTCTCCAGCTTGTCTTTAAGTTAGGTGCAGCTGAAAGCACTCCTTATCTCTCAAAATGTGGGTGCAAGTTTCTTGCGTTGAAAATCAGCTCCCTTTGTGACTAATAACTCATGCAATGCAAAAGGCTGGAGGAATGACAAATCAGCTTTTGGTCAGGAGGTCACTGTAGTGTTGAGGGATAAATCTGTCACTGCTGTTTAATGATAGTCATAGGTCTGATAAAGTTCCTCTAATTCAGTTTGTTAGCTTAAAACATACTTTCTGAGACTTCACAGGTCTGCAGGTAAATATCATTATTGCTGCATCTTTGTATGGGGTGAAATTTTTGTGCTTGAAAAGGGTTATTTCAACAAGCTTTTCTCTCCCTCCCCCCCCCTTTTTTTTTTAGCTGGCTTTGAATTTTTCCTATCAGAATGTTTAATGGTTTTCACCTTTAGTGTACTAGTGCACATTTTTTTAATAGATCAGATTAAACTCTATTGCTTTGTATTATAGCCAAGAAGGAACCCTTCCTATATTAACAGAAAAGTAATTATAATGCAAACCAATGAACAGGCTAATTTATACACAATATTTTTCAGTCTACTTTGTCCATTATGTGTAACAGCCTCAACAGTGTGTGATGTTCAAATCACGTATGCTTAATGAAGAGGCCAGAAATAGCAACAAATGAGGTGAAATAGTGAATATGCTTGCTCTTTATGGCTTTTGTTGCTGCCTTAACATATGTAGGTCAATTATTGTGTGCTTATGTGTGTGATTTCTTTTAAGTGTTCGTTAGGTAATACACAGCAGCGAGAGTGACGCTGGCTGCGAGCAGAAGTTGGGTGCTTTACATTCCTTACAGTTCTGTTCTCTTGGCTATAATCAGTAATGTTTTAAATGTTTTGTTGGTTAGACTTTTTATATAAAAGTATACAAAGTACTTTATAATTTTTTTCATAACCAAGAAAAAATAGCCAAAAGGAAATAACAGTAACAGATTTTTAATGTACAGTTCAATTTTGCATGTCATCTCTTGAGGCCTGTTTTGTGAGATTGTGAATTATTTTGAATGCCCAGAGAAGTTAATAGGGGATGAGGAGGCCCAGGGCTCTTCAGACAGATCTTTTGATAAATAATACTGTCTCTTTACCACACTGGGCAAAATCTGGAAAGAAAACTCCTGCTTGTGTCTTAACATAAATAAATATATGCATGAGTGCTGTCTATCTTATGAAGTCGTTTGTGTTTGTTTAAGTTGGAGCACGAGACACACAGTCAGTCTGGTGTCTGGTTCTTGAAACCAAGGAGTGTAAGCATCTATATCAAAAAGAAAATTGTTCTGAAATCTGAAGGCTGAAACTTGCAGGAAAAATAATTGTTTATAATAAGTAACACCTGATTTTGACATATATTATCTTTTCAGCAATGTTGCACGTTTGCAATACATTCACTCTTGGTACAGATGTGACGGTTGTGCAGGATTTTTTGCTGGATCTAGATTTTGGTGCTTAGTTTATGAAACAGTTCTGCATTTTGGGGCAAGGACTGTTGGTGAGGCTATTAGTTTCAGTTCAAGTGTAGCCATCTCTGTTTAGTTTATGTTTTTCAGGAATAAATAGTAACTGTCAGTAGCTGGTTAATTTTTGTTAATATATAACTTTATTTTTTTCCCCTGCACATCAACTGCCTGAGTGAAGAGTGACTACATAATTTCTGCGGATTTGTTCTGCTTTTGCTTTCCATACTTTTTTTCTACCTAGTCAGTACTCCATGGCTGTTAAACAGGATTTGCTGTTTCCTGGAACAGCTAATTTGCAAGAGAGTACTTTTTCAGTTTTGTACGTATTCTTGCACAATAATCAAAAAAACAAGGTTTATTCTTTTAGTTTGGGAGATTTGTGGCTTTTTTTCGTTGTTTTTTTTTTATTTATCTTCTTATACACTGGATTACTGGATTAAATCTCTTGTTTGGTTATTGTGAAATCCCCCCGCTGTCTTTTTCGTTGAACCTGAATCATGAAAACAAGGAATCTGGATTACATTTGAGGAAGGATATGTTCAACTTGAAACATTGTACTTGCAGGTAAAGCAGTGGACACTGAAAATGAAATAATTAGAAAATGAGTGGTGCTTTATTTTATGTGACTGAGTTGGAGTTGGCTACATCTGAAAAAGAATGAAAAAATGATCTCTTTAAAAAACAAGTTTTTCTTTTAGTTTGGGAGAATTTGTGGCTTTTTTTCGTTGTTTTTTTTTTATTTATCTTCTTATACACTGGATTACTGGATTAAATCTCTTGTTTGGTTATTGTGAAATCCCCCCGCTGTCTTTTTCGTTGAACCTGAATCATGAAAACAAGGAATCTGGATTACATTTGAGGAAGGATATGTTCAACTTGAAACATTGTACTTGCAGGTAAAGCGGTGGACACTGAAAATGAAATAATTAGAAAATGAGTGGTGCTTTATTTTATGTGACTGAGTTGGAGTTGGCTACATCTGAAAAAGAATGAAAAAATGATCTCTTTCCTTGAGATTTGCCAAACAATGCTATAAGCTCCAAGTTATTTTGAGGTGGTGAAAGGTGAAACATTTGGCATGTTCTTTTTGGGCAACGCTTTAAAAGAAGAGAGGGCGGGAAAGAGGCGTTGCCACATCAGAGTCAAGGGTGTTTGTGGTTGTCCATGACAGCGGCTCCAGTTTTAAAACACCTGTGTTTACTTTGCAGCTTTTCTCAATCGGCCTGAAAGTGGCCTAAGAATGGCCTAGACAGACCTGCAGTATGGCTGTGTTGCCTTTGCAACATGCACACACAAAAAAAGAAAGGAAAAAAAGACAGAGATAAATCTCTTGTTATGCAGTTAATCATTAACAGCATTTTTGTACCTAACTGAAAACATTCTGAACTTTTCTAAATTTTTAGTCTATCAGAAAGTGCCTGCATTTTTTCTCTATCTATTAAGCTAAATATTTCTCTTTGCTATTTTATTTCCTAGGAAAAATAAAATCAACTTATTGTTGGTTTGTGAAGATTTTTAGTCATAAATAATATTAACAAAAATTGGCATTGCTGTTGCAAAGTGGTATAAAAAATGATAATTAAAAAAAACAAGCACAGTCCTCCCTCTACAACCCGCTCTGAAGAAAGGAAGCTCATCTTGGAACTCGTTTCTGAGTATAGTTTTCCTTCATAAAATTCTAGTATTTTATGCATATGGACTTTTTGTAGTGTGCTGGCTTGCAATTTACCACATAAATACCTTGTCCTGCAGTGGGTTATAGAGTTAAGTTGGGTGTAAAGTAGTCATATCTTGAAAACTCGGTAATGAGGATTGAAAAAAAAAGACAAGCTGGGATATCACATGTTTTCAGTGCTTACTTAGAAATTTTAAAATTATTAGTGGGTCAGTATTTAAGATATTCATCTGATAAGAGGCTTTTTTTTTTTTTTAGTTGCACTGAATTTACTATTACCTCTCAAATTTTAGAAGCTTTTTTTGCTTTTTAAGACAATCTCATCTGCTGCTTTCTCTAGTATTTTGTAATCGATACAACATTTCTTCTACTCCAGTGCCTGGCATTCCT
>NW_009952694.1:3601782-3647983 GCF_000747805.2 Chaetura pelagica
CATTCCTGTTTATAAAAATATGTCTGCTTCATAATTATGTTTTTCTTTATAGTTCAGGACCTCTCTATAGGTCAGGAGCACAGGTGATTTCTCCCTTAGACTGATTTATTTTTAGGATTGTGAGTTTAGTAGATGCAAGATCAGTATATGGGGATAAACAGCATGAAACCCCTTAGCCAAGGTAAGTAGCCTAACTGGAGCACAGTTACTTTAATACTGTTGGCCTAACATGGTAACTTTACAGAGCAAACTGGGAACATGCCAATCCCCACCAGATCAGGCACTGCTTTAAAAATGAGAAAATGTACCAGAGAAATTGCAGCAAAGCAGCAACCTCTCCATGGCTTTCCCAGGGAATAGGAAAAGTGGTATGGGTGGCTGGGCTGACAAAGCTGCCTTCTGTGGAACACAAGACATGTTCTCCACTGACAACCCCCTTTTTCAGTGATTGAACTAGAAAATCTGGAGGATATTCACCTGGACCAGCTTTGGACACAGAGAAAAGCTTGTGAGCTAAATCCTCACCTGAGTATATGCACAATAAGATCACTGAAATACAGGTAGTAGTAGTTTCATATTGGTAATGGATGTAAGCCAGTATGTCAGCTAAGAAATGTGACACACAAGAAATCTAAAGAGTTCACAGAATTTATCCCAGGGTGCTGGTAATAGGTAGTTAGGTAATAAAGTATGTTTAAAAGATTGGGAAGTTGTCACATTTATTAAATTACAAGGTGTAGATGTGTTTTATAAGCAAGCTGGATAATGACAGTATATGAAAGGACAAGAAGCAGCTTTGTGAATGTAGGTTTTTCTGAAGACAACACTGAGATCTTGATAAGAGGTAAATAGGGACTTGACATAGATTGTCAAGAAGAGCTTGTGTGGCCATTTGTAGCAAGAAGGTTTTTGGAAGGGAGAGTGCATGCACAACTCCTCTGAACAACCTCTTCCAGTGTCTCACCACTCTCACAGTAAATATTTTTTTCCTAATATCTAACCTAAATCTCCCCTCTTCCAGTTTAAAAACATTACCCCTCATCATATCACTACAAGCCCTTCTAAGAAGTCCTTTTCCATCTTTCCTGTAGGGCCCCTTCAGGTACTGGAAGGCTGCTATAAGGTCTTCCCAGAGCCTTCTCTTTTCCAGGCTGAACAACCCCAACTCTCTCAGCCTGTCTTCACAGGAGAGGTGCTCCAGCCCTCTGATCATCTCCATAGCTCTCCTCTGGACTCACTCCAACAGCTCCATGTCCTTCTTGTGTTGGGGGACCCAGCACTGGACACAGTGCTCCAGGTGGGGTCTCATCACAGCAAATCCCTCATAAATTTACTGGACTTTGCAGTTTTCCTGTTCCTGTACTGGAATTGCATCAATATTGTAGGAATTCTTTCAACTTAAGAAAATACAGCCAAAAAGGGACAAATACAAAAGCTGCAGTAAGAATGAAAAGAGTTGGAGAGGTTCACATATGTTCTGCATTTATACCTGTATTTGCAGCAATTGTACATACAGTCTATGGCAAACAACTATTTAAAAATGTCCTGATTTGCAAATATGAGGCTCATCTTTTTGAAGATCTTTTGTTGTTCTGTTCTTTTCCTGTGCACCAATGTGACTGGAAACCCGCTATGATCTTTAGCTCATGGCCTCTTCTGGATGCAAATGATTTCTCAAGAGAACACTGCACAAGAATATGCTTCACTGTCTCCCATAACACCTTTGTGGATAAGCTCAGGAAGTGTGAGTTAGAAGAGTAGAGAGCGAGATGGATCGAGAACTGGCTAAACAATAGAGCCCAAAGGGTTGTGATCAACAGTGCTGAGTCACAGAATCACAGAATTATTGAGGCTGGAGAAGACCTCTGAGATCATCAAGTCCAGCCTATTACCTAACACCATCACATCAGGTCATTGATGAAGATGTGGAGTAAGACTGGGTCCAATATTGACCCTTGGGGAACAGCACTGGTCACTTAGTGCCATGGTCTAGCTGATGAGAGCCAATAGTATCCTGGGATGCATTAAGAACAGTGTGACCAGCAAAGTAAGGGAGGTTCTCCTCCCCCCCTACTCTGCCCTAGTAACCATATCTGAAGTATTGTGCCCAGTTCTGGGCTCCCCAGTTCAGGACGTCCAGGGATATACTGGAAAGAGTCCAATGGAGGGCTGCAAGGATAATTAAGGGATTGGAACATCTGTCATATGAGGAAAGGCTGAGACCTGGGGCTGTTTAATCTTGAGAAAAGAAGACTGAGAGGGGACCTTATTAATGTTTATAAATAACTGAAGAGTGGATATCAGGAATGGGCCAGTCTCTTTTCAGTGGTAATAGGATGAGGGGAAATGGCATCAAGCTACAACACAAGAAGCTCCATCTCAACATGATGAAAAACTTCTTTACTGTGAGGGTGACAGAGCACTGGAACAGGCTGCCCAGAGAGGTTGTGGAATCTCCTCAGGAGACTTTCAAGACCTGTCTGGATGAGTTCCTGTGTGATCTGCCCTAGGTGTTCCTGCTTTCAACCAAATCAGACATAGGAATAATATTTGGATTCCTAACACAGTTTCTCTTTTCTACTTAGTTGTCAGTTTCCATGAAATTCCTAATGTCTCACTCAGGGAAAAGCCAAAGAGAACTTTAGCAGTAGGCATTACTGCTTAGCAGGAGACAGCTATGCAACAAGATGTCACTACTGTCCAAATGATGGATCAAAAAAGTGAAGTAGAGTGAGCTGGAGGTAATTTAGTAGGAAGCTATAAAGGATACAGGAAGAATCCAGTAATTTTATGAGGACATTGGAAGGAATATGAGGTTGAAATTATGAGGAAAGGTGGTAGGAGCAAAGTGTAAGATAGTAAGGGTGAAGATTAGTATCAGACAGGGCTTCATTAGCATTGCTGGTACAGAAGAATTTACTTGATTTTTTAACAGTTTTTTAAAAACGTCTTCTTGCCCAAGGAATTACAAACATTTTAATGGCAATATAAGCTTTTTTTAAGCTTTTTTAAAATATATATGTATCAAAATACTGCATCTAGTCACAGAACTGCAAATTTTAAATCTATCAAGAGGAGCACAGCCATGGTGAAGAGCTTCAATCATTTCTCTCTGTTGCTCTTTTTACGCTACATTTAAAGTGATGATATTAAGCCTTGAATGGATTTTAACTTATCAAATTAAAGTCTATGCTTTTCATTAGTTTTTAACAGCATGAAGACCAACTGATCTCTGGCAGTTTTGGGGCGAGTAGTGAAGATTAAAAGAGATGGTACTTGAATTAAGTTGATGTTGAAAAGTTACTGGCACCCAAATCACTTCTCATAGTTTTAAAACTCATCACTTTTGTGGTCAGAGATTCATACAATGCCATTTCTGACTTGAAAAAAAGCCAACAAAAAAAACAACCAACTTTTTATTTATTTATTTTTAGCAATGTTAAAAACAAGTGGGTCTTATTTTCAGGTAGTTAGAATAGTTTCAAGTATTTCCCTTTAGAAAAAGAATCTGTTTATATTTCAATGTTAAAACCTTTCTAGATACATACTGTTTACACAAGTACTTCAAAGCAGAAGGGTTCAAAAAACTAAATATAAAAAGCACAGAAATTTTGTCACATAAAAGAAAATAGGATGTGAAAAAATAGTTCTTTTTATTCTCATAGTATGTTCTGCTCCTTCCGTCTTTTGACGTGTCTTGGAAAAGTACATTGAGCTTTGCATTCTTCTCTTCCATGTTTCCATACAAGTTATTACTTCTCTCTTCTCCCATCTTATACCACACCTTCAACATCACACAGCTTTCTTCTATTGTCCATTCTGATTATTTTTTTTATTTTGTCTTCCCTCATTGTTTTCCTAACTTATCCTTCCTTTTTTCAGCTTGGTAGTTTGTTTCTTCTTCATCTTTCTCAGCCACTTCACTGGGCCAACAAGAGCCTGAACATCCCCAAAGACCTTTGTCCCATGCTAAGAGGTGTACCTAAGATACTGATATTTTTGTGTATGTTGGCTTTAGTTGTTCTGTGAAGCAGAAAGATTACTTCAGGTCCCCACTAATCAAGCGGAAAATGGATGACATGAGCAAGATGTGAAAAGATCATTGGTAGCCCCTGGAGAAGTACTGCATTCAAAGTTGACAAATTGCAGGGGATTTAAGGAGTGCACGATAGGGCAAGCAAATGGTCTTGCTTTCAGCAGTTATTCATCAGGACATTTGTCCTTTCAGGAAGTCCAGTTATTTAGACAATAATTATGAGTATTGTGTCTGTGCACAATTGCACAGTGTTATTTACTACACCTGCAAAAAGCTACACTAAAGTAGCCAGTTAATCAAGTGTTAACCTCAGTTCTGGCGTTTCTGAAGCAAGCATCTTCATGTACTCCCATTTTCCCTGAAACAGTATGTTAACATTCATCATCACAGAATCACGTGTGCTTCATTCCACAGCATTCCTGCTCCACACAATATCCAAAATACAGGCGATCAGTATATTATTTTTAAATCTTCTTTGTTCATTATGTGTGCCAATCCTTTCTTTAATGGATACTCTTCAAACCTTTCCCTGAAAACAGAACTTTGAGTAACAATCATGAGGATTTTCTATAGTATTCAATGCCATAAGAACCAGTGGTTTAATAAACAGTGATTTCATATATTCTTGCAGGAGTGTTTTCTTCATGCCTCTTGGGGAAAACAAGGCATGAAGAAATTAAGGTCAAACGTACCCACAGGTATTGCATGCCTATTGGAGAGGTACAAGACTTTACCTTTTAGAATGTTTATCATTCCTAAAGTCCTAGCCTTTAAGGCTACGCCCAGAAGACATTTTTATGTAATTTAATTAGTCTTAGATCACAGATCATTTATTTCACCTTTATTGAGCCTAGAAATTTATGTTTGTTTAAACTTGCTTTCTAGAAAGGTATCTAGGTCTGATGTAAAAATACCAAGAGGTAGGGAGACCATGCATTTCTTTTTGATAGTTTGTTCCAGTTATTAAAGTTACCTTACCTGACTAGATTAAAATATCTTTCATATCCTGTATTTACTGTCAATTTATCAAAGGACAATGAGAATCAGTAGCAACACAAAACTATCCCAGTCATGGTACTTGATTTACCTTGTATAGAATTAGCACGTGTGTCTCTGTAGGTCTCTACTAAGCAGGCATATCCTCAGGGATTTTATAATCTGAACAGAATAAGCCCTTTCACTACATGCCTTTTTCTCTAGTGCTTGCATTACTGTTGCGGCTCTTTTCTGCACCTTCTCTGGGTTATTAGTATCCTGTTGGTTTAGGATGTGGGCACAGATGCCTGTGCATTTTTGTATCTTTGTTTCTCAGTGTAATACATAAAGTAAAATCACCCTAATTGCTTTATGGAGATACTATTTGACTATGTGTATACCAGAAGATTGCATTTTCCCCATTTTTCCACAGCATGATACTGTCACCTTGTATTGACATTCCAGGTATTTTCCAGAGGTTGCTTTTCAGAAGATGGTTGTCCTTTCTGTAAGTGTAGCCTGTGTTTGCTGTTCTTACACTGAGAGGTTTGCATTTAATTTTATTAAAATACACTTGATTTGGATACGCTTAGCCATCCAGAACCCAGAACATTGTTTGGTCATCATTATTTACTTTCTTTCTTGTTCATGAACATTACTAGCTGTGTCTACCTGGTTCTTACTCATTGAAGTATACACTGAGTGACACTATGCCTAGTACAGATACCTGTGCAAGCTTACTAGGATTCTTGTATTACTCAGTGACAATTGCCTCTTGGAATATGGGCTTTTGGTGTTTTTTTAACTGCCAACCCGTTCTGAACCCACTTAACAAGTTTTTTCTTGATGGTGCATATTTATTTTTTTCTATCAGTCTGTCATGTCTGACAAGTCAAAGCCTAACAAATTTCCGCACAACATCCACTTCTAATGTCATCAAAGAAGGAAATCAAATTTGTTTTGCAAGATGTATTTTACACAAAAATGTGTTGACTGGGAGTAATTATATTCTTTCATTAAAATATACATTAATTCAATCCAGTGTTTTCACTTATTTGGCTAATTATTAGGGCTGTTCCAGTCTTTGGGAATGTCTTAGTATTTTAAGATTGATTAACAGGGATCTTCTCTAACAATCCTGTGACACCTAAAATGAAAATTTTCTGAATCTGTAAATGTGAATCTTACTCCTTCTTGATTTCTAATAAACTGAAAATTGTGTATTAATTCTACATAAACTGTAACTATATAATCCTGTTTAAAAAAAAACAAACTTATATACTGAACACTTCTGAGGTTCTTTTGCATTGCAATTTATGGAATAGATATTCCAAACTTGGAATGGGCTTACACATTCACTGTTATTCTCATAAAGAGAAATCCTTATTACCTGTAGTCGTGCCAATGATGTTTTTGTCCTTGATGCCTTTAGCTACTCTTATCAATTGGCATCACTTCAGAACTTCTACCTAGTAGGATGTATTTGTCCTTTTTTCCTCTGAAGTTTTGTGACTTTTTATCATATGTGTGCTTTATTTGCTTTCTACATGAAAAAGGAGTTTCTACTTTCACTTGGCTATGGGGTTAGACATTTTTTTTATAGCCACCCTTAAAGGACTCCACAGTTTTCTATCATATTCTTCTATCCTTTTTCTCCTGATTTCGAAGTAATTTGTATACTTATTCGAGTGTTTCTGTGCATGTAAAGATTATAAGTGTTTTTTTCCCACTTGGAAATCATTTGCTTTGTTATCATTTATCTCTTAAGTATTTATCAATCTCCAGTGCAATGACTGGCATCTCTTGTCTTACGATGAGACTGTTTACCTCATGCTCACGAATAATATATGGTTTCTGAAAGTGTGTCATACTAGTTTTATTTGTCCACACAAGAGTACCAGAATACGTGTTCTAAACTGAAGTCCCCCATAGCATCATTCTTTTGCTTTCTAAAGATTTTAAGTATCTGCTGAAGAAAAAAACTTGTGCTGTTCCCTAGTTAATTTGCTGACCAACAAACCTGTCTTAAGTTACATCTTGACCTGTATATATTCAAGAGCTCTGGGCCTGTGTTACTGGTCACTCTAAAAGGAATAATGGTATGAAGGGTTTTTTGAGGTATCCTATTCCCTTATGGCCTCTCTTATCCTTCCTGCTAGTCAAAGATTTTAACATGCCAGTCATCCACCAGGTTTTAGCAGTGCTGGTTATATAAAATGTATATAAATGTATATAAAATGTATTCCTATCAATGAGAGTTACTGGGATTCCTAAGATCAATACATAAACAATTGCAGAGATTCTTTTCATTATATTCTTTGCCACATTGGTACAGCTTGCTCGTTAGGTGCTGAATTTGAGCATGAACCTCATTTGCATTCCAAATAACCTCCCCTTGTGTTGCTGATCTAATATCCTGGCTGCTTCAGCTAGTTTCCAACTGAGAAGATTAGCCTCCTGCTTGTGTGGTGTAGGCCACCCTGTTCATACAGTCCCTTCTTTCACTGTTGTGCTGTTTCACGGATCGAAATCTGCTACTGTGCAGTCGTGGATGACAAGCAGAAAATGCTGGAAATAAGCTTTCTCACTTGTGATAACTGTGGATAACCACTTACATTTTAATTTTCCCCTTAATTTTTTTCAGTGCACTGAAGCCTTCAGTAATTTCATCTGAAGTCTGATGTGCAGGCATTATATAGCATTTATGTTCTGTCTCCCATTGACTTCAGCTGCAGCTGGGAGTGCACAGTACTTCTGCAGATTAGAAATGAGGGATTTATCTTGCAGAGTCAGAAACTAAGTAACATGCTATGAATCCCTCTGAAAACTTTCAGTGAATTCATGCTAAGGTGCCTTGACCAAAGGATAGATAGAGTCCACAACTTTTGAGCAACATTCATCTCCATTATATATGAAGCATATTTGCTCTTACTGTGATCCCATTCCAATGGCTGCAGCCAGAGAAACAGGAATAAAACAGGTAGTGGGATCTTTCACTGGGCAGGGGTGATTCATGACCAGGTAGAGGTCCACCCCATGCAGTAATTAGAAAGAAGGTTGGGAAACAAATAATCATGCTATTAAAAGTAGCATCACAATGCATGTGTACTGTTTGCCTTACACCTGACATTTCCTAGTATCTTTGTACTTAACTTCATGACCCTACTAATGTCCTGCCATGAAAGGGGTTAACTCACTCAGCTTTAGCTGCCACTTCTCAGGGCTCCATTTATAGTCAATACAAAGAGGAGGGCATCACCACCACAAGACAGTTCTTCTTCCCTAAAGATAGGTGCAGAAGATAGGTGAAATGTTCCTTGGAAGTGCCTGGTTCAGTTAAACTTCAGATGGCCAAAGGTAGGGGAGATAAACGGCATAATTTCTTTGTGTCTAGTGTTTGTGTGTGTAATTATATAAAAGCGTGTGTGGAACGGTACACTCGCAGATGGGTTTAGGTGTATGTGGCCTTATACACCCATATATGTACAGTGTTAACATGTGGCTGTTTCTCTTCTACTCACAGTACTTCAGATTAAATATTAAAATGAGTCTTAAGTGCATTTCTGAATTGAGCCACTGAATGTGAACAAGGTCTTAATTTACTTTGTTAGTCACCGATGAGAGCTTAGTCCTGTCCCCCAGATCATCTTGGTAAAAATGTGTTATCTAGCAATGATAGGAAGGTGACACTGGTTGGTAAAGAGTGATTCCTTCCACTTTGAATGAGCTGAGAACTTCTCAAGATGTGGTGTGTTTAATGGGCTTCCATCAAAAGCTTGAATACGCATTGAAAAGTGAGAGGTTGTCTGACTTGTGTCCTTCACTGGTTATTATGAAACAGTGTAAGGATGTGTTCCCTAGAAATCCAGGGGAATGTTTATTTTCTTCCTTAATCAGTTGCTAATGATATCTGCTTTTCTAAGATACATGTTTAGGAGGTTAGGCTAACCTTGAGACAGGTTCCCTAGCATTGCCCTTCCCTTTCTTTTATGTAAAAATATTAAGTATAAAGCCATTACTCATCTTCTTAACAAACTGTTCGTCATAAAATTAAATTCCTAAAATGTGTGTTAGCATAGAAGATTTGACTGGTCAATTTTCTTGATTTCATCTTTTTTTCTTAGTAACATTACTTATTTTCTTCCTGTGGAATAAGAACTGCAAAATTTGTATCTTATAAATACACTGTAAGAAAAATTATGAATTATTAGTTTACATTATTTTATTTTAATACAAACTTTGGAAAGTTGTTTCGTTGGTTTTTTAAATAATATTTTGGTTCTGTGCAGTAATGATGAATAGTCAAATACTTTTATTATCAAATATACTTTGAATTTGTCAAGCAATATTTACTTCCTATGGTTTCTTACTGAGTTGTGAATTTTATTATAGATACCAGTGGTTAGTTTCAGTGTTTGTAGCAACAGTTATTTCAACCTAAATGCTAACTTATGATAATGATTATTATATTTGTAGCTACTTGGAAGCAATTATTCCTTACCATAGTTTTATATATATATGTAAAAGAGCTTATTTTCAGAAAAACTGGCAGTTCAGCTATAGTCTGCTTGATGTAAGAAGTAACACTTTTTGTGGAAGCATATGTATCACATAGATACTGGATAAAGTTCCCAGAATTTTTAAGAATACCACAGTGCTGTAAATTTAAAAAAAAAAAAAAAAAAAAAAAAAAAAAATCTAAATTTTGTAATAAGCTTTATTTTAACACCAGGAAGCCTCAGCAGACAGTCTGAGTATTAAATAATGCTTCTTTCACTGTAGAGTATAATTTTCTTGAAGCCTGAAAAATTAATTAATCTTTGTAGGAAATAAGTTCATTAAATCTTGCCAGCAGTGACAACTTGTTAGTGACTAGACCAGAAAGAAACCTCTCGCCCCTACTGAACTTACTGTCATAACTTTTATTGACTGCGGTGGGAGCAGCATTGGGCCCTGTATAATTAAGTCCAGTGAACTGTAACTAATCCTAAGCTTTATTTTAACACCAGGAAGCCTCAGCAGACAGTCTGAGTATTAAATAATGCTTCTTTCACTGTAGAGTATAATTTTCTTGAAGCCTGAAAAATTAATTAATCTTTGTAGGAAATAAGTTCATTAAATCTTGCCAGCAGTGACAACTTGTTAGTGACTAGACCAGAAAGAAACCTCTCGCCCCTACTGAACTTACTGTCATAACTTTTATTGACTGCGGTGGGAGCAGCATTGGGCCCTGTATAATTAAGTCCAGTGAACTGTAACTAATCCTATGACATAATTTTGACAGTTGCAGTTCATCTTTAATTGTTTACACTTCATAAGTTATCACTAACTCTTTGCTAGAAGATTTTATTTGATATTTTGAAAACCCATAGCATACTGATGGCATCTCCATTCAGCTGCTGTTATCCCTAAGAGCTGGCATCCCTATATCCCTATATCCCTAAGAGCTGGCATGATTTTGTACATACTTTCCTCTCAAGAGGGGCAGCGTAGCTGGATTTCCATCTTTGAGAAATGGTGGGACTTCAGTGTATCTTCACAAATCATGAACTGAGATTGGCTACCAACTTCACCGAAAAACAGTGGCTGAACTTGCAAATTCCTTAATTTTGTAGAGTATGCTCATGGAATTTTTTATTCTAGTGTGCGAGTTAATAATTTTATTAACTCTGATGCTTGATTTAAATTTAAGGAGTATCTTTTGTAGAAAACAGTTACCTATTGCCAACAGCCAGGATTCTGGACAAAGGGCAAAGCAATATTGGTAGAAATGAGACTGACAATTTGTAGTTTTTAATGTAAAAATCTAAAGTCGGTCATATTATGAAACACAGAAAAAAACCAACATGATTTGAGGAAACAAATATTGATTTCTCAATATTTCACTTTGATTGGTATTCTCAAAAGCTTTTGCTGCTGCTTTGACCTCTAGCAGGAGCAGTGGTGGATATTAAGATAGCAATTCATTTTGCCTGAGGCTGTTGATAATTTAGTCACCCGACACAGCTTCTTCTAAACAGTGTCTCTAGGATGTAGTTCCTCCCTCCAAGGGGAGTGGACTTTTGTTAGATTATGTAAATCACAAAACACTCATTACCACTGCATTGCTAATTCCTGCCTTAACCTGCAGAACCAGGAATTGCACAGTGCTTTTCCTGCATACAGCAAACATGAAAAGCCACTGTTCCTGCCTTTGCTTTAGTTTCTTTGGGGAATTGAATAAAAGTAGATTCAAATCAGTGGGGGATTTGTTTGTCAAATTTTGCAAATCAGACTGCAGAAAATGGAGTTTTACAAGCCCCATTCAGCAGTCCAAGATACCAGACTTGTTTCAGTTTTCAATATAACATTCATACCGACTCTTTCAATCTTAATTTTGATTGATTACTCACCAGCAGAAGTTTATACTGAAATCTTTCCTTTGTCCTCTTTATCCCTTGCTCACCTTTTCATTCTTTCCATGTCAATTATTAACACTGTGACGTTACTTGTTGCTGCAGTAACTTTGTTTCAATGCAGCTGTTGCCAGGTGAATTTTCTTGAGTGCTTGATTGTCACATTTACAAAGATTTTGAGAGATATCGAGAAAGTTTTGTTTCAGACATCAGTCTTCAGCTTTATATTTTCATGCAACTGGCCTGTGCTGTCTCTAGGTGTTTTATTTGAAAACAAAATTCAAAGGGAAATGCACTGTAATGCATTTGTACAGTAATCTATGGTAGGTTTTCTTGGCAAGTTAGATACCAAGACATTGAAATATGTTGGATTAAATTCACTGGGACAGATTTACTGTGGTGCTGGTGCAGTAATGGTTCACAAGGCACTCAGTAAACAGAATGTGTCTGATTCATGTGTTAATTCAGACCTTCTTAGGTCTGTTTTTTGCCTGTGAAGTGTTGCTGTAGTTAGATGGTGAGTCTGGTAAAGCTGTGTAGTTCCAGACTGACTGTTGCAAGACACGAGAGCAAAGTCCAGGTGCTTTCAGCTCTCTGACAGCATGCCAATGGCCAACCAGTACACACCCTGGGGTGCTGTTCTGCTCCTAGAGTAGGAACTGGTGGATAATTCTGCAGATACATTTGTAGTTGTGACAAATTGACAAGCTTAAACTGGTCATCCTAGCTGCATCATTTAAGCTGCAGAGGTCCTTGTTGCGTTACCTGCCATTTGAAAGACCTCTAGAGTGTGTCTCAGCTGAGGTGAAACAATGTTCGTCGTCACTTTCTTCTTTAAGGCTTCAAGTTCCTGCTTCCTATGTGGTAGTTTCTGCCATGGACCTGCATGGAACTGCTATGCAGAACACCAGCTCTGAAGAATTTCCTAATTTCTATTCTAAATTTGGTTATTATATTTCCACATTGGATGCAAATCTTTCTTCATATCTCTTCCTAAGGCAGAGGAGCCCTATGCTGTCCATTGCTCAAATCAGATCCTCGTTGGCACAGTCTAAATGTTAACTTTCCACTGGTAGACCAAAGCAGAGTGAGACCAAAACTGAACCACTTTCCCCCCTCTCCTCAGCTCCCCCCGCCAACTCATTCACAGATGACAAACAAAAGGTAAAGAGCCAAGTTTTGACTTCCAGGGGAAAACCCGGTGCAACGGCCTGAAAGCACTGTCAGGGTAGTGAGAAGCAGCTGTAGAAATATGGAAAGAATGAAAAGCTGTTGCTTAAAACCATTCTTTCTCCTTTCCCTTCCCTTTTCCCATCCTATTTAGCATTCTTCCAAAAGTAGAAAACTGACAATTAGGCTCAAGTTCTCTGTTTCTTCTATAGCCTGCTGTGGATTCCTGTTAGTAGATGTGAGGATGTATTTACAAGGATCAGTGTCAATTTTCTTGTTATAATGACATGGGTTTTTTTATTTTTGAATCTCAAGTGGGAACAGAGAAGTGCATTGTTTTCCTTCTTTTCAAAAAAAGCAAATAATTTATCCTGCATTGTTCCTTTCTTAAAACATAGCTGCCATGGGAGTATGATACATTTTTACCTATCCCTGCTGTTGAAACTTTTTAGCTAGTTGATTTCTTTACGTGTCCCTTAAAATGTTGGCAGTTCCTGTTAATTGCCCCAGTGTGTGCTGATGAGCCCCGAACTGATTGTCAAGCTTCCCTTCTTAAAGCTCAGAGAACAAGCTGCTTATGATGACCCAACAAGAGGCATAAGGGAGGTATGTGAAAGGGAGAGTATTCAACCAGCCTTAATCCTTGTTTTCAGTAAGGCAGTGTCTTTAAGTGCAGACTAATTAGTGAATAGACATAGTTGTAGATTCTTGTAGACATGTCTTTTGTTGGCTTGAGATGAACTGAGCAGCTAATAGAAATGGTTTAAAATCTCTGCTTTGCTTTTCTTTTAAAGTGCTTTATTAGGGTATGGAGATGAGAAAATATAAATCAAAGTAGGAGCGAAAGTAAATACGAATCATCTGACTACGTACATTGATATATTTCATTTAGATTTTATCAGTTACACTTGTGGCTCCCATTTGTGGAAGTCTGTCCCCGTGCTTCTAAAGGAGCTATTAATTTTATAACCTTTGACATCTATCAATACTAGAAAAGGATGGAGTTTTTTTCCTGTTACATGAATGTATTATGCAAGCATTACTTTGCATTTAAATAATATGTTACAGTCATCAATCACAAAGTCATCAATCAAGATAAACGTAGTTCTCCCATTTTAGCAGTAGGGAAACTGAATTCCAAGAAGCAAAGTGAATTTCCATAAGAATCAATGGCATGCCTGAGACTAGAACCCAACTCTTTAGAGGAATTGCCCTCTCTTTAATAATTTGTCATATCTTACTACATACTGTATGATAAAATTTCCCAACAGATAGGAATAACCATCTGCACTTCCCAAATGTCATTTATGGTAAAACTGAATGCAAGGAAAGACAAAGGAGCAACTGAGTGATTAATGACTTCTACTCATAGTCACCTGGAAGTGAAAGCATTCTTGATAGATCAACAAGATGTTTGAAATATAATAGGAGTGTTTAAAAAAATAATAATAATAAAATAAATTGTGGAATTTTTTCCTGGATGTATTTTGCCTGTCATTTGCATGTTGCTTGACCTTGACACAATGCTGATAGGCAACAGATGTAGCAACTTTCTCTTCTACTAATTTTATAAAATTAACCATAAATTCCAGTGATATTCAATAACAGTACCTTGGTTATTGAAGCTCATAACCTTTTTGCTGCCTTTGTCACCTGTATTATTGATAGGAGATAATTACTGCAAAGCAGCTGGCTGTTAGTTTTAGAGAGCATCAATTGTTCTCCTGTCCCAGCTGTTGGCTAATAAGGACAGTCAACACATCTGTTTCAACAGCTGGTAATTAACAAAAGCCTAATTGCTGCAACTCTTAACAACAAATCTATGAAAGAGTAGGGATGTGGAGGAATATTATTTACACTGTGCTCTGCACTTTCTGTGACCAGTTTCTTTTTTCTTCTTTCTTTCTTTCTCTACTTTGAACACCACTGCCTTTGTCCGAAACATTGAATGGCAGGAGAACACAATATGGTAATCCAGAGCTTAAGTTTTTCAGATCTTTGTTGGTGTTTCTTATTGCAACATTTCTTTGCTAAGTTGCAAGATAAAATGGATCAAAAGCATTTTGTGGAGTTTCCTACAACAGCTACAACCCACAGCAGTATGCCTACGCAGTGGGGCTGCCAATCCAGCAGCCTCCAAAAAAAAGTAATGGGTTTCCCTGCTTGTGCATGAGTTTAGGAGCCCTGTACCCCTTCCAAAAAGGATGTCATCATTCTGACAGTGGTGGCAATTTGAAGAATTTTATTACTGCTGTTCAGATCCTTCACAAAATATGTTGCGCAGAAAATGTTTTTTCCTGAATCTGATTAAACCTTCATGCATTTAAAAGTTTGAAAGTAAATACCATGAGGCACCTTGCACTGCACTTACCATTTTAACATTACAGAATTAGAGAGGCTTCTGCACAATGCTTAAGTATCTACATTTATAGTATCAGCCAGCAAACATGAAGTCAAAGACATTTCTCTTAATTAGACTTATGGTGTGTGTTATCCTTCTGTACAGCACACATATAATTGGAATAGTCATCAATACATAGAGATAATGCATGTATACAAATACAGGGAAATGTTAATCCCATTGAGTGAACTTCTGTTGGCTTCAACGGATCAGGATTTTCCCTGCAAAACCAAATTTTCTTAAAAGCTGGAGACAAATTTGGCATTCATTATGCTACCCATGAAAAGAAAGGGTTTAAGTATTAATGGAACTATTTCCTGAAGTATTATTCAAGTCAGGCATGTATTGCAGATGGTGTGAATGACTGAGTCAATAAAAAATTCTAAGAAATAGCATTTAAAGTGGTATTTTGAAGCAGTAAACTGATCATGAAAAATTGTGATTCTTTGCTAAAAGTTAGTCAAGATCACTTGATTAAACTTGTCTCACTAACATTTCAGTTGGCAAATATTTCTGTACACAGAGTTCTTAATTGTCTGCTGGGTACGTTGAAAGGTATATAAGAAATTCTATCCAAGTGCTTGCCATTGATAGAATAGAGATTGCATAATTAAAAATATTCTAGCAAGACAAGTTTAGTTCAACAGGTGTTCAAGTGAAGAAATGTATAATAGCTGCACTGAAAAAGCATAAGACATCCTTTGAAGTGGTGAAAACAAAAGCACTGTAAGATAGTAAGACAGAAAAGTGTTTACTGTCTGGGTTTTTCAGGACTTGATTTGACACAACTTTGGTAATTTAAATGGTTTCTTTTTTTGTCCGCAAATATGAGGAAAGAAATACACCTGCATTAGATTATACTGTGGAAAGTTGCTGGAGCATTTGATATTTGACAAAAATGTTTTCTTTTTCAGTGGATTATGTTGTTTCATTTTGCAAGTGATTATTTTGAAGAAAATTATGGTGGGCAACATATCACTCTTCTCATTCCCTTCCCTTCCTCTTCCTTCCTCTGAAGATTACAAGAATTATCAACTATCCAGCAACTATCTTTTTTCCCCAGTTGAAATGCAGTTGAGCCTGAGTAAGCTGCAACAGAAATGTAGACATTCTTAAACTATGCACCAAAACTTATGTAGGAAGTGAAAAAAATGCTTTTGCCCAGGGCAGAGATCTAATAGAATCTAATCAAATAAATATGAAGTAAGGGGAAATACTGTTACCTCATATAAAATTTAGTAAATAGATTTTTAGCAGAAAGGACCAGAAATCTTTAGTATTAGGACATACTTTTGAGTCTTGAGTCAAGGTAGCTCACCTACATCAACAGACCTCATCCAACACTGTAGCATCCATAACAATCTATGGAGGTGTCTATCCCCTGCTGATTCGATAGGAAGGTGCCTTCTATTGAATCCTCTACTGTACTTTTCCATCAGACAGATGGTTCCTATAAAGACTTGAATGTATGTTCTCATGAACATCTCTATTTGCTTTAATTTTAAATCCTTAGTCTGAGTTCTACTCAGATGGAAAACATTGCAGAAGGATTGTGGAGAAAGCAAGATATGGAGAGCTGTTCTAGTCAAAATCAGCACTAGCTATTCAAACTCAGTGTTATTGATCCCTTTTACATATCTAGGATTGCACAGATTGAAAGTGGAACTGTCCCAGTCACCCCAGTTGCACAAGTGGCTCAAGGTAGTGAAGCAGGGCCAGGCATGCAGCTTTGTCTTTTTCCCAAAAGTGCTAGGCACAACATTAAAACAGCTGGAGAAAGAACTCAAATTGTTTTGCTGTGTTGTCTGCTGAGAACTTCAGATACCAAAAGAGAAAAAGTACTAACAGGCTTGCCAGATTCAAAGTTGGTTTGAGAATGTCTTGGTAGTTAAGGTCTGGACATATCAGCATGGGGCATATACTTGTGAATTCTTTCTTATTCCTAATTTTCCTGCTAACAGATACATTTATTAAATAATTCTTTATTCTTAAGTATAGCAGTAGATGTTGAATTCTGCAATTTGATTCTGAGTTTCTTTGTGGACAAAAATACCATAAAAATTTGATTGTGTATACCTGATAATAATTAGTTTTCAGTAAGGTGAAAACCACTAGTGAAGTACTAAATACTAACTCGAGCTCTTCCCTGCCATTTTGTTCCAAATCCTGTCGTGGACCAAAGCAGTCCTGCTGAAAAAATTGGGACAATTCGTTTTTATACACCTGTACAGACTCATGGTTTTTATGGAAGATTTGTAGTTTAATTCTGATAGTGGATTTAGATGCTGCTGCCTTCTGCAGAAGTCCTGTCTGTCAAGAGGTAATAGTCATTCTGTCTTTTTGCATGAAATGTTATAATGTGGAGTGTATTATTATTTAGCATCAGTTATAAGCTTTGGAGTTTGTATTGTTAACTCCTTCTATTCTCAAGTTACTGGTTTGCATGCTTTTTTCTGCCTCTCTTATGAAGCATGAATGATTTCAATGTATGTATTTTCTTCTGGAAAGGAGACTTGTGAAATGTTGCAGTGGCTTAGTTGGACTGGTGTCAGGCTGAAAGGTAAGGAACTGTCGTAAGGGAATCACAGAATCATAGAATGCCAGGTTGGAAGGGACCTCAAGGATCATCTGGTCCAACCTTTTTACTTAATTCTATAGTTTATATGAGATGGCTCAGCACCCTGTCAAGTTGAAACTTAAATCTGTCCAATTTTGGGGAATCTACCCTTGGGAGATCATTCCAATGTTTGATTGTCCTCACGGTGAAAAATGTACCTCTTGTGTCCAACTGGAATCTCCTCGGGAGCAACCTGTGCTTATTACCCCTTGTCTTTTCCATATGACTCCTTGTAAATAGGGAGTCTCTATCTTCTTGGTAGCCATCCTATAACTACTGGAACATGGTAATAAGATCTCCCCAAAGCCTTCTCAAGGCAGAACAAACCCAGTTTTCTCAGCCTCTCTTCATATGGTAGGTCCTCCAGTCCTCTGATCATCCTTGTGGCCCTTCTCTGGACCCTCTCCATCCTGTCTGCATCCTTTTTGTAGAGCAGGGACCAAAACTGAACACAAGGTGCGGTCTGACAAGCACTGGGTAGAGCAGGATGATGACTTCTTTATCTCTGCTGTTGATGCCCTTGTTGATGCAGCCCAGTATCCTGTTGGCTTTCCTTGCTGCAGCAGCACACTGTTCACTCATGTTGAGCCTTTTCTCCGCCAAGGCCCCCAGGTCCCTTTCTGAAGATGTTAAACAGCCCAGTCATGATCCTTGGGGAACCCCACTTGTGACTGGTTGCCTGTTTGAGGAGGAACTATTGACTATCACCCTCTGGGTATGGTTCATCAGCCAGTTCCCCACCCACCACACAAACCACTTGTCAAGGCCATAAGAAGTCAGTTTCTCCAGGAGGAGGCTGTGGGGGACTGCATCAAAAGCCTTGGAAAAGTGCAGGTAGATGATGTCCACTGCTCGCCTTGCATCAAATGAATGTCTGAGAGAGAGAGAAGCCGAAGAGTGATCAAGTCCAAATGGTAATGGAAGGGCATGGTCAACGGCTGGTCAAAGGTCAAATCCAAGAACTTTACTATAAGGAGGAGTCTGCAGTAAAGGTTGGGTAGTGAAGTAAGGTTTGAAAGATTTACCCAAGCTAGAATTACTCCTACATATTTCAACTGGGGCTGTGGGTGATACCTGTTGAACAGTCAAGGGTACCTTACTAGCCTACTGTGACAATCAAATTGTCAGTCAAACTCATATATAAGTCACATTTATCAATATTGACCAAGTTTACTTAGCCTCTATTAGCTGACAAAACCAATTATCTGTACTTAGTCTAGTAACTAAACTATGATCAGGGCACGTGCTGGGTCAGTGACATGCCATCATCTCTGCTCCTTGTTAGAAAGCTCCCTGGCACAGTTTTAACCTGCTCTCAGACAATGCCTTTGAACTATACCATGTACCTTGGCCTATTTCCCTTTGACAATCTGGTGTTAGTAGCTCTTCCTTATACAGATGGATGGAAGAGAGCTTTTGACATGGTAGCACAAGGCAGGTCATGCCATTAGATCTCAAGGCCAGAGCATGGTTTCTTGGCTGGTTCTTTTTACCAGTAGTGGGGTGACTGCTGTGGTCAGTTTGGGGTCTGTTAGCAGAGCCTGAAAATGTACCAGACAGAGAGCCCTGAAAGCACACACAGTTTCTGGCTGCAGCACAGATAAAACATGTCTGGCTCTAACACAAACTTTCTTCTGTTCTTCTGCCAGTTCAGTTCCACCCTGAACTGGATAGGACACTTTTGGGGCTGAGTGGAACATTGTTTTTATTGAATAGGGTCTTTGTTACTGCAGAGCTTCTGAGACAACATTACAACATTACCTTTTGGTTCCTGTGCTGACGACTTGCTGTTTGTGGCAGATTCTGACTGGATATTGTAAGTGGCCAAAGCTATTTGTGTGGACAGTGGGTTTATCATGGGTGCTGATATTTGAAGCTCCCCCAGAGTAATCTGCTGATAGGTCTCAGACACCACCTGGAAGGTTTCTTCAGTTCACTCCAGCCTAAATGGTCATTGCCTTCTTGATTTTCCCTAAGAGATTGCCACTAAAGTTTGTTATAAAGTGTAATAGTCTTCATGGTGCATGTGAAACAGGACAGGTCTGTCAGAGTGAGGGAAACATACCTGCTATGAAGTATATCAGAGAGGTTTTCTTCTTTTTTCAAGCTTGTATTTGATAACATGGTCTGCCTTAGAAGGAATGTATGTTTAATGTCCGGTTACTTACGTGGCTGTGAAGGGGGTCATAATAAGGCTTCTTCAGATAAACAGTGTGCACCATGCCTAAAACAATGTGCTTTATTTTCCTTTCAAACAAGATTGTATTGCTGATGTCTTTCCATTATTTATTTGCAATTGCATTTTCTGAGCAATTTTTAGATCAGAAACAAAGTGTATGATATCACCAAACCTGAATTACAGAACGTAGAGAAATGTGCCTTTCCCACATGCCCACAGCTGCAAGCAATCTTTAATCTGAACAGTAAAGGACTTAATTTACTTTTGTTCTCATCCTGTAGATTCTAAAGCCATAGCTACTAAGGAAAAATAACTGTTGTAAATGGGTTTTTGCTCCTCTATTAAAACAAAGTCTTCTTGGTTGCTTTCTGTTTAGTTTCTTTTCACAGTATGCAGCATGGTTTAGTAGTGAAACAAGTTGGTTTACCTAGCTGTATATGGAGATGTAACTACTTGCTATTTTTAAGCACCATCAGCTTTTGTTCGTAATAAAAATCTCTCTTACTAAGAAGTCAGCATCTCTGCACATGACATTATTTATGTGCAAAGCCCAATCCAGCTATGAATGTGTATTTTGGAGCTGTCATCTTTGAAAGTTTTCAGAAGTCATTTGGTTGTCACTAAAGTTATATCTTACCTGGAATTATCTTCCCGGTATCCTTAGGTAGTTATCTATATGCACATAGTAGATATGTATTATACAATCTCTGGGGTTTTAGCTATGTATTCAAATGGAAACTACATCAGATCTTGACCTTGGAAAGTCAATTTCAGTTTTGGGTCAACCTCACAAGGGCCGAATTTGAAATTAATCTTCCTCACTGTGTGAATCATTCTTACCATTAAATGGTTGCATATATTAGTCTCACACACTCATCACATGGCTTGGAGATTTTCCTTAGAATAGCTATTTTTTCCTGCAATTTCAATATACCAAATATAGCTTGAAAGAATTATAGGATATTGCAAAATAATACTGCAGATGATGAAGAAACTTTGTATCAACATCATATCTAAGGTTAGATGAGCAAATTCTTAGTTGTCACTGGAAAATATAATGGGCAATAGGATAATGGACTGAATCTGCCTGTAATACATGCTTGTTTGGGCACATCATTAGGTGAAAGAGTAAACTGCTTGTCAAATACTGCTGGTACAGTGTGTTTCCCAGCAGGATATGACCACACAGTGCAAGAATGAAGCATTCACATCTCAGGTGTCATGGTTAAACTAGTATTGCTTTACAATAATTAGTAGATATTAAGTTTGCCCCTATTGTAATAAAATTAAGCAAGTATGTACCTAGTCTGAGCAAAAATGCTATTGTTGCTTCATTTTCTTTGTCAGAGATGTAAAAAAAGCTATTTGATTATTTAGTTATTTTTTTACCTGATCTGCATAATATTTGTTGTGGCCTGTTGCATCCCAGTCACAACAGGACCTTTCAGAAATTAATGACCATACAAGCAGTATTCATTTGGTATCATCATGTATTGTTATTGGGGAATTTGTTGTTCTGATGCAGAGAAGAGTCTGGAGCTCAAATACCAACATCTTTTATAAGTCTTCCAAAAAGCTCTTTACAATTCTTAAATTAGGGATAGCATAAAGACTGAGTTGGGACAGGTGGCATTAGGTAGATTTACAGTACTACACTTCTTGAAAATGACAATTACATTTTGGAATAAAAGGAAGGTGACAGGATTAGCATTTTTAATTCAGATAAGAGAAAACATTAAAACATTATTTGTAAAGTAACTGAAAACGATGCACCTATACAGGCTAAGAAGCCAGTGTAAGTGCACTAGCATCATAGATGTGAAAACTCTTGACTTCAGCTCCCTGATCCATGTTGGGCACCCACAAATTTTTTGATGAATGGGCTGTGGAGTTAGTCTCCTTTTCCACGATGCATCTTCTGTCTGGATCTGCTTTTCTCATACTTAGCAATTTAATAAAAAATACTTGTACCAGTTGCAGAGAACATAGACCTGTGCAGGTCACCAGAAGGATGAGTAATTCACATGACTTTAGGGCAGGGAAGTATTCTTGCAGTTGGGAGTCTGCCATGTCCAGAGGGAGTTAACATGAGAATGGAACTCAGCATTAGGTTTCTGCCTCCAAAATGAATAATCTAACCACATGGCTGGGGAGAAGTTGCCTCTTCTGTCAGAAATCTTGCCTGAAATTCCTCAGAAATACTTCCATCTAAACTAATGTATGTTCACAGGGCAGTATTGTTCCAGTGAAACAATGCTTTTTATGGGGGGGAGAGGGGGGAAATCATTAACTGATATTTATTCTGACCAACAATAGAATTAGACTGTAGAGTAAAATCTTATTATGGTTAATTGTTTGATCCTGGTGCAAACTCATAAAGGTCATGTTTGCTGTTGGGATCCCAGTCCTTTGTGCCCAGAGGGAATGTCAAACTGGGTGTGGCTGTGGTGATGTGTTGAGGGAAGCTGTAGCTTAAAAGCTTTGAAGAGTTCCCACCACAGCCACCACTGTTACTCTGAAATTCACACACCCAAACAACCCTCAGCTAGTTCTTCAGGCTAGTTTTCTAGCTGTACTGATCCTCCACAGCAGCACAGATCCATCAGGGATCAGTAACTCAAAAGTTAAGATAGATTTAGGAAAAATTATTTCCATTAGAAAATAGTATGTTGAGAAACAGCTTTTCATATATTTCTAATTATTCCAGTTAGTATTTAAAACTTTTCCTGCTCAACTTTATGTCCACGAAGTGTTATTTAGAGAATATTTGAAACTCTTTCAAACTTCAAAAATTCAACATGACGTTTTCATTTTACATTTTAAATTTGGATTTATTTTTGTTACTTATGTATTTCACTATGCGTCAATAATTTGTAACATCAACTATACTACAGTTCTAATTTTCACTTTTGATGTTTAAAATTACCAAGGGCAGCTGATACTTAAATGCAAGTTGAAACATTTTATCTAATTTTCTAGGTCAGCATGTCCCCTGTTTGTATTGTAATGAAACTGTTTGACACATTAGCACTGTGATTTAAAAAACAAGATCACTTAGTGTGTTATTAGAGTGCTAGGCATTTTTAGTACCCTCCTGTTATCTGGAGTCTTTTTCTTGACCCTGAAAACCTCTGATCCCCTAACTAATAAGACAAGTGCTTATACTCTTCTAGATCAAAGCATCACCTGCTCCTGTTGGTAGAACAGTTTGATATGTTGACACTTTGATACAGAAAATAAGATGAGCTGTTGTAATCTGCACTAAGTAGCAGCTGCTAATGTAAAAATAACAGATTGGTTAGAAGTTGGGTGTCACAATGTGTCACAACAAGACCTGCTCTATCATGCAGTACTTCTGTTATTGACATGATGCATCAAATGTAAAAGCAGTAAAAGTAGCATAAGACAAAAATATTTCCTCAATGGCTTGAAAACTTTTTCCAGATTTTGTTTCTTGGTTATTCATTCTAATTCATAATGACAGAAGCCTTTTTTCCCCCCTCCCAGTCTCCTGCTGCCCTGAGAAGACACTTGACTTCTTACTGTCCAGCTGGTCTGCTAATATCAGCAGAAACATATTTCTGCCCCAGGAGAAATGGGGACACTTCTCAGTTGCCTGTTAATGCCAGATTCCATTTCAGATTCTAGATAACAGGACCAGAGGAGCAGAAAGATATCCTCCTGCAATCTTTCCCCATTACACAGCTCTACCAAGTGTAAATGATTGAGTTCATAACTGGCGAAAATTACCTTTGAGACTCTCCAGACTTCTTATGAGCATTCTCTGAATCCAGAGGAATATATTGGAGCTGTCAAAGGAAAGCTATGGGTAGTAACCATTACTGAGTTAAGGAACACCTGCTTTTTAACAGGTATCTCAATCGAGACAGGTGGAAATGCTTTGGGTGGGAAGGTTGTCAGGTCTAATTAGGTGAATTGTAATCTCAATAAGAATAAAGTAAGTCTTCCATAAGAAGAGTACTTATTAAGCAATAAAGTTATGTCTTAGAAAACAAGACATGTAGAGACAAATGAAAATTGCCAGAGGTTAAGCTAAATCAGCCCTTGGAAAGGAAATGAAAACAAATAATAGTGTAACGAATTGAGAACAAGAGGAAATGTGCCATCTCTCTGAGAACGGTGTGGATATCACAGATGATTTGGATTAGGTTCGGAAGTGTGTGCTTTGTTTGTTTGTTTGTTTGTTTCCCTCATAACTGGGCAATAATGATGTCAACCAAGAGGACAGGGGTTAAGAAAAGTGCATGTACGGAAATGGAGTATATCATAGTGTTCAGTAGGTTATTGAGTTCAGTGGGTGGTTTCCCTTCCCAATTCTGAAAGTGCTGGTGCCCAGGATTGCAGAAATGATATTAAAGTTCTTTAATAAATCCAATGAGTCTGTGTATGGTGTGATATGACAGGGAATTATCAAAGGCAGCATCTATATTTAGAAAGGCAAAAAATGTAATTCTGACCATTGCGGACCAGTTAGTCTTTATGGCCTTCAAAGCATAGGTCTGTCAACAATGGATTGCAGTGCAACTTTTACCCAATTAAGATCATGCAAGAATTCTTTTTTGGCATGATAACTGGTTATTTAAACAAGGAAATGTGTAAAATATAAGCTGACACAGAGACTTATATGTGGTGCCATGCGGAAAATTATTAATCACAGTGAAGAATGTGTATATTGTTATTTTATAAGCAGGCACAAGCTTAATGTGGGAAATGCTACTAGCTGTTAACTGGGTTCACCTAGCATCTCTTGTTTGAAAGGATGTGCACATGGAGTTCATGTCTGTCTGCAAAATGTCATGTACCCATGAAGGAGATGAGGGATTAGTCAAAAGCAATAAGGAACTGGTTAGCAGCAAAGGCAACAGCAAACAGCTTTGAAAGAAGAAACGTTAAGGTCCAAGGATTTCACCAGTGGATTTTCTCTTTTGGTTTCTCACCAATTGGTGCTAAACCAGTTTTCTTCAATGCTGTCATTGAGAACCTTTGGCATGAAACACAACAGCCTACCAACAAAACTGCTTAATGACGCAGAGCTGGGAGATGTTATTAATACAAAATGGAGATATATTAATACAAAGTAAGCTTAAGCTGTCTTGCAGAAAGATTGGAAAAGCTTCAGGTACTGGAAAAATAAAAAGAGTAGGGTGGGATTCAGTGGTGCCAAGTGTAAGGTATCATTATTTCAGGATGAGCAAGAATTTCCACTGTTAGCTGGGTAATGCCAGTGGGCAGGACAACAGACACATACCAGGGGGCAACTATGAGCAAAAGGGGTGCAAGAATGCATCAGGTAAGATGTCTCTGCTAGAGTTAGGATATACTGCTAGCAGAGTGCTGATGAGAGATGGGTTTGAAATGATCAGGAGAATGAAGAGCCTGCTTAGTGAGAAGTAACAGAAAGGGATGGGTTTTTAGCCTGCATAAGGAAAGAAAAATAGTTGTTCTCTATAAATATATATAGGTGGAAATGCCTATGCTCTCTATAAATGCACAAGAAAAAGTACCAGTAAAGAGATAAAGCTTTGAAGCTTTATTTCTCAAGTTCATTGAATGTGTTTTTTTCCTTCTGTTGTATGTTAAAAAGCGTTACAAAAGCCATCTCTCACCTACAGGGAACCTGACAGGATGCTGTATGTTCTTACCTCTTTTGATGTAAATTAGAGTTGAGGGTGTTCCTGTTCGCCCTAGAGTAATTAGGAAAATATAAAAACTAGTTTTACCCCCTGTTTTACTTTGCTTAAGTCTTGTATTTTTTCAGCCCTTGGGTTAAGAAAACACATAGCATTGTTCATTTAAATATTTTAAAATAAAAACAGCACCAAAAGGATCAGTAATGCAATTTTTTAGTCAGGATCTGGCTATTTTAAGTTAGATATGTAGCAATTAGTTTTTAGATCTAATTGAAAAAATTAAGTTTTCAACAAGTAACTGTTTGCTAAAAGGAAAAATGGGAGAAGTATAGAAATAGGAATTCCCTTTTACATGAAAGTGGGGTGGGGGACAGAGAATAGGGAAGAATCCATCCTCATTGAACTAAATATGAAAGCATAGGAACTTGTGGGCAAAACAAAATTGTGAGAAAGAGACCATACCCAGTGATAAAAATAACCTTTCGGGGTTAAACAGGAACTTCACTGAGAGTAACCCTTGTACCAAACTGATCCCTCTAAATTGACCTTTTTAGGGAAGACCTTCACCAGAGCAACCTGAGATATTCTTTTTCTTCCTAATGCTCCCTTCTTTACCTTAACTTCCAGAAAAGAGTAATCAAAACCAATCCATTTCTGTGAAGATTTCTGATTTCCACAGCATGACATTTTCCAAAGGAATAATATTTTGTTAAAAAGTTCCCAAGCAGCTATTGTTATTACTAGAGGTGAGCTCATGTAGAATTTTTGCCATGTGCACTATGGATGGATTTCAATATACATTGTAGGAGTCTTCCAAGTGTTTTATAGTGCTGCAGGCACCATTATTTTCATTAGCTGTTTAACTTTGTGATGGGCAATCTTTTGCTTTCCTTCTTCTAGTGAAGCGAGAGAGATCTCTTTTGGTAGGATATTTAGGTCATTTATTCACATTTACCACTCTGCAGGCCTGAGAGTGATTGGTCATTTTCTCACACAGCTGCGTACTGTGCACAAAAACTTATGCTTAAATATTTTGTTGGTCTCATACAGCTCCCTATTATCAGCCCCACTCAACCTTGGTACTGAGGAGGTTAGCAAATGTCTGCTTTTCTTTCTTTCAGTTGTAGCTTTTTCTTTTCTTTTTTTTTTTAAATCCAAAGCACCCAATTCTGCTGTTATTTTTACTGGTGCAAAGCCAGTCAAATCAGTGCAGTTTTCTCTGCTGAAAAACTAACATAAATAAGAGTCTTCAGACTCTTAAAACCTTCTGACTTTTGTCCTGAAAAGCAAGTGGAACATTAGGTGTATTTTTTATGATAGTTCTCTAAAGAGACCAGCCGTTAATCTCTCCGTGAGTAGGTGTGTCAGCTGCAAACATTTCCTTCCAGTCTACCATTTCAATCACACTTCACAGTACACTGAAAATTGGCAAGGATGTTAATTATTGGCCTCTAGAATAAACCACCTACTTTGATTCAAGCATGTTTTCTAAATTTTAAGAATGCTGTTTCACCTACAGAACAGTATAATTACAGAAAATAGCTTGGTTTGGCCAACATCCTTGTGTTCTGTGAGTTCTGCTTGCAAGGCAGCAAGCAGCACCGGGCAAGAGGCTCACCTGCAGAGGATTTTAACCTCTTGCTGACAGGAGTTAGGGCTTGCCAGCATCCAGTACATTGTTTTCAGTATCAGAAGCTCTAAACCACTGTCACTCAGAGGTTAAACATTAACACTTTCTGCTTTTAAAGCTAAAGGAACCCTCTCTATAGTAAGAAAGTTCGTTTTTATTCTCCAGGCAACTTCCTGTTAAAAATTTATGAATGTCTGTTACAGTAGCAATTACAGTGGTGGGTCCTGTACCCAGGCAATGCAAAAGCCTGGGTGCAACGTGACACACTGAGCAGCACTGTGCAGAGACTGGTGTATAACTGCATTTGTGCAATGCAGTCTTTAGCAAAATTTGCCAGGAGTCAATGCCATGTATCCAGGACACGATTAATTAACCAGCAAAATAAATTGCCCATAGATGACTGGGAGTTGACAGTAAACAGTAAAACACCTGCCTTGAAGACTTACAGTCTTAACAGACAAACAGGAAACAGAAGCAAGTGGGAGCCCTGTTTTAGGAGAGAGATTTTGAGGCATACAGGCAGAGTTGTTCATGGCTGTACAGTGAGTTTGGCAGAGCTGGAGGCTAAACTCTGTGCATTTCCCTTCGTGTGTTTGTAGCTTGTGTAACAGGTCTTTAATTTACCACGAAACTTTCCTGCAAAGCTGTTCTGAAGAGTTGGCAGAAACTGCAGTCAGCATTTCTCACACATGTGCCTCTTGGTTTGGAGCTCTACAGTTTGTACAATTAATAACTTACACCATGAATTAAAAACATTGGAAAGCAGCCCAGTGCTCAGGCTCATGTGTCAAAGAATTGCTGTGCAAGCCTGGTCTTATTTGTTGTTACAACAATTAATCATCTGCTGATTTTTAGATAATTTATATGGTACCTGGGCCCTCAAGGGAGTCCTATTGAAACTGGACATTTCAAAATTAATGGTGATTAAGCTATAGAACCATATTAAACATCCATGAGTGCTTAGTTCTCCTACCTCCTCGTTTACCGTAAGGCTGCAGGGCTGGCTACCTTCCTGACCTTACAAGCCACATGCCGCAATTTCCATACTGGCCGTGAGTCACAAGCCCTTCGCGTGTGAATAAACAGCAGGAGGGGAAACATCCGGGAGGGCTCACAGGTGGAAGATGGCAGCAGTCACTCAGGGATTCCCTCACTCCGCTATAAACCAGATCCTGGGTGAGGATACAGCCGGATCTCAGAGCTGGCTCACGGCCTGCTCAGGGTGTGGGTTAGCCAGCAGCTCTCCTGCTGGTAACATCACCCAGTGGCTCCCAGCACAGGAACCACGCTCAGCAGCTGGAGAACCATGCACAGACCACATTGGTAGTTTGTGGCTGAGTACTCACTCTGTATGTCAGTCAACAGTTTTGCACTATAAGGACATGATAGCAATATGAAATATGTTTGCTGATAAACGCTTGGCTGAACTGAAGAGTTCTAACCTTTGCCATTCAAAAAATACATAAGGGAAGCCATTCAAAACATCCTTCTGCTGGGGAAAAAACCTTGGAACAATTGCAGAGTTAGAACAAGAAAATATGTTCAGTAAGAATTAAATAAGCAGTGTTACAAAACAGTGCAACTTTATCTATGTAATTATAGTAAAGCGTGGCTGACAAAAACACAAAAAATGATTGTTATGATTTCAAAGCAATACGATATTCTGAATAAATTGTGTATTGTTTGTTTATTGTTTTACAGGCAGAGTTGATAGGCTTGCAACAAGAAAAAGAGGCTGCTCTTCAACAGTGCAAAAAATTAGAAGAAGATATCCAGACATTGCGTGTTTATTACAGGTAAAATAATTGATACTAATATAAATCAGTGACTCATAAGGGAAATTTTCTGTACTGCGTCTGACCTGGAGTGAGGAAATGGCCTTATCAAACAGGTATTTGTTGGTAATGTGAATACATCAATGAATCAAGGCTGCATTTCTGCTTTACTGCTCACCAACCATCCCTTTGAAATAGAATTCCTTTTCTTACACCCTAAATTTTCTATTACTTGCGTCTAAGGGAAGGGGAAAGTTGCTGGCAGTTGCTTCTCATAAAAATGAAAAGGCTGTGTGCTAGCACTGGACTCACTTAAAAACATGAGGACAAAAGAGCCAGTTAACCTAAGTGCTTGTTTCTTCCCTGCTTGTTTACACATACCTAACTTAGTTAATATAGATTTTAAAAAAATAAAATCTGTAATTCTAAAATACTGTTTTCTTTTTAAACCCAAATATAGCATGTATGTTTTAATTTCTTATGTTCTACAGCAGTATGTAGAATGAGAGAACTAGCCATTCCCTCATTAATTTAGGTGGTCTGCACTGAACATTTGCATGGATCAGTGGGTTTTATTCCCTAAGGAAAAGCTCTGTGTGGTCCAGTGAAGGAGTTAGGTTGTTTTATGGAGTGATGTTGGGTTACAACTCTCATTTCATCCTGACCTCCTATGTGAGAAGGGATACAGAGCTGCCAGCAGGTTAAGGGCAAGAGAATTGGCATCGACACAGCAGAAAATTGTGAATTTGAAGGCTGAATGTCTGTCATGAGGGATGTGGGCTACAGAGGTAAATAATAAATGTAGTGTGAATACTATGTTCATTGGAAATAAAGAGGACTAGTTAGTTATGACTAAAAAGTATTTGCAGTAGCAGAACTGTGTATGTTTTCAGTGTTTCAGCATTTACAAGTGAAAAATACTCCGATTTCTAGAGGTTTTTCGAGTTTCCCCTTCTCATTAAGTTTATTAAAACCTTGGAAGGAAGTTTCAAAAACAGCTTTTGTTCCTAAATCTCATAGGCATTTATTTAAAGCCTGTTAATAGTAAATAGAAACCCCAAGCAATTTGTGATTATTGCTTTTAAAGAATATGGTCAGCATTTAGTGTGTGCACAAATAATTATATGATTTACCAAGCTGGAAAGAATTTATTCTAGTGCCCTTATTAGTCACTTAAATGGGCTTTATAGAATAATTTTAAAACTGAAATGCCATTTTTGTATTGCTGTCTCAGAATTTAAGAGTTTTCTTATGTTTTTCTCTGCACATTGCAGGAGATTTTTCATTGACTTCTGAGTTATGTTTTTGCCACAGCATATCAAGTTGGACTAATATATCATATTTAACAAGTCTGGTGAGCAGCAGCTGCAGTTTACTCATATAAATGATTTAAGCCTAAAAAATGTTAACAATAATGACTTGCAGGGATCACAATTAGAATGTACCATGTTATTTACTTATGGCCCTTAATTTGAAAAGGCAGAATTTCACTGTAACTTTGATGATGGCTTATGCCATATTTAGCCATTAGGTTTGGAAATGCTCACCGGAATATTCCCTGGAGCAAAGGTTGTTTTACCACTACAAAGTTTTACAAGATGCATACTAATTCAGAACATCAAAACTGAAAGTTTTCATCTCCTACATCACTGTCCTTAGGGGATGATTTTTTTCCTAATGCGTTCTGAAGTGGACCCACAGAGTCATAGATTGATTGCCGTTGACAGAAACCTCTTGAAGTCATCTTGTCCAACCCCCCTGCTCAAGAAGGGCCACCTCAAGCAGTTATCTGGGACCACATCCAGATGGACTTTGAGTATCTCCCTGGATGAAGACTCCATTACCTCTGTAGAGACACTGTCTGAGCATGGCTAAGAAAGCCAGAGGCCACCTGGAGTTGTTCCTGGTGAGGAATGGAAAAGACAACAAGAAGGATTCCTATAAGTGCAGATGTAGTAATGCTGGAAGTCTCTGGCCTATCTTTGCCTTGTTTAGAAATTAATTGCACCTTTATGAGGTTTTTTATGAAGTTTTTAATATTTTGGTTACAGTTTCCCTTGTGTAACATGAACATCTGCAGCCTTGGTCATCCAATAGTGTAGCAGGATTTTGAACACATGCCAAATGAGACAGATGAAGAAAAGACTACGTGTCGTGTGTGCTTTGGGGACTGTATTAGGCCAAGGGCAGGATGGCAACAATAATGGTGCATGACGAAGCAGAGTGCATTTCCCAGGCCATCCCAAAGGAGTGAAAATTTACTCTCTGTTTTGTATGTGGAAGCTAGTTAAGGAATGCTTGTGTACATGTCTACTGGGTCTTTTTATTTCCTTTTACTACTTGCCATGCCATGATAATCTAGAGTAAGCACTGAGAGTGTTTTTGAGACAGCCTGTTTTGAGCTGGGGTGGAAGTTTGGTGCTATGATCCAAGTGAGTGAGTTAGATGATTTGCTCTTCAGGACTACATTTCCCTGGCATTATTTCTCTTTTGGACTTCAGAGCTCCCCAGTGAGCAAAATAAAGGCTTCCACACATGCTCCAGTCTTCCTTTGAACTGTAAAGCTGTAATGAGACATGTTACTATGCAGAGTGCACATTTCCTTCACCTACTCTTCTCTTACCCCTTTTCCAGCTTCTCCCACCTTCTGTCATCTCTGTGGCACCAGCATGACAGCAGCTTGGGCATTTTTGACTCCATGTGGTGCCTTCTCCTCTTTCTGCTTTTAGGTCTTCCTTGGCTTTAGATAAAACAGAGGTACATGAGGATGGTCAGGAAACTGTAGCATTTGCACTGTAAGGACACCAAGAGTCCTGCTTTTGTTCAGTATGGGAAAAAACCCAAATCTTTGGAGTCTTCAGGGAAACCTAACAGCAGGCTGACAGTGTCTGTGAGGAGGTTATCAAAGACAGGCTCTTCACAGTGCAGCATGACAGGATGGTGAGAGACAAAGACTTGAAACCAGAGCGCTTCAGACTGGTTATAAGGGAAAACTTTTTCACCATGAGGACTGTCCATAATTGAAATAGGTTTTCCAGAGAGGTTCTGCTGTCTCCATCATTGGAGATTTCTAGTACCTGACTTGATAAAGGCATGAGTAACCTGGTCTGATATCATAGTTGGTAGCACTTTGAAAGGGAGGGTGGTTGGATTAGAGACATCCAGCAGTTACTTCCAGCCTGATTTATTCTACAATTCTGTGATCTGGTAGCTGCTACTGTTTGAAACCAGTTGATTTTTTTCTCCAACTGTGAAAGAAGTCTGTGTTGCAAACAGTACTTCTTTGCAGATGACGTGGAAAGTGAACCCTAGCTGAAAATGGAGTTTAATTGAAAGCCTGAAAGATTCAAACCCAAATAAAAATTAGGTTTTGGGGAATAAATGATGGAACATTTATTTCCATCTGAATTTTTGCTTTCTGAAAAGAAAGCACATCCAAGAACACTTACAGCCTTCTTTAAAAGAAAGGGAAGTGAAAATGAGGAAGAAGAAAAGGAGGAAAAATCTAGCTGAGATGCAGGAGGGAGAGGAAGTTGGCATACAATAAAGCTAGGCAGGTTATTTGCTTCTGTTTGCTCTTCTTGTGTTGTTTCTGTGTCAAGTCTCAGAAGGAAAAATGCATTTTCTGGATAGTAACCCAAAATTATGTATCAGCAATGAAAGTTTGCATAACAGTTAGGAACAGTATAGAGTTTCTAGCTTACAGACATAATTGTTTCAACACAGTACTCTTTAAACTAGGGATTAATGCAAATCATAGAACTTCAGTGACCAAAGAAGGCTATATCCAAATAATCACTTTTGAAGTATGTGAGAGAGTTAATCTCACTATGTCTTTCTCATATAGCTCAAACATCATCACAAGTTAATTTATTTGCATATTTTTCAGTTTTGTGACCTGTCTCATTTTTCTAATCAGTTTCCTTCTCTTTCAATAATGCTTCAGAACTGTACTTCTACATGTTAAAATGCTGACACAGACATATGCTATTGCATACTGTTTATTTTTCATGCATTAGCTAAAACAACACAGCTGTGTATGAGAAATATTTCTCTATATAGGGAAGCACATATATGTTTTCCCAATTATGTTAATTTTAGAATCCACAGTATTTCACTGAAAAGCTCTGGCACCAGGAGTTTTCACAGGCAAATAATTTAAACAAATTTTAACTACTACAGCAAAAGGTACACATCTGACATATCAACCCCATTGCAAAGAAACATAGGACAGCGAAATAAAAATGCAGGACTATCCTTACTTAAAAGTGTGTTTTGATAAGTTTCATATTTGGGTCAGATGTAGTGATGCTCAATTCAATACAAGTATTGTTCACTATCCATCTGTGTAACATAGGTACATCTGCATTAGTTCACACACTTTTGAATGAAGCTGCTGAGGATAAGAATCTGTATGTCCAGGCTCTAGGATAAAATTTAGGCATGCTTGTAGTAAGTGTGAGTAACCAGAGGTTCTTCCAATTTGCTGTTGAAATGGGTAACATGCAGAAATAGCTGTGGGCTGAAAGTCACAATGGGAAGAACCTTACATTTATCTCAGCAGATTTCCTAATTAACAGACAATGTTTAAATGAAATTGTATTTAGAATTATTTTTTATTTTCCTGAAATTGAAATGAAGATCTGAAGGAAAGATCATAGAGATGATCTCCATCATGGAGAGATGGATTTTTAATGGCTGATGCATGTCACAGTCCCAGGAGTTGCATGTTGTAGAGTAATTGGAATCTGTAAATTACTACCAGCATGGCGAAAAAAAGGATAGCTTAAATTTCAGTTATGTGACTGCTTTCAGTCATGAACTAGAAGAGTAACTTCAGTAAGATCCCTAGGACTAGTAAGTACTAGTCAGTATTTTTAGAATCAAACTTTCAGTGAATATGGTTGGCTTCTCTATCAGCACTGCAAACAGTTTTCTTGCTCCCTAACTGGTTTTATCACTTTTATGAGTTATAAACTGTTGAAGATGTTTAACAAAATTGATATCTGAAAGTTTCAATGCTCATTATACTTCAGTTGAATTGGAATTCATGTTTAAGTAACACAAGCAAACCATCTAAATAACTGTTTTTATGGAGGTCCGTATATTTTGCCCACAAAGTCTCTTGTAAAATGATGTGGAAATTCATCTTTTTAAAGACTGAGATTCATAGAGGTTAAAGAGAAAAGAATCCATTTCCTCCAATGAATTACTTACAAGCACAGGGATAAACTAATTTTTCATGTTAATGACAGAACTAAATTACCCAACAAGAGAAGAAATAGATGGAGAAAGATGCTTTGCAAGGCATTATTTGCAGTACTAGAAAAAAAAAAAAAAAAAAAAAGACCGTTTTCTATTCAAGCTCTGAATACAGAGGCATATTTAATTTACTTCCATTCTGTAGTTTTGTGGCTGATGTTATAGACTGTAGCACTCGGAGGGTACCATTTCAGCCATGCTCCACAGACTTTGAGCATGGATAGCTAATGGTGTAATTCTTGCTGTTAGTCTGTTCCTCTTATTCCAGTTTTAAGGGCTATTTCTTTTAGTATCTGTCCTTCTCTTTTGGACTTGTTCATCAAGGGATGTGGTTTAGTGGTGGACTTGCTGGGTTAACAGTTGGACTTGATCTTAGACGTCTTTTCCAATTGAAATTATTTTATTCTATTCTATGCTATGCTATGCTATGCTATGCTATGGTATCCTATCCTATCCTATCCTATCCTATCCTATCCTATCCTATCCTATCCTATCCTATCCTATTAAAAACTACAAATGTCTATATTCATGCTTTTCTTGTATTCTATGTGGTTCGCAGCCACTGCAGTAGAAAGTCAAAATACAACTGCCAAAATGTTCAGTCTCCTTTTCTCTGACTAACCCCTTCTCAAACGTGTCAACCATCTCTGACTTTTTCAGAGTTTTCTCCAGTGGAGATTTCTCTCAAGGGGACATGATGTGTAGCAGAAGATTGGGCTGCTCTAACATCCATCTTCCCAGTCCAAATGAACTGAAACCTGTTTACAGTGGTATTAACGAGGCTGCAGCCACTAGTGCAGAGTGGTGATCTCAGTCCTTCCTCTAAAGCAGTAGCAGTGTACCTTGAGCACCTGCCCCTGCAGTTTCCCTCAGAGAACTGGTCTTTTCATGGCATTTTTTTATCTCACTTTTTCAGTTATGGCCTTTGACTCACTTTCCTGCTCTTTTCATCCTGTCTGCTCACTGCTATGCTGTCAATTGCTGTCATTGTTTCAGTATTAATTAGTTGCTGTCAAGGTTTAAGGCTCAATCCAGGACAGTTGCTTTAGACATAACATGGCATAATTACAGTCATTAGGAAGAATGACCAGGTAATTATATCACTGTAAACCTACTGGGTTTTTTGCAGAACGATTTTGGCAAGATCAGGGACAAGATGGCAGTTGTGGTTTAAGTTTTCTCTGTCCTTGCAGCAGTGATGTCTGTTTTATTCAAAGCTTTCAGAACAAACATAAATCTTTAGCTAATTAAATTTCCCACTTCCAAGCAGAGGAGAGATTCTCTTTTATACCAAAGAGATGAGGTGCTTGCATCTGCTTTACAGTGGGAGACAGTGTCTTCTTATGAAGGAACCTAACGCACTGCAATTTGATACAGCCCAACATGTAGAAAACAATGGCTCTGTAAGGGAACAGTAAGGGTTTTGTTCATCTTCCATTATTCTAAAAAAAACCTGAGGTACTACCCAAGCTCTATTTCATTGTTTATTCTCTACATAGAAAGTCCCACGATTATCCCACTGTGGAAGATTTGGATGTGCAAGAAATTAGGATTTAGCCCATTTGGTGTTTGTTTTTTTAAATGTGCATGCTTTCTTCCTGCAACTTTATTGAACTGAGTGCTAAAACTAATAAAAATGTTTGAGTTTTTATTTTCTTTTAAGTCAGGTTGGTTAAAACCAATCTCTGAGCAGCCCATGGAGGTTTAAATGAATTTTAGACAACTCATGGAGGCCAGGAGACCAATAGTCTGGTAATTTGGACCCAATATATAAAATCTTCTGCAGGTTCACATGTCTTATCTGGTATTGTGCTGCAGCCCTGAAAGAACTGGGATTTTAGGTTGATGGGTCTTTCTAACTCAGTACATCCCCTGAGCATTTTCCCAGTAGTAAGCCCCCCCTGTCTTCTTTCCCTTTGTCCCCTTATTGATTGTGCAATCGCAGCTCTTGTTAGTGTTACAAGAGATAAAAGCTCAGGGGTTGGAGGCTGTTACATGAACAGGATCAGAGAGCTGAAGGGGGGAAAACATAAGATTTACTGGTGCTACTAAGACTGCTGTATTTCACAGTGTCTTGGCGTATGTGAGCAGTGGAGGCAGAGCCCTACCGTGTTTTCCTTATTATCCCTATGTATTTCACACTTTATTGGATTTATTATCCTCTTCCCCCTGCCCCATTCCCAGACTTCTCGTTCACTGGCTTGGAATTGATTACTGTCTCTCGTTCTGCATTTGCTCTTCTTTCTAGCAGTAATAAAGTCAGACACTGACTTTATAGATCAGTGGATAAGGAGCTTTCTTGGGAGTGTAGCAGACCAGGCTTGCATCCTAACTCCAGTGAATATTTGACCATTTGCACAGAAGAGGGATGGTAAAGAGAGACTGCAGCATATACCATAGCTTGGTGTTTATGGTGCCTGTTTGACAAGCAGTTAAAAGTCAAAACACTATCTGAATTGGGGGGGGGGGGGGGGGGGGGGTGGTGTGCTTTTTTGCCTCTCAGTGGAATATCTTAGCCATCAGAGAGCTCACCAGGCTCCCTCTTGACTCTCATTCACACACAAAAAGTAGTTCTGAATGTTTCTGGTTTTGCCCTGGCATTATTTTGAAAAAAATTCCCATCAAACTGGGGGAAAAAAAATTTTAGCATGGAAAAACAATTTCTTCCTCAGCTTTAGTGATTTATAAAAACTTTGAGAGAGGGGAAGCACTGAACTGTCAGAGATCCCAGCCACCTGATGGAATAACAAGCCACCCCACACCATCTCTGCAGCCAGCACGGAGGTGAATGTAGTACACTCAGATTGCCTTGTGCTGCTGTTGACTCACGCGTGGATTGGTCTGACCTACATTTTATGAAATCTTTGTGCCTTATGTTTCCAAAGCCTGGCTTTTGGCCTTCAAAGGTGCCTTGCCAACAGGAAACACTAAGCAGCAGGTCTGAGGAGAAACATGGGCAGCATGAATAGGGACTAAAGTGCCTAATGTGCTCTGTGATGCAGTTTTTATTTGTACCATGCACTGTGCTAATTCTGCTACTGCTTCTACATGTGTCCTATTGGCACACTTCCTCAGATTTTTTAAATTATCTGAGGACCAACTAGTCACTTGTGCCAAGCATATTGAAACTAGAAGCACTTCACAACTCCTGATAGTCTATTTGTGGTGGGATAACTTGAACTAAAACACCGCTTACCTTGTTGGTTTTGCTATGATAGACATTTCAGATTAATTTCTGCTCACCTCAGCAGGGTTTTGCTAGAAGGAAAGGAATTCCTGGTCATTGTTTGCTGGTATGGTCTCATGAGTGTATACATGGCCCCACTCACTTTCTGTTAGCAGCTCTTCACCTGGCTGATTCTTTCCCCTTCTCTTTTGTCTCCCTGATTTTCTGTTATGACTACCTTGCTTTCTTGGTGAGCTGAAAAGTCTAAGAAGTGTAATTTTGTTCTGTGCTTTTTTGGAATAAGTACATAGGTAGAGGTTTCTAGAAAGTGTTTTTCAAATTTGTTAAAGCCTAATGACTTTGAGTTATTGGAAGGAAGGTTTAAAGTCTTTAGAAGAACTACCTGCAAACAACTGACTGACTGTCACTGATAGGTTCAAGAACATTAGTAATACAAAGTATTCTACTCCTGTAAAAATACTTGTAAAAATTCAGACATTGAGATAAATTGTTGTCACTGTTTGACTCAGGTTCGACAACTACACTCTCGATCCCCTCCCCCTCCCACCCAGGTAAGGAAGGAGAGAGAGAGAAAGAGAGAGACTTGGCTGGATTGAAAACTGAATGACACAGCTTTAATTAAACACTAATGATAAAAGAAAATATATACAATTATATACAAATACGTTCAGATATGTGCAGAAGCCTCTCACCTCCCCCCACCCCAACAAAACCCACAGCATCTCCTGAGCTACAAACAGTCCCAAAAAGTCCCGGAGCTGCTGGAGAAAGCACAGAGTGATGAGGGTCAGGAGAGCTGGAGCCTGGGGGTCGACAGTGATGGATGGATGGAGTCCTCCCTGGATGCTGGTCATGGACAGAAGAGAAGGGAAGATGAAGCAGGAAGGAAGTTGTCTTCCGAGATCTCTGACCTTCCTCTGAGCTTACGTAGATATATGGAATGGAATATCTCTGGCTAATTTTGCTGTCATGGGAGGGTCATAGACACCCTGTAGTGTCTGAGCTGACAGAGTAAAGGAGTGACCTTGAAGACCCAACAGTTAGAAAAGCATTCCACCATTTATTATCATTCCTAGCTGAAACACTCTGCTACTAGTTAAAAGAAAGCTTACTGAAGGAAAAAAAAAATCAGTAAAAGGAAAATTTGCTTCATCCTGGCTCAAACCAGGACAGTAATAAAAGCTATTTGAAAGACAAATTTTCCCATGAGAAGTGTGAAAGAAAACCTAAAATTGCAAAACAAGAATTTGGCTTGTCCTCTAAATATTATACGAAAGGGAATTTCTTTTGTTATTAATATGATATTTAGAAAGAAAGTAATAACATTGTCAGGAGGACTTCAAATGCCATTTCTGTTTTGGTGATTTTTCATAGGACATGTTTTTATGTTAAAATGCCAATTTAATAATATTTGAAAGTTCATTTTGATGTATTTCAGTTCAGCTGAACAACTGAAGCAAACATTGCTTTTCTTTGAGCTTAACCCTGCTCACAGTGAAGTGAATGGAGCACTTCTGTGAGGATGCAGCAATGAATTCAGGTGGCAGGAGAAGTCCTCTGCCTGTCACAGAACATAAGCTAGAAGACTTGTCAGCGAACGTCAGTGAAGCGAGGCGGTGGAGTTGCTCTTTATGTGAGAGAGCAACTAGAATGTATTGAGCTCTGTGCAGGGGCCGATGAGGTGCAAGTGGAATGTCTGTGGGTATGAATTAAGGGGTAGGCTGGCATGGGTGATACAGTTGTGGGGGTCTATTACAGACCTCCTAATCAGGATGAGGGAGTTGATGAGGCTTTCTACAGGCAGCTGAAGGCAGCCTCGCAACTACAGGCCTTAGTCCTCATGGAGGATTTTAACTGCCCAGATATTTGCCTCTAACACTAGAGGCAATTTAGGCCCACTGCTGAATGAGGTGGCTGCCCTGGTGACAGGATATAAAGAAGGCAGAAGTACTGATGCCTTCTTTGCCTCTGTCTTTACTGCTGCAGACTCTTCCCAGCAGCCCCAGATCCCCACAGCCCCAGAAGTCAGGATGAAGGAGGAGTTTGCTTTGGTAGATGAGGATTGGGTTACGGATCAGTTAAGCAATCTGGACATCCATAAATCGATGGGTTCGGATGGAACACACCCACGGGTACTGAGGGAACTGGCAGAGGTCATTGCTAGGCCACTCTCCATCATCTTTGGCAAGTCATGGGCAACAGGAGAGGTGCCTGAGGACTGAAGGATAGCAAACGTCACTCCAGTCTACAAGAAAGGCAAGAAAGAGGACCTGGGTAACTATAGACCGGTCAGCATCACCTAGATCCCTGGAAAGGTGATGGAGCAACTTGTTCTTGGCACTCTCTCTAGGCATATCAAGGATGAGGTGATCATTAAGAGCAGTCAACATGGTTTTACCAAGGGGAAGTCATGTTTGACCAACCTCATAGCCTTCTATGAAGAAATTACTAGGTGGATAGATGATGGTAGGGAGGTAGATGTGGTTTATCTCGATTTTAGAAAAAGCATTTGACACTGTCTCCCACAGCATCCTCGTAGATAAACTGAGGAAGTGTGGTCTTAATGATCAGGTAGTGAGGTAGATCATGAACTGGCTGAAAGGAAGAAGTCAGAGAGCTGTGGTCAATGGGAGAGAATCTAGCTGAAGGTCTATGACTAGTGGAGTCCCTCAGGGGACTGGGACTGGTACTATTCAATATCTTCATCAACGACCTGGATGAGGGAAGAGAGTGTGCCCTCAGCAAGTTTGCTGATGACACTAATCTGGGAGGAGTGGCTGACACACCAGAAGGCTGTGCTGCCATTCAGAGAGACCTAGACAGGCTGGAGATTTGAGCGGGGAGAAACTTGATGAAATTCAACAAGGGCAAGTGTAGAGTATTGCATCTGGGGAAGAAAAACACCATGTCCCAGTACAGGTTGGGGCTGGCCTGAAAGAGACCTGGGGGTCCTGGTGGACAGGAGAGTGATCATGAGCCAGGAATGTGCCCTTGTAGCCAAGAAGGCCAATGACATCCTGGGATGTATAAGAGTGTGGTTAGTAGGTCAAGGGAGGTTCTCCGGCTCCTCTATTCTGCCTTGATGAGGCTGCATCTGGAATATTGTGTCCAGTTCTGGGCCCCTCAGTTCAAGAAGGATGGGGAACTGCTTGAAAGAGTCCAGCACAGAGCCACAGAGATGATGTAATGGAACATCTCCCTTATGAGGAAAGTCTGAGGAAGCTGGGTCTCTTTAGCTTGGAGAAAAGGAGACTGAGGGGTGTCCTCATCAATGTTTACAGATATGTTAAGGCAAGATATGTTAAGGGCGAGTGTCAGGAAGATGGAGCCAGATGGAGCTTTTTTCAGTGATGTCTAGTGATAGGACAAGGGGCAATGGGTGCAAACTGGAACATAGGAGGTTCCACGTAAACATCAGAAAACACTTTTTTACTGTGAGAGCGACAGAGCGCTGGAACAGGCTGCACAGAGAGGTTGTGGAGTCCCCTTCTCTGGAGACATGCAAAACCCACCTGGACATGTTCCTGTGTGATGTGCTGTAGGTGATCCTGCTCTGGCAGGAGGGTTGGACTAGATGATCTTTTGTTGTCCCTTCCAACCCCTAAGTTTCTGTGATTCTGTGACTACCCACATGTTGGGTTTAAAAAGAAAGAAGTCTAGAGTAAGGTATTTTCTTTATTCAGTTGCTTTTACAAGTTAGAGGTTGGATTACATTGCTACATGCATGTCATTTTAATGCCTTTTACTGGAAAATTTTCCATTTTTACATTCCATCCACAAGCTGCTTTTCTAATGAATGTGATAGAGGTCTTCTGTTTTGGAAGCTGGAGGGCTTTACCGTTGTGTCCAGCATTGTGTAACAATGTGTTATTCATCTGCTACAGGTACGTCTTCCAACATAGATGTGAAGTCTCATGTTTAGAGAGGTAAAGGAATTACTTGGAAGCCCTGGTTTTCTAGTGAAGACATGGGCCTACTGGGATTTGGACAATTCTGAGCCGCTCAAATATTTGAGTAAAATGTAACATATTAGTAGTAGTTTCCTTTTATAAGCAACAGTTCATATGGTCATGATAGGAAGGAGAACTAGCACAGAGCAAGTTGGGGTTTTTCCTAACACCACCAAGAATGCATATAAGCAGCAGCACGGAGCTGCTGTCTCACCAGCAGAGAAGCTTTTCTGGCTGTGAGTCTGGAAGGAAAAGCCACAGAATGAGAGGGAGGGAGTTACACTGAGTGTATCATCAGTGGTATATTTTCATTGACATTAAAGGAAATTTAAAGAAGCTCTTCCCCTACCTGAGCTTCTTCAAGTTTTTTGTTTTGTTTTGTGGTTTGTTTTTTTTCCATCGTCTTTTCTGTTAATTTGTTCTATATCAGTGATACAGATTAGAACATAGTCAGCCACAAATGTTTTCATGAACAATGCAGAAGTGTTGTGCTTCTTTCTTTCTTTCAAGTTCTTCACACTGCTAGCTAGCCACACTTAGTATGAAGGCTACTGAATTAAAAATACAATATTGCAGTGTGTGTTAGCACATGTTGTTTTCCTCTGGCCACTGGTGATTAGGTTTCTGAATGAATAAAAGGGCCAAGAATCAGGTCTGAGGAAGTCCTGCAATCTCAGGGTTGAACACACTAAGGTTGCTGGCAATTGGAGCAAAGGAAGTCATGGTCTGCCAGAAAGAATCCACCACTGTGCAACTCTCCTGTCATCAGAAGTCTATTTTTATGCAGTTTTCTACACTTTCTGAAGACTGCCGCTTTCATTTTTGAGGTCCGTTACTTGGCTCTGGTAATTTAAATATTTTTTCTTCATGCTTGACACTGTTGATGCTTCCAGGCTTTAAGGGTTAATAGCATGTTTCCATACCATTCAGTAGGCACCAGCATGAAAAAACTGATAAGCTTTGAGATGCCCAAAATGTTTCAACAGTTAGAGGGAATAATTATTACAATTGTGTAAAAATAGTTTATAAATGTTAATGTTGTGAAAGCTGTAACTGTAAGGGGTCTCTCCTTTCAGTTTGTATTCAGTGCTGACGAAACTAGAGTTGTACATGCAAGCAGTGTCTGCCCAACAGCCAATAGCCTAAACAATAAATACAGTAGATTATTTGGGATTTTTTTGCTTGTCTTCTGTACCTTTTTATTAAAAACAGCGTAGGAAGGTAGCGGAGAAAAAAGAGGCCCTGTTTCTCCTTTGTATTATTTGTTTGTTATGTATTTATTTTGTTAGTATTTCTGGTGCTTGCAGCGGAAAAAAACACAACCTTTTATGGGGTAGAAACAAAGTGAAGTCACAGCTGGGTATTATTCTTACAAGATAGGAGATGACAATGGTATCTTTTCAGTGTATCTGTTATCTGTGGTGTCATTAAATCTAATGATGTGCTAAATAGTAAAAGCAACCTTATCACATTGAAAGGCCTTGAATTGTCTCAAAGTTACTGTGCCATTGGGTTCCCTTTGGTTTTCTGAAAGGGTTTGGAGTCAGAAGAAGCTGCAGTTCAGAGTGCATTTAAGCTATGAAAGCTCTTTAGACGGATGGCTGCTAGCACTCAAAAATGATTAAAACATGTTCCAAACAACATCATTCTGTGGGCTTGGGGACCCAACCTTTCATTAGTCAATAAAGGGTCTTGAGTTCTTGAAAATTAAATTTTTAAAAGCTAATAAGGCTGCTGGTTTGCTCTGAACTGTTTCTTTGGATTTGCAGTTGTGGATTGGACTTGGTCCAGTATCTGTCCAATAATGTGAGGCTTTAAAAAAAATAAGTAAATCTGGTTACAAGAGGCTTTCCAGCAGATCTGCCTGTTAAACAGTATGGCTGAAATGTTAAGTTTCAGATACATAAGTTTAGGGACCTGAGTTTGCACTTAGGAGGTTGGGAAGGGATCTCCAAGTGCCCCTTCAGAAAGCCAGTTGCTTGCTGGAGCATAGTTTAACTACAGGCACCAAAGCTTGATCATTTTAACCTGTTCTGTTTTCTTTTTAAATCATTATGGGTTGGCCCAGGAGCATCTCTAGAATATTTTCAGGGTACCATAACCAAGACCATTAAGTGAGTTTTCCAGAGTTTCTAGAAATTAATAATATTGCTTACAGCACTCCCAAGTGCTGTCAGTGCTTGCCAAAAATGAATGTGCCATAGTATAGTTTGGTGCTACAGCAGAGTTGGTTTTATTCTCTTGTCTACACCCAGGTTATCAGAGATAGCAACTGGGGACTTGTGCAGCTGTGAAGTGTCTGTAACCTCTGCACATCTATATGAAGGCAGCAGCAATAAATGGCTGTTTAATAAGATATTAGCAAGTTCAAGCCTTCTGTTTCTTTTTTTTTCTTTATCTGACAGAGCAAAAACTGCTCTCACGATTTGTAAACCTCTGCACGTGAAGTGTTCTTAACCTGTAAACTCTTTCCATAGAACTCTCAAAATCTGAACATATGTAAATGCTCTCAAAATGCCTCAAGATGTAGCCTACTCCTATAGAATGTATTTTAAAACACATCAGAGTTTTGACATAAACCCAGAGAAGCAAAGCAAGTCATGATGATCCCATTAGCTCAATGTGATCCCATTAGCCACATTGTTTGGCCTGTGTTCTCTCACCTTGGGAACAGCTCTCAAATTCCTTTTGTCAGGACTTGATGAGGCCGGCAACTGAATTTCTTGCCCCCCACACACCATAGTTACTTGGAGAATGTCATACTCAGTTTCTCTTCCCTGTGTCCCACTGAAGGCTTGTCTGTGCTTCAGCTCAAACAGACAGTGAATTTTACTCATCATAAACACAGGCAAAATATTACTGTCTGTTGAGAAATGTACATAAAATTTTGGGTTCTGATTATTTTGGTGAGCTGATTTTTTGTTTTGTTTGCCATAAAATCCTTCATTTGTGTGTCCCAAAGCTTTTTGTCCACTATCCAAGCTATTCTATCATCTGCTCTGCTCTTACAAATGACTTCTGAACTGGGTCACAAACTCCCTTGCTCTAGGCATAGTTTTTTAACCTCTGTTTTTCAGATTCCTGTGAAGTAATTTTTTTCCTCAGACAAAACTAGAAACTCATGTTCCTAAGCGTAGGCAAAACAAGACAAAGGTCTACACTAAAAGCTCAGGGCAAAGTGAACATGTCCGTTTCTTTTAGTGTCTCTGGTTCTTGAGTTCCTTATAAACAGATATATTTACCTTGGACTTGAGAGTTCTCCCACTGGTTTAGGTGTGCTCTGAAGTGGTCCTGTTACTTTGTTACTGTTCTGCCTCCTAAAATATGGGGTGTTGACCTAATCACCTAAATGGGTCAGCACTTCAGGGCAAGGAGATGCACAGTCTTCATCAAAGTGTTATGATTTTAAGGCTCAATAGATCATGAAGACTTAGCACTTTTATTAAGATAGCCAGTATCCTACATAGCCTGTGTCACTTCCTTTTTTGGATAATTTTTCTGAGTTCTGCAGAATCACCATTTCCAACAATGCCATGGAACAAGAAAGTGCTGCCAAATGCTCCATCCATGTACTTAGGTCTGAGGTTTCCAGAGAACTGAGCAGGACTTCAAGAGTAACATGAATCTGGAGAAGTGGATGTTTTTTACATGCTGTGGAAGTGCTTGAGGGGCTCCTGCTTTGAATATTCTGATTTGTCATTGTTTTCATCTAGAGCTACAAGTCCCTGAAACTTGTAAACACCAAGTCCTAAAGGTCTCTGTTTGGGGAGTGGAAACGAAGGGCCTCTTTCAGAATGTTTTTTCTTTGCCTCTCTGTCAGACTCTCGATTCCCTGAGCTGTAAGACGTGAATAGTGCTACTCATGTATTTTTTGGAAAATACATTGATTTAAGTTTTTGTTACTAGATTCTGCTAAATGTTAAGTGAGGTATCCCTGAAGTTATCACAGTAGCTATTGTATTGCAGCAGCCCTTCTGAAATGAGAGTACAGAACTGCCTTTTCCAGACAAACCAGACACTGTGAGTGCCCCGTTAATACATTTAATGTTTAATGACCAACTGTTTTTCTGCCTCCTGTAAACTACTGTAAAGTTACTATTCCAAGGAGAGAAGTAGCTTTATATTCCGTAGAAGACTGTGGCATTCATTGCTTTGAGTGAGAATTTAATCTTAAACAGTTCATAATATTTCCTCTGCTAAAAGGCAGCAAGGATGTGGAACTCTTTGAAATAAGGATGAGGCTGCAAGAGAGTTTAAAAAAAAAAAAAAAAAAAGTATCTACTTTCCAGGTAGGTGAGTCTAGTTGTATTAGTTCAAGTTTGGGTTTGGGTTATTGGAGGATTTTTTGGTCAAATCAATGAATTGAATTGAAGTGAATCAATAACTTAGTTGTAAAAATGCTGCAGAGTTCCTTCTTTCTGTTTTTAACAGTGCAACTCTTTATGACTTGGGGGGGCAGAACTGGTTTAGCAAAAGAGGTGTTGAGCCTGCCAAAGTTGATGGAAGTGAATTTGGATAGCCATTTAGTGTGGGACAGCTGGACAGGAACAGAGAAGAATGTAAAATGAGTAGATTGCTACAGATTTATGCTTGCCAGAACAAAACACGTAAATTGTTTGCGAGTTTAAAAACCATGAGTTTGCAGATGCCTTTAAAAAAACCCAAGAACATGTTGTTATAATGATACTTCTTTTGAACATTATGCTGGAGGAAGGTTACGAGAATGTCAAACACTTAAACATGATTTTTCCTCAACTAATGCTTCCATAATGGACGTTAATACTGTTGACATTACTCATGGATTGAATGCAAGCAATTTAGACAATAGATAGTATCAGGTGCTAATAGATCAAACGTAATTACTCTTGATGAAATAATTTTACACAGTTTAGCAAAATTGTTTCAATTATTCACTGTAAAAGAAAACATTGAGTAAAAGTGAAAATACTAATCTTTCCCCTCTAGGGGCATTA
>NW_009952694.1:3648214-3694295 GCF_000747805.2 Chaetura pelagica
GCATTCCTGAGTCATATTTTTTTCTTCATAGCAACCTTTCCTCTATAACATCTTCCAGTGCAAGTTATTACAATTCTTTTTGCATAAGACAGGTCATTCTAAGTTCAGCTGTAGGTGGGGCCACTGTGGTAGATTGGGGGACAGTCTTAATAGATCCGTTTCATTAATTAAGTCATGCATTTTTTTATTAGCAAAACCTGTATGTCAGGTTTAGCCAGCTGGGAACCATTCTTATGGTTGTTATCTTTGTCAGAAGGAATATTGTGAAAATAAGGAATTACTGTACACGCTTCAACTCCTGATTAAACAGAGGAATGACATCCGCTCACCCACTGTCCATGAAAAAATAACTTACGGGCATATCATAGGCTTGATTCATAGGTTCTGATCTTACATATCACATTAAGGTAAAAACTCTGTACATCACATTCAAAATTTACCCTGAAGGATTTGTGTCATACCAATGCTATGGCCATTGAGGTAAGCAAAGTTAATGCCAGATTTTCAAACATCTAGATTATTTATTGTTTCTTTTTACTCTTGAAGGAACTTTTTCTTCTTGCCTTATCCATATCTTTATGCATAAAGGAGTATTTTCTTGCATTCTTTCTGTTGTTTCATTCCCAGAGATCAGGAGGAAGCAATAAGATTTCCAGGAAGTATTTAGTTGCACTAGAAACCCAGAACACTGAGCACCTGCTGATGGCCACAGTCTTTAGTTTCTTGATACAGATAGATTTAAGGCATTCCTAATAGGCTTTCTCCTGGTCCTCAACAGGATATGCACCCATGACTTTTACTATCATCAAAGAATATTCAACTGGGAAGAGCTTTCACCAAACAGGAAGGAGAAGTGCTTTGAATTTGTCCCTCATCCAATGGAGTGGGAAGAAGGATAGATAGCAAGGTTCATATTATCTGATATATCTTTCTTTTGCTCCTGAGCATGGTAGGATCTTAATGTTATGCAGAGAGTATAATAGTGGTTGAATGTGTATAAGCATAGTAGGCAGTATTCATACTGTCTAATTATCTTGTCTTGTTCAAAAAATAAATAAGGAATTCAACAGTCTTGAATTCAGTGTTGGCTAGGTTTCACAAGAGCTTTCATACTCATTCAGTTTCCTTGTCAGGTCCTGAGAAAATAATTAATTCTTTGGTTCAGTGCAACCAATATATTTCCCGCTACAGCATTTCACTGCTGATTATAGAGAAATGATATTCTGATAAAAAGAAAAAGCTGCATATTTTCTTGTGAGCTCTGGCTTTATGAAGTTGAAACTGTTGTTTTCCTCTTCACTCAGGCTATATTAAAGTGCACAATAATACTATTCTTTTACAGATTTTATTTAAGTAGCCCAGCGGCCAAAACTCATTAGTGCAAAATAAAAGAGAGGTGAGGGAAGCTGATTTAAAAGCTTTAGGATAGAGAAATCAATACAGCATTGGTTTTAAGCCATTTTCCAACCCCTCGCTTTGGACCTCTCTCTTCACTGATTTTTTTTCCAGCAGCTGCCAGTCTAATCTCCCACTTTCCAAGAGGTATGCGAGTTTTGTGATTCAGCTCCCAGACAGTGGACTGTATCCAACTGATGGCCCCTTTTGCCTAAGAGGAAGCCAAGAGCATCCTCTCAAGTAATAAGGATCTTGGGCTCACAGCAGCTTGACAAAGCATGGGAGGCTGCTATCGCTGTCTGCACCCCATGGTGGCAATAGTGGCTGAACATCCAATGGGGAGGCAGAAACTGCCTCCTTGTGAGAAACTGTTGTGTTTTTTCCATAAAGGTCTCAAACCTGAATCTGTCTTCTGAGGTTAACCAGGCTGATGTGTATTGCTGACACATTCATACTGTTAATTAACTCTTGTATCTTCCCGTTAATAATAATTTGGACTGAGATCTGAATGAAGATCAGGGCCTCAGGTTTCCAGATGCAGGACACGTAGGTATTAAGAAGCAATCCTGGGCCCCCAAAGCCTAGAATTTAAGGAAAACATAAAGCAAGGGAAAGGCACTTCACTCCCAGTTTCAGCATGGCAGGATGAGGTTTGCGTGTTGTGACTTGCTCAGTACCACACAGAAGACGTGAAATAAAAGAGGGAATTCAAGACAGAGCTCTGATCCCCAATCCACTAAATCATTCTCCCAGCATGTGTCCTTGTTTCACATTAAGGAGAATGGCCCAGACAAGTCTGCTCAGTTGCTTCAGTAAGCACTGGTACAATAGGGAAGCAGACTTCCCCTATATTAAATTTCCCAGGCGTTCCCTTTATCATTTAAGCCATCATTTTAACTGCCTAGTTTTCATAGCGCTTAACTGTCCAAAGAGCTGCATGATTTATATGAGTGAGGGTTTGGCAGCAGCATCTAGGTAAGACATGGCTTACTGAGTAGTGATACATTAGCATTGTGTCATGTACGTGGCTTTCAGGAGATGACTAGCTAAGTGTATATCTGCATAGCAATTGGCAAACCAACTGTATCTTTGCAAGGGAAAAGCCAGGATAGCTTCAAAGTAGACATGACAAGCACCTGTACCAGTCTGGAGGAACTGCAGGACATATTGTCCTCCTAGTGACTCACCTACCATTTCAGAGTGGCAAGTGTTGCTGTGCACAGTACTGAGAAAGCGGGGCACATTCACCTAGAGTTCATCAGCAAACCTCACTTTTTGGCACATGAGTGACCACAGCTGGGCATGTGCTAGATAGAGCACAGGACACCTTGTTTGCCTTTGGTCAGAGTTGCTTAATATTTTTCAGTAAGTCCTCTGAGAAAAGACAGACAAAACTGTTCAAATGCTCTGGTTTATTTTCCTGGTGCAGGGGGGAAGCATTCTCAACTTTTAGAAAGCTGTATATATGTAATTTTTTTTAAGTAATTCAGAGTTTTTTAACCAGCTGAATCATTCAGCAAGAAAGGAATGACAAAAGGGCAGAGTCCTGTGAATGTCCTTCCCAGATCAGTCACACTGTGGGTTTCTAGCTTTAGGACTACTCAGCTTATCCTCTCAAATCTCAGATGATCTCAGATAATTTCTCTCAAATTCCATATGTATTTGGTTATTCCCTCTTTGAAAAACATTTCCATTCTTTGTATTTCTTGTAATTGCCTTCTTCTGGAGAGACTCCTCTTCCATCTACTCAGCTGGATGTCCCTGGCCATGCTGGAAGGCAGGGCTGGCTTCCAGCCCTGGGTCCAGTACAGCTTTGTCTCTTGCTTTTCTGGTTCAGTGGGGAAGTTAAGCCAAGTGATCACAATAGCAAATCAGGACAGCTGTAAAATCCATGATCATGTCTGATTTATAAAGATAACATTGTATTAAGTACAAGATATTTTCTGAGATTATTAGTAACAGGCTTTTGTCAGCCAGTCATTCCTGAATGGTGCCTTGCGCTTCTAGTGCTAGATTGATTTATATGCCTTTATGATTTTAATTAATACTGTTTTCATCAGAGCTGGTTATTAGTGATTAGAAAACTCCAGGCTGTTCAGTTTATCTATGGCAGTGTTTGGGAATTATTCCCATGATCTTTATTTTTAAAATCTATTGAATGGCATCTAGAGCTGTAAAGAGGCCATTTAAACACTGAAGAAAAAAAAATAATGCTTATACTTCTGGGAAAACATTTATGGTGATTCACATTTTGGAAACCAAAACACTATCAGTGTTTTATTCCCAGATTCTTTTCCAAGAAAAAGCTTGGATATGCTTCTGAATCACCTTCTTCAATATACTTAGGCTCGTATTGAAGCTGGATCATGCAGAGAAGGCTGGAATACTGTGCTGGTGGAGGAGGACAGGAGATTCCTCCATCCTCTGTCCTGTGACATTAGCACAGGGGCATGGAATAAGCCTGCCTAAGTCCCTAGGGAGACATTTGGATCCTACTTAGCTCTGGCGGAGGGGTGTGTGCAGTAGATGTTAAAGGATCAGGTTAAGGGTGTTTCTCTGTTTAGTGATCTAGATAAGCTGCCTTGCACAGAAAAAGAGAAAATGGAAAAAAAAAATCTTAATAAAGTTCATTAGCTGAGAATATACTCACTTGAAGATGGGAATAGTCATTGTATGGGAACAAAAGGCTTTAGAGTTGTTTCTTCACTGATGAAAAGAGGCTAAAAATCCTCTGCCATCTTCGTGTGAGTGAGAGCTGAGAATTTTACAGAAACTGAAGCCTTGTAAGAAGAATCTCAAATGTGCACTTGTGTAACAGGTTTTGAGCAAGTCTGAGGCAGTATTTACTACTACAGTATAAAGGGCTGATGTATATTTCTAGTTGGCATTTTATCAAGGAAATACACTCTGATTTTTCTTTATTTTGTGACATGTGGATTGAAACTACATTTTCTCCGTCCAAAGCCTTGATTTAAAAGCATTAGATCATTTAATTAAGTGCTTTTGCATAAGACTAAAATTGTAACTGAACAAATTATTTATGCAGAGAGAAGCAAAATAAAGTTTCTTTCAAGAGCTCTTTAACATATCAGATTGATAAGAGTAAAAACACCTTTACTGCCATTAAATATTTACCAAGACTTGGCTTTTGGAAGAAGGGCAGTTCAGTGCAGTGTGTTTGGCTCCATGCAATGCTATTGATTAGCTATCAGAAGGACATAGTTAATGGGTAACTGGAGGTATTACAGCGCACTCCACATTCTTGTCAAGTCTTTTCTCTGAAGATGACCTAAAATAAAGTCAGTTACAACTGGCATTCACCCTGCGACAGATTGCACAAGCTCACCTACGGTATGAACAAAAGGTTCACAAGAATCAGTTGACCAGGGCTTAAGCAATCCTTTCTAGTAGTTGTTGTCATCACTGCTGGACTTTAGAACTGCACATGTTTACATTTAATTAGAAAGAACACACAGATTACATCGCACAGTAGCTATCAGTATCGAATCGGAATTGATTTCCGCTCTCTTTCTCAAATGATTGTTTCCTTCAGACTAATTAAAAAAAGGCACATAACAAAATGACTCATATAAATTTTGAAGCAAAGTAAACATTATTCCCTGGAGACCAAAAAAGTCAACAGCACATAGTCATTACATTGATCTTGTTTTCGGGTGATTCTGGTGCCTGCTTTATGATACATATCAGTACTATCAGATGTATTTTAGATAGACGCATATATGAATATATATGAAGTACGACTTTGCACTGAGTGGATAGTTCACTGACTGTTTAAGTTTTCAGGGTCCAGATTCTTATTTGTTTCATCTGAATTATTGCAGTTTATCTAATATGACTGGTGATTCACTAGTATTCCTACTTTTTGCAGAAGGATTTTGTTAATTTAATAAAATTGTTTGTGTGTAGGTCTCTCGTGTCAGATGGAAGTCAGAAGCCATTATCCTTACCAGTGAGAAGCTGGGAAGGAAATAAAAGGCACTCACCAAATTAGCCTTAGCCTCATGCATAGTTTCCAACAAAGAAATCTCTATTAGATTTTTGTTAGTTATGCAGGCAATTCTAAATTCAACGTACGGTGGCAGGAGACGTCATTTAAGGCTCCCAGCAGAAAGCCCAACTTCTGGATGTGCACGGTCTTTGTCATCAGGGAATATTTCCATGGTTGGCATTTTGGAGAGTAAATGTTCAAGCCAGCAGTGTGCCGTGTATGGTCAGGTCTGTAGGAGCTGAAGGGGTTGCAGTCCACATCAGGTTGTGGAGCTGTAGGAGCTGAAACTGAAACGCCTGCTCAGAAGACCTGATGTTCATTATATGTTCATAATACCCTGGTTTCCATGTAAGAGATGGTGTTCAAAATGAAGCTCTTGGCAAGATTCTTCAAGCAAAGGAAAAGAGTAATACACACTGCCTCTATTTTCTACCTGATATAGTTGATACACCAATGGCTCTATTTTAGTGCACAAGCAGTTACTGCTTTCTTAATAAAGTCTGGCTATAAGGAAAAAGGTGCACTGTTCTTAGAGCCAATGTTGTCAAAAACATATTGGAAGTATAAATAATAAACTGCTATGACCTTTGGTACAAGATCCTCTGTTTCTTTTCCACCAAGTTTTTGTTTCTGCAAATCCCTGACATAGGCAATTTCCCTGCTGGCCCAAAGCCAAAGTTGCTGGCTCTGCACCACCCACATACGTACCCCTTCAGTGATCCATGTCAACCAAGTGGCCTCCAGCAGCCAGCAGAGAGGCACAGGGGCTGCCAGTTCAGCCCAGGGATTGAGAAGGTGAAAATACCTCTTGTCTGGGCTGGCAGTGTCCCTCCTCCCTGCATGCTGCAGAGCTGAGCCAGGATCCTCTCTGCCCCAGCTATGATGCTTCTGCTTCCTGGGGAAGGTAGCTGGGGCTTTGTGAGACAGGGTAAAACATGGAATTGCTGGCACCATCTTAAACATCCTGTATATTAATCTACCAAGGTCACTCTTGGTGACTTGATGCCAGTGCCATCTTCGATTAATAGATAAGGTTCCCACTGTATTTGCAGTGTTACCTAAACAATCTGTTACTGTAGGGAATAACTACAGTATTGCAAATACTAAGTTAAAGTTATTTTGTTAACTAAAGCCATTGGCAAATATTTAAGAATGGCCAAAGCATATGAATTGGCAATAAAGAACAGATACAAGATAGCAAAATTCTTTCTTGTAACTTCTAGTATGATAAAGTAAACAACGTACAAAATAAAAAAAAAAATTAACATTTCAGATTAATTTCACGTAGTTAGAAACAAACCTTCAGGGCCAGATAGTTGTAGTCTGTGAATATTTAGGCTGGAATATGCTAATACAGCCAATTCCCTGCCAAAACATGACAGGAACATTTTACAGTGAGCTTGATTGTAGCAATAACATTTAGTCCAGTAAAACAATTAAGATTATCCACAGTAGTTGCTGTTGTATTGAAAACAGGCCTCTCATTCGTGGAAGAAATTTGAGAACCTGTGAATCTGTGTCTTGCAATTAACATGGGCACATTGTGGAACCATGAAGATGTGTGATTAATGTTAACACTGGGGGTTGGAACTTGATGATTTTAAAGGTCCCTTCCAACCTTAATGATTCTATGATTCTATATATCAGGTAATACTCAGAATTGAAGCATAAAGTCTACAGTAGTCTCCTCTGCAACCTCAGATGCACTATATCGGAGAGTTGATGTATGTGTGAAAAAAGCTATTGTTAAAGTACCATCTCCCAGACTCTAATTAATCAATTAGAGATAACAGAGACCCCAATTCTAGGTGCAACATGTCATCAGGAAATTCAGATGCATTTCTTTGCTGCAAGCTATGACCTGTGGGTCTGTGGATCTAGCCGAAGAGGATAGTACCAGAGCTGCAAAAATCTCAAAAATGCTTCCTTCTACTCATCATTATTATGTATGTTTTGCTCTGTTTCAACCAAACATTGTTAACCCAGAAACTGTGTGGAAGTCCTGGATCATTTGATGGCGGAGTCAATGTGAGGAATGAGAGATGTTGCTGGATATATCATGTGCATATCGCTGTCGTGTGAGCCTGTGCTATCTCAGCAGTTTGCCTGGTGGCTGCATGAAGTGAACTAGAGACATTTGATTACTGTGCAGCTCCATAAATAAAGGGTCCATGGTACGGTTTCTGATTATTTAATATTGAGAGCATGTCTCAGCAGTCCTTCAACTACAAGAAAGGCTCAGATGATTAAATCACATGCCTTGTGTCCTTACTGCCTCTCCCAAGCTAGTCACAAGCGAATGGTGTGGGTACTGCAGTGATCCTGGAGGCTGAAGATAAGGCCCAAAAGAAAATGTTTGCTGCTTGGCACCATCAGAAGACTGTCCGGGTTTAGTTTTGTCCTAAATTCAAACCATGCTGCATCTAACTTAGCTCTTTCAACAGCAATGGGTCTCTTTTAAGTAGTGAAGCTCAGAGCACCTCGCAAAGGTAGTATTGCTATTGCTGTTTTTTTAAAAAATTAGGACATGGAGGCCCAAGGAATTTCCTAGAAGTCTTTAATTTGTATTTGTTAAAAAACAGAAGTTTTGTGGTGGATAACAGCCAGTGCAAGCTTTCAGTGTAGATAATAAACCTGTGCTTTGATCATCTAGTAACCATACTGTTTGAACCCTGGTACAGGTCACAGGTTTCTCTCGATAGTTTCAGGACAGAAGGCTGAAACTTGGCCTGCTGCTCACTGTGGATCCATATTCACATGTAATTGAGTTTGGGTGCTGTGGACATGCATAATCAGCACCAAACTGTCAGCAAGTTATCCTGCAAAATCCTGAGATTATAGTACCGACCTCCACAGAGAAGAAAATTAGTGGTGGGCTGTGTTCAACAAGCATTTATCGTTTGGGTTTGGTGAGAGAACATAGAGTAAAGAGAATGCCTGACCTTGTCCTAGACTTAAGACTGCATGGGTACATCACACACTCGGCAGCGACACTCTGTGCTGAGCTGTGACTGTGCAAAGAACATCCGCTGTGTTACGCATGCAGGGCACTACTGTTATAGCATGGTTTATGGCCTCTGTGCCACAGTCTAACACAGCTGCTGCCCTTGGTTGAGTATCTGGGGGGTTGTACTGAAGAGAAAAACAGTCCTCTTAATGCGTGTAATTACAGGGGAAGGAAGGCTAGTGAAATATTTGTCTATGGTAGGGCAATGCCATCTAGTTACTAGCCTACCAGCTGTCGGGCTCCTGACTCACAAGTAATGCAAACTTGACCACTTTATATCCTCTGCTTTACAGCAAAAAGTCAAAGTCTTTCTAGGTCTTAGGAGCTTTTTTTGATATTGTCTTGTTGCAGTGTGTCCAAAGACCAACTTTGAGGTAGTATTTTCAAGGTATCAGTGCTGCCTGGCCCTTGAGTGCACTGGACAGTATGAAGGGACCCTCTTCAAAGCCATCCTGAGTGTAGGCTGAGGTCTGAGAGGTCTCCAGAACTTGAGTGTCAGAAACATTTGTGGTGAAAACCAAGGGCAGACATACATGCCTCTGGGCACACTCGGTATGTTTATCACTAGGGTGAGGAAGGAGGGAGGGCATGTATAGGGAATGTTTGGGTTTTGCTGTGTTGGGTTTTTTCTTCCTTTAGGTGGAAGGTTTTTCTATGTTGTTCAGTAATTGCTTCAGGTGGAAAATAATTTCCCCTCTTGCAGCAAAAGTATGCCTGGCAAGGAGAGAAGTGTTATAAGAGCAGCACTTCACTAAGTTTATTTTCAGCCAAAGTCAGTCCTTCTGGAAGCAGTTACAACTGGTGAAATTTTTTAGCAGTCTTGAAGTTGCTCTGACTTTGGGAGCTGAGGAAGCCTCTTGCTTTCTGCAGGAGCTGCATAAGTGACATCATCACATGTCACTTTTTCTTTTGCCTGGACGCAGTTAAGCTGGGCCCTTGAACTTCTCAGACCCAAGCTGTAGCAAGAAATGGGCCGTGCTGCCGTCGTAAAGCAAAAGGCATGTAAGAACATGTGAATGACTTAAATCAAGGAAATGTGTGAATGCTTCTGTCACCCATTCTTCAGAACTAGACTCCCATTTACTTTTGATTTATAGCATCAACTTCTTTGAAGGAATAATCATCAGACTGTTAAGAAATTAATTTCAAATTAAGAAGTATCAAAAGAGACTAAATAAAAATATTTTAGCAAAGCACATTGATACAAATCTGGCAATTCCTTGCTTTTGAAAAATAAAAGTTTAGAAGATTTATCAAGCACAGTACCTTTATCTGGAGGAATCACGCTGGCTACAAAATATATACATCAGAATCTATTGATCACTCAGATGTAATCAGTATGAGTTAAAACCTGTGATAATGTATTGCATACTCTAAAATACTGGCCCTGTGTGACTAGAACTGGACTCCATCTTAAAGACTGGCCATGCAATAGAGTCTAAATAAGTGACTATATTTTTCAGATGTTCTGGAAAAAAACAACACTCTGCTGGGATGAACAAATTGGAATATTTAGGCTCCAGTCTATTTTATTTTTTTCATCAGGGACCCATATATTCACTGAACAGTTTCGTTTTTCATCTGTCTTTTTTTTTTTTCCCCTTTTAATCTTGTGCCAGGTGTTTAAGAAACAGGCAGCAGCACTGTTTCAGTACCTGCTTTCAGCATTATTTACATACCTTTGTATTTTTCCATGGTGATCAACACTTGACTATAGTGGAGCTAAAGTCGGTAAATTTTATGTGCAACTGTTGAAGTAATTTTTTTTTTTAATGAGACTGTTCTAGGGATTTTAATGTCCCTTTATAAATATTTATATTTTCAATATGTCTTCATTTAATTGAAAAGGTTCTTCACATTATTTTCAGACAACTGCAGGTAGTAGGCGTAATGACATATCAACACTGACCTTTTAGCTTCTGGATTTCTATTAGGTCATCCACATTTTGCTTGTCCATGTATATTATGTTTTAGTTTGTATATTGTTTTCTTCTATGGGCTGTCAGAATGAAAGGTGTTTCCCATACAAACACCTTAATAAGCTGGAAAGGAAGAAAATACACTATTGTGTATTAGCAGCTGACATGCAGACTGTGTCTTGAGTATTGTAATTAGTGTGCAGAGCTACTAGAAATACACACAGAAATATTTGAATGTTTAATATTTACAGGGTCATCAGTCAGAGAGATGGTCTCAAGTCATATTTATCAGTACTACACCTTCTGATATTCATGAAGTTATTTTGAAATTACTTTAATTATTTATCTAAAAACACTGATTATTATGATATCCTGTTGCCATCACTTTTGTTATGTCTTCCATTAATTCCTTCGAGTACCGATGTCATTTCCAACTGGTTTAAAATTCACCAATGAATTATGGCTGTGAAGAGATGGGAAGCTAATTCCATGGAAAGGTTGCTGGTGCAGTCTTCTCTCTTAGTAATCAGCTATTAATATGATTTCTACCATTGCACCTTAATAACTCAAGCAGCTGGCTGCCTGCTGATTCCATGGGAAATAATTCCAGTCAACAAGCTTCAATGAGATATTTTTTTTTTACCTGATGCATCCTCTTCTTTATTCTCCTTTTTCTAATTTCTTCTCATTATCTGTAAGTAACTTGTCTAATATCTTTCTTTTTGCATATTTTCGATAGCTATTGCCAGCTGATCCAAGTGTTTTTATTTCTCTTGGCTTCATGGATCTATTGCATTAAGATCCTATTCAGTTTAATTTTTTATTTCTGATCTCCCTTATATTTGTCCAGAACTTTCTGGCACACAAGTACAAATCATATAGTACTGTATCCTGGTTTGTAAAATGAGTGTTATTTTTGTACTCTGTGATTTGGTATCTCTCTGAATATACCTCAAAATCATGTATAAAGCTGCATGAGTTGAATATACGTCCATGGCACTTCAGTGGAAAATAGCAAACATGTCTACTTTTTGCCCCAGTGAAGCCAAAACAGTGGCTCAGAAAGGACCTTTCAAGAAACTATGGTGGAGGACACAATAGATTTGGAAATGTCCCATGATAAAACCCTGATGCTGGCAGGTTACCTATCTCTGTCTACTATAGAGAGGCTATTTAAGACAGAGTGTATTCTAGTACAGGTAGTACAGGTGTTACTAGCTCATTTAAATCAGCATCAAGAAATGTTTTCAGTTTCCTCTCACAAAAACACTGACCAAGGACCTTTAGAATTGGTTAGCATGTGCAAATATTCCACATTCCTGAGTAATCCTGCTGATTTAATTGTTTTAATTTTTGCATTGTAGCATTTCTATTCCTTTCATTACACTGAAAAATCTGCTATTTTGCAAAGAAACACCTGTACTGGGTGAGTCTGCTTCCTAAGAGTCCTGTGTAACATGAGTTAATAACGAGTTTCAGCAATTTATGCAGATTAATTTAACTTCATGAAAATCACATTAAGAACTTTTCTTTGCAGCTCAAAGAGGATCAGGAAGATGCTACAGCTGAAAATATTACCTTTTAAGTTTTTGTTGAGTAGGTTTTTGACATTTTAAAGTTCTGATAGTTGTTACATACTTCTAGAAGAGCCTTGTGGAAACAGGATGTTCTTTTTCTTCTCTGTGACTTTTGAAATAAAACTTGTTTTGGTATAAGGGCATGTAGACGCATATATGATAGTATTAAAAATACTTATTAAACTGAATGTAGTATTCTTGCAGCTCAGCCCTAGACTGAAACTTGGTAACATGTATGATTGTTTTCCCAGCTTATACAAATCTTTGTCTGAAGGAAGGAATCTGAAGGACCAACTTAACTGTACTTATGCTACTTCTGAAGGTGGACTGCAAAGCAGGGGGGATGTTGTGACCCTTACCTATTGCCAGATTGAAGATCTGGCAGCTCAGCTGCAGCAAGCTCGGTCAGAGCAGAAGGACACAGAGCTGAAGCTCCAGAAAGCCCTGGAGGCTTCACGGGAGGCCAATGAAAAAGTTCACAAGTAAGTCACTTGCCTTCTTTCAAGGAAAATTGCAGTTGAAAACCAAATGAAATGTAGTTTATTGGAGTATTTTGTCTCTGACTGAAAGTGTGGCAGTACTCAGAAAACATCCTTTAAAATTATTGCTGCTTTGTCAGTCATTCAGCTTGTTACCTACGCAGTGTGAAGCCAGTCATTTCAACAGCTTTATAATATTATGCAAGTCAGTGTGCCTGTCATTACTGGCATGGAAAGTGCTCTCTACATGTGCACAGCACAGAGAAAGTGTACCCATCTCCTGTGAATGGTTTTCACTGTGTTTTTACCCATGGCAATCCCGTGGCAGGAGAGTATTTGCCTTTATAATTGCCTGGTAGAGTATTAAAGTTCTTGGTTGTCGTCTGCTACACATCTGACAAGTTCCACGCCACAGTAAACATTGATGGATTGTTTAGAGGTGGCTTAAAAATCTCAGTGAATCCAACAGGGAGTCACTGAATCGGTGAACAGGGACTGTATTCTCTTCCCATCATAAGATCCCCTGTGAAAGGGTTACTCAACTCCAAAACCTGAAGTTGATCTAAGTCCTTATGATGGTGATTGTTATTACTAGCACATAAGCCTTCAAAAGTCTGATTGCTAGGACATAGACAGACGTGTAGGCAGAGCTGCTTCACAGTCTGGCACTTCTCATCTCTGCATCACATTCATCAGCTGCAAAACAGCCCTCTCACACCCTTCCAAGGTGATTGATGCCAAAATGATACAAATTTTCCCATCGGTCCATATTTGTCTTCAACTTTAATGTCTGCATCATATCTCCAGAATAGATAGAAACTGGCGTATAATATATCACAAGGACCTAGCAAGACTTATTCCTGTTAAAAAAAAAAAAAACAACACTGAGTTCTATTTTAAAAACTTATGTTTTTATAGTGTTTATATATATGTAACTAAATAAAATATAGGGGGGGTATATATATATATGCATGTTTTCAGTTATCTCTTTAAAACCTCTAGTGTTTCTTAGGAAATCATTCAAATCTCCATTCAGAACACTTAGATATATTTGAAATTTCAGCAGGTGCATGCTTGATAAAAATAAAGCTATGAAAAATAATTACAGCATGTTGAAGAGAATATTGGCTAAACCTTTCTGTACACTGTTTAAAGTTATTTCATTTCACTTTGTTTATAAACACTTACTATAGATATCTAAGTGGAGGTTGCTTTTGTTTTGATTTGGGTTTTTTTTTTTAGTGAAACAGCCTTGTTTAATCCCATGTAACCAGGGTGGCTAGAGTAGAAGTTCAGCCACAACCTGAATTAAAGTGGTGTGATGCATCGCTAGAGTGAAAAGAATTTACACAATTTAACATGCTTAATTACTTGGGAAAATTTTAGTCAGGTTAGTTTTCATTATTGCTAAGATCAGACCACTGAGCCTATAGCAAAATTAAACAATTGGGTGAAGTCTTTTGATGACAATAGCATGCCCTTTTTACCAAGAAACTGTGGAAATGCTCTGTGCGTCTTCCCAGCACCCGGAGTCATCCACCCCCATCTTATAATTCAACCTGCAAACAGATTAAGCAGCTGAGTTTGTGGAAAGTGTGTTTACTTTGAGCTAAGAACCCTTGTGTGACACTATAGAGATTCCTCTGACACCTCTGGGAGAGCTACACAGACAGTTCGTACTCATCAGCAGGGAAACAAGGCTGAGAATTCCCAATTTCTTTGTAACCTCAACCGCTTCATACAAATCAGTGTTTGGCAATTAGGCAGGAATTCATTTGTTAGCTTAGCTTTTTATTTTGAAGATGTAGGATGTTCTACATTTCAAAAAGGATCTGACAATTTATAAATGTGTCAATGGAAAGGCTTCTGGTATTAATTACAGTATTAATTATTAGCACTGTCTTAAGAAGATGCTTATTGTATTTTAAAATCTGACACTGCAGTTCATAGCCTAACTAGGGTTTGAAAACATCTGTTTTCTTGACTTCTTTTAAATGCCTAAGTAAAAGTGAATTCTGACATACAAGGAAGTATTTTTATCTGAGATAAAAAGTAGTTTCTCAGTATTATTCAGTAAAATATCTGAATAATATAACAACATTAAAAATCAGAAGAGGAAAATAATTATAAGCTTCATTAAGAAATATCATAATTAGAATACTAAAATAATATTGAAAAGGGATGTACTTTCTATCTTTGCAGCACATAATTTACTAGTGTTCACTATGCCTTTGCCAATCTGTTCTCTGGCAACACTAAAGGATGTATTAGTATCCTTAAAGACTTCTGTGTTTGCATTCAGCATCATATGCAGAGCTTGCAATAGAGATGTAATATCTCCACAGTGCCGCCATCACGTCAGTGGTTTGTGTACCTACCTGCAGTTGTTACTTTCTAAACACAAGATCCAAGTCAAAATAGTGGTCTGTGTTTTCACAGAATCGTTATGGTTGGACAGGACATCTGAGATTACCAAGTCCAACCATCAGCACAAAAAAAAAAATCCCAAACAAGCACAACCACACACACTCCACCAAAAATGCCCCCCAAAACCCTACAACCTCCATCAGGACATAAAGCATCTAAAAAATGTCTGGATCCTATCCCAAATGAAACAGCAGCTTTGACCAAAAAGGGGGGTATTCTGGAATCTGTTTATAGTGAACTTGGGTATATTAAAATTCTGTTTATACTGAAGTCAGGCAAGATCTCACAGGCTCACTGCAGTGTGAGATACAAATTGCGACTGTGTGCTCTTGCCTGTGAAGGTGCATCACCATCCTAGCAGGGGTGGTGATGTGAAACAGAAAATGGTGAATCTCAGAGGGTGACGACACAGATCTAGAGCGTTGTTTGAACCTAATTTGATTTTGAAACAAAAACAAGATACGTTAGACTTTTAAGAAAGCACCATTCTAATTTATAAAGCAAATATACATTCTACATTTGTGGTATGTAAATAAATAAATGTATATGCACACGTAACAGCAGATATTTATTCATTAGGAACTTAAAACAATCTGCACGGTACTTACTATTCTGACCTATACTCTCTAGAATGGTTATGACTGTAATTTTCTATATTTAATTAATGTTTCTAATTCCCTGATACAAACAAAGAATTAAGACAGCAGTGCAGAATTCACCAGGAGTGTTGGCTCAGAGCCACACACCCCCTGCAAGTTTGTCCTGCCAGAGAAGCCAGGAGCCAGCTGGTGCAGCCCCAGCAGGGAAATGGGGTTGACCTGGAAAAGGTGGCTGGAAAAGTCTGTGAATTAATTAATGCCTCTGCCAGCAGAGGAAGCAAGACATTTTAAAACTGGCCTTCCTGCTGGAACCTCTGGAACTGGGGAGTGCCTGCTGATGTCAGTGAGATCAGAGGAGGTTATAATGTAATAGCCAATCAATATTAGCCAATTATCAGTAAATGTTGAGGCCAGTTTTGATGTGGTTTTTTGCAGGAAATCTATTTTTCTGCCAAAGCTTTGCAGCTGGAGTGAATTTTAATGCAATTTGTCTATTAAGGGCTTGTATTTTTTTTCACAATTTTGTGATTCTAACTCAGTAAAACTTATCTCTGCACGTGAGTGCAGTTGCACTTGCACACTCAAACAGCTGTGTAAGGTGGCAGCAGAGGTTGTGTGTGTAGAATTTCTGTAGAAATTTCTGTGCAGAAGCACAAATTCACAAAGTAATGGTGCATTGCTAAAATGTAAAGGTATGAAAATAAGCATAAACAGTGAAAAATATGCCACTTGTGCACTTTGTAAAGGTAGTTCTTACTGTGAACAAAGCAAATACAGAAGTGATGTAAAGCAGAATTCTTACTTCATTTGTGCTTAACTGTTTATTAAAAACACTTTTTGCTTTTGCTTTTTCTTTTATGGAGGAAGTCAGGAGAGTTACAGATTTGCATAAAATACCTCAGTGGATTGAGTAAAAAGGAAACTAAGCAATCTTCTTAATAAACAGTTTTATTAAATGAAATTTCTCTCTCTCATAAGATAAATGCTACCCTTAATAACATTTGCTTTCCCTCCTAAGGTGTGATCTTTTGGCCACCTTACTTCCATTGTTACTGGAACACACCCTTTTTTTGAGTAGTACTAGTTTTCCCTCAAGCATTTCTGAACACACTTTCACTGCTTTCATAGCTGCTCCCTTAGATTTGTTCCTTAGCTGATGCTGATAAATAAGTGGATCGATGACACGACAAAAACAAACAGTTCTTACCAGCATTCGACACAGCTGCAAAGAGTACAAACATGGAAAGAAATAAGAAGTGACCATCTATGAAGTAGAGTCCCCCTCTTCTGCAGGAAAAACTAATCTGCCTTCCCAGTATGGCAGCTGTGAGCATTTCACATCAGCATCCAAGACGTTCTTCAGTGCTGACTGGAGGTCTAATCTTTCCCAGAATGAATGAAGCAGTGCAGTTCAAGAACAAGAATGAATATTTGAATAATCACACCACAATGTGAGGTGACCCTCCAACGGGGGACTGACCAGATACACATATGGATTTTGGGAAGACGCTCTGATGCTCTTTTCTAACACAGCTGTGGGAAGAATGTGGCTAAGACCCAAAAGTCTTTCTGGAGTATAGCTGGCAAAGGAAACCATGAGGAGAAGAGAATTTAACACATGGGTGTAAGAGAGTCCGCTTCATTGATGAGATCTGAGGGGAATGTCTAATGACTGGAAGAATCAAACTTGGCAATGAAAACACAAAGCTCTTTTCATCAATTCAAACGCAGACTCTAAAGCTGCAGATGGTTACCTCCAGCCTTGCCTATTCAGTGTGGGGTTGTATAAAATGGCACTTTGGTGAATACTAATAGATCAAAACAAAGATTTAATAACATAAAGATGTGGTGTTCATTTTTAAATGAGGATACAGGTCAGTGTCTCAGAAAAGAGTGAAATAAGTATCTTTATGTATGGGTCTAAAGTCTCTGGAGATTTTTAACTGCAAACATGCTATCTTTAGTGTGCAGATTGTATTCAATAAGGCACAGCTATGCAGGGAACAGGCTAAAGGCAAGATTTCTGAATTATTATACAAACTGAGCCTCTTTGCAGCATGCAAATGTTGTTAACTACTTATCTCCCTCTTAAAATCGTGCCTTCATATATTTAGTTGAAGTATATATTGTAGCTTGTATGCTTTCAGTCACTCCTTGTAGATAAGAATGGAGCTAGTTAATTAGAAATTGCAGGCAGAAGCAGTGCACAAAGGAAACAAGTTTTACATTCACCAGGACTTAAAGCTATTTGTTTTGGAGGAACCACCAAATGTCAGATAACTTGACTGGCTTTATTTAAAATTCTAGATATATATTTCTTTAATTTTCATATTTCAAAATAGTAAATATAATTTAATTTCTTAAATTATTGTTACATTTAGATGCTAAGACTTCCCAATTAAAACTGGATTGCCTTTTCTTTTTTTTACTTAAGAAACTGTATTCTGATGAATCTCAAATCAACACATTAACTACTGGATGCTAGGAGTACAGCTTCATAGATATTAATAGTGTCACTGATTTCTGTCAGTAAATAACTTCGCGTATGTCCAAAGTTATTTTGCTTTTAATGAAAACCACTGTGCTGCCTGCTGCTGTGAAGTTCAGCTGGAATTGAATAGTTGGTAATCTTTTAATATTATATACGGAAGAATTTAATTGGTGCTGGCATTTTGAAATGTAAAGTAAGTTCTGATGACTTATGGAAGAATCTAGGTGTAGAGCTAGTTTCTTAGTTACAGCAAATTGGCTTAGCTCTCTCACACTCAGTTGCATTCATTTGTCCCAGTTAAGGATGTGACTTGTAGTTTACTGAGAAACAAATGCTGATGGGGACATTAAAAAGATGAGCAAGTTAGGGCAAAATGCTAAGAATATTTTACTTCCCATAGTAAGCCACAGAAGTCAACGGTTTTGAAAGTTTGTAAGGAAGGAAGTGGGAAGCTAAGAAAGACAACCTTTATAACAGTCTTAAGGTACCGATGAAAATTAGGAATAGTTCTGGACTTTCAGAACTGGATCAAAAGTTATTAAGGCGATTCAACATGGAAAGAGCTGCTTGATGGGGACTGATATGTTGGCTGCCTTGTGCAATGATTAAAAGCAGATTATAAACTCCATGGGGCCCATAAGAGATACACAGTCTCCACAGGCAGAGTTTTATGGTGTTTAGGAAACCCACACCAGCCAGATGGAAGATTCCCAGACACGCAAAACTATCACATACCCCAAAGAATTCTGCGCAGTGCAGCAGAGCTAATGCAAAGTTCCTTTGCCATGTAAGACATGAATAGGAACATGAGAAAGTCTAAAACACAAAATCTAGTAACAATCACATCATATCATATATGAAAATATTATCATTAATGAGGGTAGCAGTAACAGGCAGTGTGAATTTTTTTGGTTTAGGGGCAATAGGCTTGGAGGTAGCCTGCTTTAGGAATTTGGTCAGGAATTAAGCTCAATTGAAATGTGTGAAGGAAGTCATGTGTGATCTCACTGAATGCAGTACATAGTAGGGTCAGAATTTATTTAAATACTTGGAATTCTGTGCTAATACCAGTGACTTCTCCCAGAAGAATTCCCTTCAGACTGCACTAATATGCATGGTGAAATGGTGAATTTACAAGTCTTCTAGAGATACCTGTTTGTTGTCATAAAATAATTGAGTAAGCCAGTGAGGTTATGTGCAGCCTCCGAGAAAACCAATATATAGGGTGAAATCAGTTTTCTGAGTTTGGAAGAAATAAAATACCAAACTATTATTCAAATCTAAGTGAGCTGAACAAATTCAGTCACTGGTGGCATATTCTCTGGACTGCTGTAGGTATAACACCTCTCTGTATCCCTAGGCAGATCTTGTTTCCCCTGCTAAGGCTGACTTTTTATTTGTGCTGTACAAAAGGAAATGTATCACTTTTGCAAAGCTGTAATGAAATATATTTTCTGCACTGGATTGTATTATCTTTACTGGACGACACTTCACTTACCAATTTTTTAATTGAGTACTTCATGTTACAGTCCAGGTAAAATTTGCAGGCTGTACTGGAGGAGTGTCTGGTAACTTAGTAACACTAGTACTGATTACTTCCCATCCCAAAGAAGAGAGGACTTGGGTTAGCATAAGCAAAAAACTTCTGACTGAAAAAAATACAAAACAATTTACTTTTTTGCCTCTTCTGCCTGGATTCCTTATACTCCCAAATGGAGAAGCCTGTGCTGAACCAGAACAATGCACACTGGTTGCACTCAGTGCTGCACAGAACAGCGTGACCTCGGATGCTTTCTTTCAAAAGCTTCCTTGGCATCCGTGCCCCCCCCACCCCAGTTTCCGAGTGGTCATTTGGGAGCAGTGCTCCTCCTCTGAGGTGTGGCAGAATGGAGCTGACTTTCCTCCTCCATCTGAGGAGATCCTGGTTCAGATCTCCTGTATCACAGGGGGACGTTTTAGCCATGCAGGTTAAGCCTGGATGCTCTCTATTCCTTGCCTTGAAGCAGTACCACGTAGCAGCAAATAATGCAGGCTTCTCAGATCAGAGAGCAGTGGCACAGGCTGCTCGCCTCTGAGAAGTGAGACCTGGTTCTGACACTTTCCTTTAGGGCCTTTTTTCAGTTCTCTTCAATGCCCATTGAATGCAAATACACAACCAGTATCAGAACACCCATCTGCCATTTTATAGGTGAGCACCCTTCATCATCACCCACAGAATTACACCTTCAGGTCTAATAACATTTCAGATGCTGCTTCTGTAGAAATTCAGAGCTTCGGAAAAAGTAGAGAAGACTCTTCATCCGTAGGGTGTACAACTCTCCTGAGAAGTGGTAGATATGGCTTAAAACAATTTTTTTTTAGCTTGGCTGAATGCTTTAGCTGATAGTCAGTATAATTTTTTATACTTGATCTCAAAAGGAAGAGTGGTAGCACTGCAGTTATCTTTGTCACCTTTAAAGAAACAAGTGGCCTCAGGTTAGTTTTAGAGAAGGGCAACTTGAGGACTTCTGGACAGCTTGGAGCAAGACACTTTAGCTGAGATTTAAAAAACAAAGTACAAAGAAACCCTATTTGACTACTTTAGGAGCACTCTCTCCTTACACTAGTTGTTGCAAATCCCATCCAAATGTGCTGTCATGCTCTCTGTGCAGTCTGGAAGTGGAATGCACCAATGCAGAGCACACATGGAGCTTCAGATCCCATCTTCAATACAACTCCTGAAAGACAGATCTGGTGATGTTCAGAATTACTGCAGCTGCAAGCCTTTGTAGTATTAACCATTCTTAATATCTTTTGACATCCCATTTTCATTTGAAGATGGCCCTCTATAGAGCAGTTTGTGGTATCAGTTCCAAAAGTCTCATACAGCTATAATGTGTGAAATTACCAGAGTGGATTATGGGATATCATTCTCATGGATATTTTAGTTGTCATCTGTTGGTTTGTGATCAATGCCAAGATCAGGTTCAGTGATGTGCTTACCCGAATGAAGACCAAAAATGCCAGCCAAAGGGAATGACAGATAAGCCCTTCCTGCATTCCTTGCACACCCAAGATACCCATTCACTGCAGGGAGTTTCACGTGGATGAAGAATGCAAAACTGAGCGTACAACCCAAGTCAAGTATTTATTTTCTTTGTGTAGCAGTGGTTTACATTTACTTAACCTCTGTAAAGTGTGGATTGTGATGCAGATATTGTTTTCTTAAAGTATGGATAGTTACAATATAAACACAAATATTTATCATCATTTGAATATTTATCATCTCAGCCTTTCACAAAAATATAAGCAGCCCTGAAACTTCATTCTCTCAAACACTAAAATGTATTCTATGAAAGTCAAATGTTTTCAGAGTCAACATAATCACAGCATCCCAGTTTTTGACCCGTGTGTTCATTTACAGTTTGCTTATAGCTGCTTCACAGAGATGGAAGTTTGTAGATTACAACATGGTTGTATTGATTTATCAGTAGCAAAATACACTAAGTATACTTAGTAAACTGGATGGGGTAGCTCTTAGGCTTGTATTGTATAATATCAGCTTGTTGTGGAATACTTCAGAACAAAATCAGAATGTTGGCTTAGTTAACATCAGTGGTGTAAACCAGACTTGCAAAGACTAATATTTAGTAAGACCAATAACACAAACAAATTAGATTTTTAAGTTGTTTGCCCAATAGGAAGAAACATGCTGACACAGTATTTATAAGCTTATAGTTAACCATTCTATGACAAATTATTAAATAACTTTGAAAAGCAGATTGAGTGCTCCTTGAAGAATGGCAGGAAAACTTTCTCAGACTTGCTTTTCTTTTTCCAAGATGATAAAATGAGTGTCATAGCAAATAATAATTTGCTTTAATATTTTATATCCAAGTAAAATAAGTCCATGGAATTTACATTACTGTTGCTAAATAGTATTTGGTTTGTTTGCAAAAGTCATTTATTTGTGGCTTGGCTGAAGGAATAAAAATAAATTTGTGGTTCTTTCTGTTAATACTCATACTGTTTCTTAACATATGCAAAAGACTGAATACTGTAAATGTATGTGCAGAAGCTCAACAAGAAACCCCAGACTTTCTGAAGCTTCTGAATTACGTATCTTTTAGAGAATTGCTGGAACAGTTCTTTACAGCAACAAATAGAAATAACCTACTAGGCCAGCAAGGTATTTAATTTTAAGCAAACTTGAAGTAATTTAAATTTTTCCACTGCTTAAAATTAAGTGTACCTTTACTGAAGCAGGGAGTAGTTCTCCAAGGAAAAAATTACAGGTCATGTTTCTAATAGAATAGAGTCATTAATTAATAGTCAGATTTTTCCATAGGGCTTTTAAATTTTTTAACAGTATTTTGTAGAAAAGGAGCATCCGTTGCGTTTGTAAGTACGAGAGCTAACAACATCTTTAACTCTATCAGTGCCACTATTTTATTGGCAAGTTGCTCAGCTCTCCCATTCCACATTTTTGCTATATATGGTGTGGGTATAAGGATGTAGATCTAAACACTGAGTTGTTGGAAGGCATAATACTTTAGGAACAAGTTTCATAATTTCAGTTTCAGATTATGATTTTTTTTTTCTCATAGAAGGTATCAGAATTCAGCCTTGGAGTGCAAGAAGAGTGCAGGTATTGGAGAGGTGTATAATAAAATTACTGAATTTTGCACTTTATTCTTTTCTTCCTAATGTATCCATCTCTATCATCTCAATCTTTTATTTTATGCGATAATCATGTTAATTATTTGAAGGTTGTCACAGATTAAGATCTACATCTGATAAAAGGTATATCCTGAATGGTGAACTCCACACAAAAGATATTTCACAGATCTCTTTTTAAACACTGAGAGAAGACTTTACTCTGTACTTCTGAAGAATTTCATGAGTCTAGATGTGAAGCCAAATTTTTATGCTTTCAACAGCAGAAATTAAAAGGTTTTTCTCCCACAATCAGTCCCATTCATGCCACCACCAGGCCAAATTGCCACCAAGGCCTGAATCTACAAGCTTGCTAGTTCAAAAGAAGGTCCACTGCTTCTCTTGCATCAGCCTTGCTTGGGAATTTTCTTACCTCCCAGGAGCAGGAGGAGAAGCTCATTCCCAGCCAGATGGCAAGAACAAGGAGCAAAATAGGCCCAGAAGGCAAGTGAAAAAAAAGCTTATGTGGATTGTCTTTCTAGAATGGTGCACAAGACAGTTGGAGACATTCTGTCTGCTGGCTACTGGAGAAAGGTTACTGAAACTTAGAAGGCTTTTTTTTACCTTAATGGCCTTAAATGACTGATAGCTTAGTAAAAAAGCCTATGAAGTATTTTAAGGAGCACTACACATGTGTAGAAGACACTTTGGTCTGTGATGCTGTCTCAACTAGTATTTTAAAAGCCCATATTTTGTGTGTAAATGAGCAGTTAGGCGTCTTTTCTGGTTTTATCTCTGCATAAGGAACCTGGTCGCAGCATCACCATAGTAGACAAGCTTCATACTGACAACATCTGTCTATAATATATTGCAGACATTAAGAGGAGGAGAGGATGTTTCACCCATGGATTTTTTGTTAGTCCACTACTGAAGGACGACTGCTAGAAAGACTTTAAGAAATACTTTTCAGAAGTATGAGTAAGTGTGAGTTGTCCTGAAATCAGGAGAGGTCTGTGGGCACCACTGGATCACACCGGAAGGGTGGGGAGTTCACCTACCAGTCTGAGCCCTTTATGAAGGACTTATCACAAGCGGGAGTTTAATGAAATGCTTTCCTCTTACATGCAAACCCATTTCTATTGTTACTTGATCTCTCAGTGATATTGTAGAAACCATTCCAACTTGGGCAATATCCCATCAGTTATGCCAGGAAGGCAAATCTGTTGCAATACTTTAACTTATGTTAAAACTATGGTTTTTAATGTAAAGTAGAGGGATTTGGTGATGGTTTATAGGAAGGAATTTTCTCTCCACAAGCTCCAGGTTACTCCTGGTCACAAGGATGGGAGCTGTCTAGAGCCAGCAAGTCTGCATCTGGTTTTTTTAAATATTTGTGGAATCAAGAAAAAAGCTCGTGTTGTCTTGAGTGTTTATGATATCAAGAGGAGTCTGCCAAAGTTGTGCTTCGATGGGATGTGCTTGGGGAAAAGCTTGAGTCGTAATCCAGGAGACCCTTGCCTTTTCCTATCAGCACAAAGTTAGTAGAATTGCTGTCACTGTAAGGAGTAGGCTTCAGTGTCAAGATTTCCCTTTAAAAAGAGACCAGCTGTTGCCCCATGAGTGGAAACAGTAATTTCAGTGCTAAGAGTAATTCAGACTTATGGAAGGAGCTATATGATTTGCATATAAACCATTAGACTCAAGCTGGAGTAATTAGGTCAAATTCTGTGGTGTATTAATTTAACTGATCAGTATCATTTTACCATCATATGCCAATGTATCTGCTATTTCATGATTATGAATTTTTTAACTTGTTAATATCAATCATATGCTCAGTATGAATGATCCACCCAATAGTAAGACTCTCTGTCTGGTCTAAATGATAAGCATGTTGTAGCTCTCAATTTGCTGAAACACAGATGAGGTTATAGCTTAGTGGTTTCAGGGTTTATTTTTGTTTCTCCTAAGCTCATTTATTTTAGGCAATCAGTATATGCTGTCCTGAGAAAGCATTTGAAAGCAAAGGAGCAATACCATTCACAAGGTGGCATTAAATCCAGCATAGATGCAAAGTCCTGATTCTGTGTTATCCTGTACTGTGCAGCAATCTACATCAGTGCAAAGCGGGGTGAAATGCTGTCAAAATAGACCAACTGTGTTTACCACTCACTTTTCCTGCTGCTAGTGATGGCACAAGGTGAATAGTAATGGTGAGCGAGCTCATAATCTTCCAAACAGAAGGTAGAGAGCAAACAATTTGACAAGATTAGTTATTGTGGACCACAGATAAAGGCTTAATATTTTAGCCAAGGCCTGTGTAAGCCAGGTTTATTTTGAAATATGTCTGCTGTCAGGAGCCCAACTGGCTGTATTTACTTCTAAGTTTAATCATATACAGAATTAACACTTTCGGGTTGAGAAGACACTGAAAGAGATTTAATAGGAATGCTTGTTTTGTGACAGTGCTTTTCAGAGGCAGAATGGTTTGCCCTGCCAAATTTAAGGCCTGTAAGTTTAATGGAACATACTTTTTGGAGTGACATTACAAACAGTGTTGGGCAGGCAGGAACTGGCAGTGGTGCCTGGAGTGATTAGATTCAACACTGTGGTCTACCACGGTTTAGAGCTTGCTGATGCAGCTAAATCAGGCTCTAAGACTTGTGTTTTAAGACCAGAAAGAACCATTAATACTCGTTAGTCCAGCCACCTGTCTAACAGAGGCCACGGAATTTTACTCAGTAATTCCTGCGTCAGGTTCAAAACCACTGCTGAACTCCAGCCTGCCATTTAGAAAGACCACCAGTCTCTGATCCAAAAGGTGCAGAGGGAACTTTGTTGAGCAGAGAGAGGCATCCTGGTGCATCTGAACCATATGTGGTCTTTACCACTATGATGATTTATGAAAGAATTGTTACAGACTGGTGTATGACCATTAAATGCAACTGACATTGTTTTCAATGAGTCAGTCAAAAAGTATTATTGTTCAAAAGGCAGCCTTTTGAGGTGGTAAAAATAATACCCAAACTGAAGAATTACAAATAATTAAAAAAGCACTGAACCCCCTAGAGATAAGAAGGCAATATCTCTGTAGCATGTAGATAGGCCACTCACTGCTCACATTTCAGGCTTTGATCCAGTGGATATTGAAGCATTTTATTCAGTTGGAGCAGCCTCAATATTTGAAATTGAGAACAAGCCATTCTGACACCCCACATTAATGCAGTGCTGCTCCCTTGAGAGGGAAGTAGCTGGAGTCCAGTTCCCCCATACAAGTAATAGAGCTCAACTAGTTTCCTCCAGCCTCTGGAGTAAATGATCCTGTTCAAGAGACTGATTTCTAGATGAGACTAGTGTCACAGCAGCCTCTCTTCTCTGTGTCTGTAGTTTCCTTGACTTTTACAGGAAACACCTGAAAACAACTACTCCACTTAGGATTTGATTAAATACATCCAAGAGGAAGACTGAAGGAGAGGAAAAGGATAGGATTTTTTTTATTCTGAGATGAAATTAAGTGAATATATTTGTATGACCACTCACTGAGCAGTCGGTTATTCACTGCACTCTACTGCTGAACTGCTTGTAATGCTTTTGTCCAATGCATTTTATTTACCTAATGTATTTTCAGATGCTTGCTTTCTAAAGGGAATTAGTGTTAGCAAAACACATTCCACAAGAAGTCAGAAATCATGCAAGTAAGGCCATCTTCATAGCCTGAGCCTAATCTTATCTACTGGAAAGATAACCAAGGGTTATAGTTTAGGTTTATAAGCCTTTATATAGCATTTCAAAACCCAGGAGGGTTTTGTTTTTATCGCTTAACTCCTCCATCTGCAAGTAGAAGCTATTGTTTTCGGCTAGTCTCTATATTGCTTTGCAGATTAGGACATAGGCTACTTTATGGATAACCTTTTCTTTCAGCTGGGTATCCATTTTGGCTGTTTCTGAGGCATGATGCTCTGGAAGGTCACTCTGTGATGGTGGAACCATGATGTTCAGAACTTGTGGATAGAGGCCACTGCTCTCCTTTGGGGTGAGCTCCTTTGGCCAGAGATGGAGCAGTGTTGGAGGATGTACTGATCTATGTGGATTTACACAGTTGCAGAGTTTTTACTCATCCTAAGTGACAGTTTAGAGATAGATTTCTTCAGCAGAATGTGTGAAAGAAGAGAGCAAGCCAAAAATGTGCATAGAAAACAGCACTAGGAACGAGTACATAACATTTTTGCAACTATATATCCAGCTTCTGGGCCCCCAGAGCAAGCTTCTCTGTCAGTAAGGATATTAAGTCTGCTTTTTGGAGACTGATTCTAAAAATAGACATATTTGTACTCAAGATTGGGTCATGTTCTGTAAGGCTTTGCTAAAACTTAAAGCAAGTTGTCAGACATTTCAGGAGCTACACAAGAACACTCCATATAACAGCATACACTCCATACAGGCATTTTGTGAGATGTATGCAGAGGTAATAGCACAATCTGAAATAACTGGAAGAGGAGCTGAGAATGGTTGAGAATTCATCTTGGGGAAGACAAACCTAGCAACTTCCTTGTTTAGGTAGCATTCCTCTGAAGATGAGAACCTCTCACAGCTTAGCAACACTTTTTAAAAGTACATATTCAAGCTGGTACTATCATAGCAACAAACCTCTCAAACCTCCATATCATTTCTGTATTGAAACATAGATTCACCTGGTTAATTCCAAGTTTGTATTGAGGAAGAATGAAGCCACTGCAGTTCAGAACTCTTCACAATGATGCATCTTTTGCTAACTTCAAAGTAATGATGAACCAGATGTCCTATCCTGACTTTTGGGGTTTTTTTGTTTTTCCATTTCTTGGGAGCACTGAGATGAGCATTAAAGAAGAAGGCAGATAAAGAATATTTGTTTCTTCATCTTTGTACTTTTCATGGATGCAACTTACGCCTATTCCAAAAAACGCAAGACATTTTTACTTCAGCTACATGCAAATCAGTATAAATAGAATTAAAGGTGTACCTCTCCCTCTGAGTATGTAGTTTGTTCCTATATTTTATATGCCATTATATATACTCATTTGTAAGCACACATACAATAATTGTGCAGAGAATGCTGAAGAGGCATTTGCAAAGAGGAGTTATTTGTTAAGGGACAGATATTTAGAATTATGTAAGTATGAAGAAATAGCAAAGGTCACCTACTAGGATTTTCCAAAATCTCTAAGCAAAAGGTTGAAACCTGTGAGAATGAGGAGTGAGACCTTAAGAGGCTTTGTTCAGCATTTCTAAATGCATGTCTGTCCTTGCACATTTGGACCTTCAGGACTGCAGCTTAGTTGCCTGCCATATCATTCTTCTGTCTGACCTAAAACACCAACTGCAATAATTTCTTCCTGAAGGACTTACTTGGTTGCTTCATGAAATGCAAATTCAGTGAGTATCTTAAATCTCAGGAGAAGACAGTGTCATACTGTGCATGTAATTCATACTATGAGGACTGTTCCTTCACAAGCAAAATGACAAATGTCATTTGTTAAATCAGTGTCTTAGCATACAGTCAAACATAGTATTTGCTTTCAGTTAAGTAAAATATAGTGAGATTATACTGGCAGTTAGCTTTGATCTTGAGGCATAGGACTATTCCTTCAGTTCACCACAGATTAAAATGCTCAGCCCTTAAAAGGAGCTGCCTGCAGCATCCCACCGGGCTGAGCCTTATGGACAAGGGGTGATTCTGCCACCCTCACCCCTCGCAGGTAGCACCTCATTGACACAAATGGCCTTGTTAGCTGCCTTTTATTACTCACAAAGAAAAATGGTGCTTAGTGTGAGTCAGCATGGCAGAGTTGGGCCCTTGGTGAACAAAGAGTCCAGGATTATCGTTCCGAAAAGCCCCCTGAGGCCTGTATCAAGAGTTATTAACCACTGATTCAGCCCATAGCTTTATTTTGTAGGCTTAAGTGGGATTTCAGTGGTATATTGGGTCTTGTGTCTGTGTAGAGGTGAATTTTGCCCTCTGTTATTTTATCTTATAAATAGCTGTTACAGTTTCTCTTTTACATTATTGTTTAAATCTCTTTCAAAGGTATGGTTTCTTAATCCCCTGCTGCTTTTTTTTTTTTCCTTTCTTCTAATAAAGAATAAATAAATTTGCAAATCCACACATGACTGAAACAAAAGGCAAATAAACCCTGCATGGTTTATGTTTGGTGTGGGCTGCCTCATTTTGATTATTTCAGTCATCATTCATTCGAAAAGCAGAAGCTATGATGGTTAAGCCTCATTATTTTCAATGAAGCCTGACAGTTTCAAGGTTAAACAGAAGACAGCTACTTTCATCCCAGTGGTATTTCTCTCCAAACATGGGCAGCTCTTCCTTAACTTGTCTGCTCTGGTGTGCAGTGTCATTGCTTGGTCACAGAGTGGTGCACATCTAAGCCCAATTGCAGGACAGTGTGTAAGCAATGACCTCCAACCAGTGTCTCCCCAAATGAAGCCTCAATTATTGAAGTAATTTCTCCCTCACCTGTGTAAGCCATGCAGTATATCTTTTTAACTGAATGGTGAGTTAAATAAGACCTCTGATGTTACTGTTTTTCTGCTGTCTTCCAGAAAACAATTTGCAGCCCAAACCTCCTGTTTGTCCTGACAGTTTGAAACGTTTCTCCTGTGCTTTATGTCTCTGAAGCACACTAGAGTGGATGCTAGTGTGAGAAAGAGACCTCCAGTGACAGTGAAAGTGGCTGAGGAAGCTGCAGTGCTTCTGAACATACATGCTGTTAAAAGTGAGGACTGATCTGCCATTGCTTTCTGAAATGGCACTGATTTAATAGGGAAATTTCTCAGTAAGAGAGGCTGAGGAAACTATGACCTATCAATAACTGAGTTAAAACCCTTCGTACCCAGAAAAAAATTTATTTATCTGCTGTGAGAAAACTTTCAGGAGCAAATAACTTGTGAAGCCCTGACTTTATACTTTTGTGGACTACCTGCACTGAGTTATGACTGTCTGGGTACTGCCAGGTGAAGGAGTGCAGTAGATGTATGTTACAAAACCAGGAAAAATGCACTAGTTGGTTTAAAAGGAAAAGCAATAATACATGGAAAACTGATGGGAGAGGAGGTGCTAAGCAGTAGTTTTTCACCTGTGCTTTCACTTCTTTAGAGTCCATGTGGAACAGCTAGAACCAGATGAACTTTCCACATACATTTCCTGGTGTCTGATAATTACATTAGGGTGGTGAATTCTTAATCTTGTTTCAGGAATTAAGTCACCTGGTGAGTACAATGAAAGGTGTAGCTTCGTGGTGCTTGGTGGTTCCTGGAAAACAAGAGTGTTTCAATACGTACCGTGTGTGTTAGTCATGGCTTCTGGCAATAAATCCAAGACGTGTTAACTAGTTTTCCTGCACTGACATTGCTAATGCACCAAAGAGATAAAATTAATTTTGCATTTTTGATAAAGCTGTGCTATTTTTATTTCCAATCTGCATTCCTCAAGTTGTATAATACAGATACAAAAAAAAAAAAAAAGAAGCATAACTGTCTTTTCAGATAAGGAAAAATGGTCAGCTTTGCAACAGTGAATGTGGCCACTTGAATCTACAACTCTTTTAATCTGTTATGGAAGTCATGTCTATAATATGCTGGACATGGCTTTAAAAGTGTTCTACTGCACACAGTGTCAGCTTTTTTATAGTTGGTTAATGTGTGAGAGAGCTTCTATAAAATACAGATAAATTGATGAATTAATTTGAATGCATGGTTACTGGAGTGCTGAAGATAAATGTGTGTAAATGGACAATGCTGAACAGATTTAGCCCTTTGCATTTGCCTACATAGTTTAACAGAAGGAAAGAACAAATTAAGCCAGTGAGGGGCTGGACATAATTATATCCTGTGCCTTAAAACTAAGAGAAGATTATGTGGCTCTCTGTCCTTCTTATTAACTGGTTGTGTTAACATAGTAACCATATGGACCACCTTCAAAATATCATCATCCACATCCTCAGAAGCTTCCCTTGTTGAGCATTTCTTTAAAGTTTTTTACATAAAACACTTGAGGTTTAGGCATAAATTTATAAACTGGATAATAAAAGTATCTGTTGGATAACAAGCAGGGTATTTTTTAAGAGGTAACAAGAGCTAAGTGTTATGTTTGACAAGAGCCATGGACGACTCAAATTTTACAGAGTGCAGGAACTGAATGTCCTGCATACACCGAAGTGTACATGTGCCACAGGGTTGCTGCACAGGGGTTTGTGTTGGTGCTTTTCAGGGACCTCAGATAATACATATACCACAAAAGAAAAGTAAGTTGACATATATTGCTGACTGCAAATGGGTTGGGCTGTGGGTTAAAAGTTTTCCGTAAGTTGTCTGCATTTTCCCTTAATGTCTGTCTTTTACAGTAGTGCTTTGTTTCCAAGCATGACCACTACCAGGACAGCTTGGTTCAGTGCAAACACTGTCTCTTTCAGCCAGAACATTCCTAACGTTAGCTTCCTTTTTTTTTCTCTCCTCTCCCTCTCCCCTGCCCCCTCTCAGGTTGGAAAGGCTGGTGGACGTCCTGAGGAAGAAGGTTGGAGCAGGGACCATTAGGACCGTGATCTGATTGAAAGCTCTAGTCTAAGGAAGCATTCACATCTGGTGACCAGGCTGCTTCATTCAGCACTGTGTAAACACTAAAGCCTTAACTTAGCAAACAGTTGTTAGAAGTGGGACACTCCAGCGACATTCCAAGCTGAGATAAAATCAAATCATAAATGTTTAACTACTTTGCTGCTGAGTTCTGTGATTTGTTGAAATGTTTCACTGCAAACATGTATTTGTTTTTAAGCAGATGCATTGTGGCACTGTGTACTGTGAAAAATGATGTAGATGCTTATTTTAACAGCCTCTCCTCTCGGGGTTACCAGACTGTAGTCTGCTGCAAGGCACAGCTTGATCATGTTTTCAAACACTGCAGGCTTCAGGTGCAAAATCCTGCAAAGAAGTTTCAAAATTTAAATCCCTTATATTTTTTTCTGAGGCTGCAAGCAGTCTGGTATTTGTATGTTAAATATATTAATTGGTAAAGTAGGTTCACATTCAAGAAATATCTCTGGCTAGTGTTGTGGAGATTGTTTCCTCCTTACTCATAGCCCATTGAATTGCAGCTAGTGACTGTGGCTACATTGAAGGGAAGGGTACATGGCTAACTTTATACAACTGTGGAATAGCTACTGCTAGTACTTGCTATTTTCAGCATACATTAAAAAGAAATGTACAGTTCAGTTTCCCTGGAGGTACAGCTTCACAAATTGCAATGTGAAAGCCTTGTGACATTGTACAGTATCCCAGACAGTGGGGAAGGTTTCCTGTGTTGTTTGTAGTCACTCCTCTGTCCTTTCTTGTGAGGCAAAACCTGACAAATATTCAGAAACCACCTTACAGAGTCAAAATTTGACTTTTCAGTGTAAGGTCCCTCACCCCTTCCTTAAAATACTATTTTTCCTTCTTCTGTTAGACCTCTGATTGCTCTGTAGTGCAGGAGTACCATCCGGGTTGGTTGAGGCCAGACTGCCAAGCCTCTGCTTTGTGTACTTCTGAACTGCCCTGGGACTGAACACAAAGACTGAAGGATTGACCCCTGCAGGGAGGGGAGAAACAGAGGGATTAGGAGGAAAATTTGGGGTGCACAGATATTATAGACCCTAGAGAGACAGGAGAGTCAGACCTGAAGTTATATTTGTGACCCCAACATCTGCCTGTATTTGGTGTATCTGTCACATGACCAATTGGTGAGCAAAAAAGCCAGATCAGCACTTGTATAAACCTGCTCAAGAAGATAGCAGTCATCTCTAAGCAGCCTAAATTCAGTAATGAATCTCAGCAGCATGGTGGGTTTTAAGCTACTCCTAGGACCAGTCAGCTCAGGAAGGGTGGATGTAGCTCCTAAGGCTTCCACCTGCCTACTCTACTTTGTGTTTAATGTTGTTATGCTGTCTTCCCTTTTAATGTTTGTTTGTGTGTACAGATGTCATGATAGGGCAGCCTAGCTGAAGAAAAGGAAATTTTAATTTTGGGTAGAAGGAGGCATTTCAATACCCGTTTTTCCTTCAGGCACTGCCATATTAAACCTTCATCACCTGCAGACCTAAGCTTCTTCTAGTTTCAGTATACCAAACCTAACCCCTTGCAGAGAGCTCAGTAGCATTCCTCGAAGCCAAATTTACCAAGTCACTTCAAGAAACCTCTGAAGTGCTCTTTTTTGACCTTTAGTCAATCCCAAGATAGCCAATGAGTGTGGAATCTCTCCCCTGCACTTATCCAGTGGGAGGAAAGACTAGAGGACTGTCACCCCCTGCCCCTTCACCATCTCCCATGTGCTGCTGTCTGGTGCTTGAGATACTCAACTGCTCTTTTTCCTGTTGTCATCACTGAGGTTTAGTGCACTGAGTGAAATGCAAGATCTCCTGATCTATCAGTGGTTTTGAACCATTTCTGTTCTAAGACTACCATACTGTGCTAGACCAAAGGTCCAACAAGCCCAAGGACTGTTTTTGGCAACAACCAGTAGGAGATGCCTGAGAAAGGGTATAAAGTCAGGCCAGCACTAGTAACCTTCCTCCACAGTGGTCTCCCAGGAATTTTTTACTTAGGTGCTTTCTTTGTATTTGGCAGCATTTTTTCATCACCTGTTTTTAATATGTTTAAACTTTTAGTATCTAGTTGTTCCTGCCACGAGGACTTAGGCAGTTAATGGTGCATTGAGTGGAGAAATATTTCCTTTAATTTGCTGTGAAACACCTCTATTAATTTGCTATCATCTAGTTTTTGTGTTAGAGAAACAGTGAACAGCCATTCCCTATTCATACTATTTCCATGTCCCTTGTGATTTTACATATTTGGCAGCCTTCCCCCACCTTCTTTCTTCCAGAGAGAACCCCTAGTATCTAGTAAAGAAGCTGTCTCATGTTTTTAATTGGCCTTGTCATGCTAATCTACTTCTTTTCCAGGTCTGCACTGTTTTTACTGAGATAGAACCAGATTTGTGTCTGGTACTCAAGATACAGCGAAATTGTGACTTTAACAGTTGTCATAATGATGTTGTCTGGTTTATTCTCTGTTCTATTTGTAATAAACTTTAGCATTGGATTTGCTTTATTACAGATGATTTCTTGAAATTAATATTTCTGTAATAATAACAACTCTAGATCTCATTTCTCATTTATAATATCCAGCTAAGAGTTCATCATAAGGTCTGTGAAGGCAGAACTGTTTTCTGAATGCATAATTTTGCATTTATGTCATCTGTTTCAGCATGCATTCCCTGGTGACCATGAGCCTCTCTTCCACCTCTTCTCACAACTCATCTTTGCTGCTCACAGTAGCATAGTATCATCAGCATTTCCATACTGAATATCTCCAAATTAACTCATTTTTCAAGGTGATTTTTTAGTTACATTGAACAACATGGGATCTGGAACAAAGATGCCTGAGGACAATAAGGTAACTTTCCTTCACTGTGAAAATGATAAATTTATTCCTACTCATTGTTTTAAGCTACATTGTTTTAAGTACATATTTTTCCATGTAAAAATATTGCCTCTTACTCTTTTACCACTTTGATGAGGAAGCTTGTATGCTACTTTGGAAATGCAAGTTTACTAAATCAGGTCTTGTTTTCCATGCATGAATGTGCCAAATTCCTCCTCCCCTCTTAGGAGTATTGAGAAGTCTTCACCTTGCCCCAAGTCTTTCCACCTCTGAGCAAATTATATTTTGAGTACAGGCTCCATACAGCAAGGCTGCTTGACTTCCATCCTCCTGTGTCAGCTGGCTTTGTTTAGGAAGGCAAGCAAAAGCAGTCTAGCCAGCTTGATGTCAGATACATCTGATTGTGGGTAATATTCAATTCAGTAAAATAGGCTGATCATTCTGCATTTTATTTTTCCTTTTTACACATTGTACCTAAGTGAAAAAATACTTCCTGACTGTTTTGTGTCTTTTACCAAGTAGCCTGAATTTCAGTGAGATTTTTAGGTAGCAGTTTTTGTCATCCTGTAGATGAATTACTTTGATCCATAATTAAATCAGGAGTTGATTTTTAAAATTCGGCTAGAAATGTTTGTCTTCTTTGAAAAGAACCTTGGGAAATCTACTGCGCTGAGAGGTGAAGATTTGGAAATGGTTGGGTTCTCACTCCTTCTTGCTAACAACCTGGTGTGTGGTCTTTGGCAAATCCCTTAGTGACAGTCATAAAAGGTATGCAACCCCTGAAGAGGTGCTTAGGCTCCTTGGGGAAGTTTGCAAAAGCATCTGTGTGGCTAATGTTAAAACACTTTCACTTCTTCTACAGCTGGAGTGAACAGAAAAAGTCACACAAGTAATACAGGCCCAAGCCTTTAGTGCCCTCGGGTGAATGTCTGGCCCTGTTGAACTCAGTCTCTTTTGCCTTTCAGTGTAAAGAGGGCAGGAATTCTGGCCTTCCTTGTAGAAATAGGCAACAATGATAACAAGGGTTAATTGGCTTTTATCATATAGTTTATTCATTGAGAACTGATGTCCATGCAGAGCTCTGAAGGTGAAAACAAACCTGCCCTATATAGCAGACAAACGCAATTGTCACTTCTCTCCTAATTTATGAGGGAAGGGTGAGATTGCATCAGATTATGTACCAGGAGTAGCAATTCATTTGCCTCTCGATGGAACAACAGTTGGTGATACTAGGTGGCTCACCATAGGCAATGCTTATGGTGACAGTTGTAATTACGGGTCATATTAGTGTGTCTCTGCTGTCTTGAGGAGCACTGAGATACTCAGAAGCATTCTTCCCCTGTGAGATTTTGTGTGTTTCTTCTGATAGTCCTGTGGCACGTTACGCATTGTGAGCCATTTCTGTTATATGCCAGGGTAAAATATGTAAATAGCATCATGTTGGCTCAGGATAAGAACTTTATTAATGCTTTTCAGCACTAATTATATTCATAGTAAGCCTTCCCTAAGCCCTCACTAATTAACAATATTGTGACAAATCAACTTTAACAGAAAAGAACTGTGGACCTTTAGTCATTTAGTACTGTTTTTCAGTCAGCCCACAGCCAAAACTTGGTAGTACAGCTTTCTGTACTAGTGTTGGGAAAACTGCTCATATCTGAAAAGTTCAGAGCCAGCTCAGTTTTCTTAGTGGAATCCTATAGATGAGTTGGTTTGATTCCTCCTTAAATATACTCACAAGAAAGTAAGATTCATTAGTTAATCATTAATGCAGGAAAATATTAAAACTACTTTTATAAATAAGCCATCAGATTGAAATTGTTTAGTAATGGCAATATGTTGTCACAGGTGCATTTATTTATTCGAAATCACAGGACTTTTTACAAGATACCTTAACATTAAAATTAAATGGCTTTATAAATATTTTGTAAGGTGATATCCTGAAATTGAAATGTACATTTCTTTTTAATGTATGCTGACATCTTTAATCCATGTACACAAATGAACTTGCTCTCTGTGTCAGGATTTCTCTGTACCTTAATTTTCTTCATATAGATTAATGCCAGATGAAAGCTATTAGGTTTGCTGTTTCTTTTCTTTTCACTTTGTATCTACCCATGCAAGAATGAACTGTGAGACATATTAAATCACTGACCAGCAGTTTCTCTGCGCTTGCTATGATCGGAGAGTTACATGTACTGACTCTTATCACTGTACCATTTCACATCAGGTCTGCAGAACTGGACTTTCTCTGTTTGTTCTTCTCATGCATTGGTAAATAAAATGTATTCACAAGTCCAAAAAACCAAAGTGGTGTTCTCATATTAGGCCAATTACAAGTCAGCTGTTGAGCTTCAGTGGTCTAAACATTTCATTCTTCAGTTTTGTTGGGAGCACACGTGTTCTGGGAGGCTTTTAAACAAATACTTGAAATGGTTGAAAGATTTACATTGCCAGTGCCTAGCTAAATACGTAGTCTTTAGAAAAGACATGGTTTATTTTGGCACCATTTGAAAAACTCAAATATTTTAAACATTTGTTAAGTTTGAGCTTGCACATTTGAACTAAAAGTTTGCATTCCAAAATTGCATATCGGGTTACCTGTCTCTCTCTTTTGTATTTTATAATCCCTTTTTAAAAATAGTCTTTGCAAAAGGAGTTTGGGTTTGGGGTTGTGGTTTTGGGGGTTTTTACTTGTTAATTCTAAAACATTGCCATTAACTTTATCAGTTTTATGGTAACAGTTACCTGGTAACTCTATTCAACTAAACATCAGAAGTGCACCAGAACTGTTTTCAGAATTTAGGGTTTCATGTTGGCAGCCAAGATTTGGTTGTAAAATTAATCAAATACAGGAGTAGTGGCCAAATGCTGTAGTCCTTTACTCTTAGTCATACTATGTACCATGATGAGTAAGTACTAACCCTTATGGTGACTGCAGGGCCAGGCAATAAAGCAAGCAGGTTGAAAAAGTGTTACAGAATCGATAAAACAGAATAGCTTAAGGAAAAGGTAAAGTTTTCTTTCACCTAGAGTTGTTTTTCTTCTCCTTCACTTGGCAGAGGGGAGGCAGGGGCAGTGTTTAGTCTCATTTTAAATTTAAAATTTTTATTATTTTTTTTAATCACCTTTTGTTTTCTCATAGGTTTTAACTTGTACTGAAACTTAAGATGCTGAGAATGTATACACTGAAAACACTGTATTCTGTTTAAAGCCTGCAAGAACCACTGTTTAGCAAGTCCTGGGGCACACCGTTACAATAGTGCATGTGCTTTGTTGTGGTGCCCAGCCAGCTTCTAAGGGTCACGATGCTTTCTGAGAAGATGTCATCAGGAGGAGCTTGGCATGTTTCCTCCATGGTTACCTTGGGCCAAAGGTCCAAACAGTGTCTCATTCACAGAAGTTCGTCGTTATTTGAATGGCTTCTGAACAAGCAGATCCATTGTCATGTGGTAAAACAGCAATATACCTGGTAGAATTGGTCACAACTGCTTCCCAGTGATTGGGCTGAAGCAAAGTTATGACAAACCTACCTAATACATTACAGGAATTTACAGTTATTAATACTCATATATGAATGTGAACACTGTATTTCACATAAAATTGAAAAAATGTGAAGGTTTCCCAGAGAATTCAAAGGATGGAAATTATGGCATATTTGTTCATGAACTATTAGCAGAACTAATTCCGGAGCCAAACTTGTAATAGGGAAAAAAAAAATAAATAAAAATAAAAAATAACATGCAAATATTAAAAACTACTTTAGCACTACTGTAATTCATTGTCTGAAGCCTCAGGACTTTGTTCATGTGTTGATTCCACTGATGCAGTGCCACAATTTTTTCACTTAGATACTTAGCTTTTTCAGAGAACATACTCAACTCAGATGCAGCCTCTGTGAAAGTATACTAGGCTAGAAATAGAATAACAAACTGTAGGAAAACTCCAATCAGCACATGCTTATATCACAAAAATCAGTCCATTTAGTGCTTTGACATGCTATGTAAAATTAGCAGCTTTTTTTCTTCCATTTTATATAGGGAAAATTTTCTCTCTCACCCCTAACAATCTATCAATGCACAGAGAACACCAATATTACAGGTGATGGTTTCTAAACATTACTGGTATAGTTAAGCAAGAAAGGGAGATACATGAATAGATAAAGATTAGGAATGGGATCAGTTATTGCATTTGTTCAATCAATTGCTTCAAAACGACAGTGGCAGAAAATGAAATGCTTCAAGCTGTGACTGGGGTGCAGCAAATCAACTTGAGCATATTCTCATTGGTGAGGACAATACCCTCAACCACAACCCAGAAATGTAGGGTTCCATATCCTTGTCACTGGATATGGATATGAAGATGTGGGGCTCCAATACCCCATATCAAACCTAGGGTTTTGAGCTCTAAGTATGTGATCCAGTCAGCAAGCTGAGAAAAATGTGAGTAAATCATAGTTTCGGGTTGGACTCTTCTTCCCATGAGACAAGGAAGGCACAAGTCAGTGCACTTAGAGTGCACTGTTGCTGCTAAAGCAGTGTAATAGAGAAAGTTAGAAATTAAATTTTTACCAGAACAGCAGAAAGGAATTGAGTGAAATACAAAAACACAAGTGTGGAAGCCTTGCCTGCTTCAGGCATAGAAAAGAGGAAAAGTTGTTACAATGAGTGACAGAAATACTCCGCTTTGCTTACACACAGAAGTCTTGAAAGCTTCATGGAAGTCGAAGCAAGATACAGCTGTTGTAATATTTGAAAGTAGGTGTCTTGCTAAGGCCAGAGTTGCATGAGTATAAAGCCAGGAAATCTCAATTTCATTGAAATCTGGTTGTGTTCAGTTTTTTCACTAAATTCTTGTTTGATAGGGCAAGCTGCCTTGGTTTTAAATTTCAAACAAAACAACATTTCTAATTAACATTTAGCTGGTTTAATCACTGTATAATCAATATGAAAATTGGCAGTGTCCCCTCTACTTCTCAGAGGTTGAGCAACATAAAGTTGTCCTATCACTGAGGTTTACATGGTATAAATATGACAGAAAAAGTTATTAAATCAAAATTGTAAATATTTAATTTTATTTAATAGGATCTAATGCCTTTTACCATTTTCATCAATTGAATCTCAACACACATTAAAGATTTCTCTGGCTTAGAAAGTCATGGTTTCTTCTGTCCAAGTGAGTAGAGAATGAGCAGGGCTTGGTTAACCTAGTTGATTTTGGCGTAGCCAAAAGGGGGCTAAGAGAGGCTGCAGCCTTTTCCCTGAGCTGGACTCATGAAGGCTGGGAACGTATGGAAGATCTGGTCATTGTTAATATGCAGCTGTCAGGGATTCATGCTGGGCTGTCTCCATCATTAGTCCAGGATAATGAGTTGCCACTCATTATCATATTATATGAATAAAAGTAAGAGGCATGTCTAAAACAAAGTTGTAATTCAGTGGATCAAATTTTAATGTGCCTTTATTCGCTCATTTACAGAATCCAGTTGTTTGAGTACATTCAGTGTTTCTGAACAGCCTTTGCCAGAGTAACACATGACAAGTCCATGAATCAGGGCAGTGCCCAAACAATGACTGCACCTCTGTGCAACTAGAGCACCAGGTCAGGCCATGAAGAAGAAGCAGATCCTCAGAGCAAAAAGCTGACATGGAGGCCCCCACAGCCAACTTCTGTGTATTTGAGGCTAGCTCCATGCTGGTCCCTGGGCTGGGCTGCCTGGTAGTGAGTGACAGAAGCACTTCTCTCAGTGTCATTTCTGTGGTATCCTGAGTGCGTTGAGACTGCCTGGTGATGTGACCCAAAGCACAGAGAGTGGAGCCAGCTGGTGAAGTGGCTTTTAAAGCGCATCCCTAACACGAATCAAAACACAAATGTAGATGCATCCTGCATCAGGAATTTGCTCTTCGGGGATGTCTGTTTTGCACAAAGCAAGTCTCACTTGGCCAGGCTGTGATTCCTTGCATATGAGACTGACTGCACCCATTTGTATAGTACTTTTGTGCTAGGGTTTGCTCACCTCCTGGGAGCCTGAAGTGCAGGAGAAGCAAGGACAAAGATGTGCAAACCCACCCTATGATGCATTAAGCAAAGGCTTGACAAAGGGCTGCACTGAGTGTGCAGTGATATCTGTGGAGAGTGGGAGGGACTGCTCTTACCTGCAGAGCTACAGCATCAAACATCTGAATACAGCAACAATGGACAGACTATGCTCTGGGATGAGGGCCAGAAAGCCTCAGTTTTGCTCTTCTTTGATCACATAATGGAGAAACTCAGCTCAATTGCTTTTCAAGCAGCTAAATGCCCTGCTTCCTCCACATTTTGCTTGTCTGCTCATGATAACTTTATTTCCCCAGAGCTCTAACAGCCACTAGAGTAAGACTGTTATAAATCTGAACTGTCTGTGCTTAAATAAAATACGCTTTCATCAGTGTGTGTTTTTGTGGAATCCCACAGGACTGTTCTCAGCAGTCCTATAGACAACTGCCCGTTGTAACTATCCACCCTGAATTTCAGTAATGGCATTATCCTTGTAATTTTCCATTGAAATCTGGTCTGCAAATGACTAGCGTTAAATGTTATGAGGTGTTTCATCCAGAACTTAACCCTCCCATAGCTTAATTTCCTGTAGAGCAAAACATTTGTTATCAAGTGACCTACTACCTACTATCTCATTAAAAGTCATATTAATTTTTTTTCAGTGCTATTGACATTTTATCTTCCTAAGGCCCTTCTACAGACACCTGCTGCAGGTGTCTAACTAGATGCTGTGACTATTGCTTTCCACTAGTAGTAAAGTGAGCCGAGGTCTGGCAGGCTGAACCACATATTACCCTCTTGACCCAGGATGTGTAGGAGATACACCACCACCTGCCATAGGCATGTCCTGTTCCCTCCTTCAACCCCACCCCCTGCTTGCAAAACTTGTAAATTATGTCTCTAGTTCCTATTCAGTTACTCTTTTACCTAAGTGATTCATATACAACACATGTATCTAGCTAGCTACCAGGTTGATTTATGGTGATTGTAATATGTGCATATAATGTGGTTAAATCCAAAGAAAAAGATTTCCGTGAGTTGAAAAGTTACTGTGCATTGCAAAGGTGAGAAACCCCGTAGCATGATTCAACACATAAAAACCACAGGCCAGGCTTCTCCTTCTTTATTTACTGTTGCTTTTCTGGTGCACTCACCCTAGGAAATCTGGATACCAACCAGAACTGTGTTAATTCCAGCACCTCTTGGTCAGTTACACCTAAAGCAGGTCCCAGGCATGGAGGTAAAACTACAGATGTGTGGGGAATTACACATCCCTAAGGATACCACTGAGAATCTACCACTGTTACTGAACTTGTTTTCTAGTCTGTCTTCATCTTCTTTCAACTTCAGACCAAAAGGTCTCATTACACTGCTTTTTCCTGAGACCTTAAAGGGCAATTTCGTATCCCAAATCCTTCCCCATTTTGATAATTAGAGACTGTGAACAGATTCCATTGATCTTCTCTTGTATAAACTGAACAAGGTGAGTTTCTGAGAATGCTTACCAGGTATTGCTCAGATAGTAAGGCATTTCTAATTCTTGAGCATACCACTGCTTGTATTGGACGCAACACTCCTGTTCTCAGACATGGTCTATATGGACCTGATCTCTCTCTGCCATTACTACATATTTTCCTTATTCCATGGACCATGCTCATTCTCCAAGGCACGTCATGACCCCAGGGCCTCATGCTTAGTGTCAGTCCTAGAGTCAGAGTACATGTATTTGTGGTGCATTCCTCCCTAAAATTTTCTGCAGGAAAAAGAGAGCAGACAGAAAATTATCTGAGACAGAAAGCAATTATGAAAGAGTAAGCTGAAAGAAAGATAGCAGAACACAGTTAGGAAGCTCATGCCAACAAACTCTGCTTCATTAATGCTAATGCCTGTTCCCCATATTTTTGTTGCTGGACCATTAATATTGTCCAATACATGAAGAAATACATCCCTGTCATAACCATCTGAAAGTCAAAACTGCTGAATCCAGGTAGGTGTCTAATAAGGCTGCTACCAAAAAAAAAAAAAAACCAACCAACCACAACCCCCTGAAGTGATTGTGTAGTTAATCTTGTTGGTTTAGTTGTGTTCCATGGTGATTTTAATTACACTGTAATTTGAGCTAAGTCAAAGGATGGTAAGAATAGTGGCTGGCTAGAGGTTAGTGGAATGTGAATGGAAAGAAGTGATTTTAGGGACAGATCTGATGGGCAGGAATACTGCTCTGCTCCTGGGGAGGGGGTGAGGCTGTTGGCATGAGCATGACAGGGAGCAGTGCCAGGAGGCAGGCAGGGCTGGCAGTGAGGGGTGACAGCTGCTGAGCAGGAAGAGTGATACTGCACTGACCATGAAAAGGGGGCAAGAAACACTGGACTGATGCTGGTTCAAAGAGAGGAAGTCAAAAGCTGGACTCAGAGATGTGTGGAAGGTTACCACAAGAACAGAACTGCAGAGCTGAATGCCAGCACTGAGTCTGGCAGACACTTCACAAAATCTATCAGGCTGTACCTTGAATTCACTGTGAGTTTTACCCCACCTGGCAGCTGTGCCTCTCTCTCTCACATCTAGAGGGGTACCCAGGTGGTAACTTACTTTTCAGGTCCATCACTAATGGTTGCATTTGATTGTAAACTAGAGTACTGATGGACCCTGAATCACTACTGTTTGATTAAGCAATGGTATCAGAGCTATGTGCTCTGCAACACTTGAAAGGAATGTTATTTAGGTGGACTGGCATGTGCACTAATTTTTGACCAAAGTATTCCTAGAAACACTTTGGTTGAAATACACCTAGGACAGCAGCCTTGGACTGTAAAGCAAAGTAAGACAGATGAAACGATGGCTTCTTGAGTCCATGCTGCAGCCTTCTTATGGAAATGAGAGGCTACTGAGCGTCAATATTAAGAACACTTAATTTACACATGCAGCAAAAATATTTTGTTTTGGTGGAGAAAAAAAAAAAGACAAAGCTCATAAAAGGCTGAGGTTTGTGTTTCTGTAGTATGCATTGTGTCTATGTAAAGAAGTTTTATAACTGAAGGGAGAAAAGTTCATTTGTGCTGGTGTATAACATATTTTGATGTCTTGTGTATCTGAAAAGACATAAGCAGATACAGGCATGAAAAATAGCCCTGAGCATGGCAGAGCTGGCTGCACCGCTCTACGTAGAGTTCAGTGTGTGGGCGGAGGTCCTGTGGACTCCTTTGAAAGCCAAGAACTCCCCTACAGCAAACTCATACTATCTCATGGGGTCAAGACCACAGACTTCCCCTTTGATTTTCAAGAGCTCTTGTTATATCAAAGAAAAGGCAGCATTAAATGTGTGCCACTTTTGCCCCTGCAGTTTGGGGAGCTTTTATGACAGGAGTGACCGAATTTTGGCTTTCAGAGTTTGGAAGGAGACAGAACCTACTGCACTTCCTTGCAGTGCCCTGGAACATTGGCTCCAAAGCAAAAACCTAATGATGGACAGGTTGCAAAACAAATTCTATGAAGTTTGCTTTGTGAAGAAGCTGATCCAACTTTTTTTTTTTTTTTTCCCCACAGTAAGAACTGTGTCATTTCAGTAAAAATTACTTGAACTGTATGTATTCTATTCATAATCTGATCTTCCACTCCTGTGTATCAGCATTTTTCTGTGCAGACTCTGGCTTGTATGTGGTCTTGCTTTTGCTATAGCCGTTTCTTGACAGCAGGATCAGTCCTGCTCCTGCCAGGTGCTGAAACTTCTGAACTCTCTTTGGCTGAATAAAAGCTGTGGGTGCGACACCAACAGCTCTTAGCTCCCCTCTGTGGAATGCTACATTTGTATTAACATGTATCTTTCTTTGCAATTTTTTTTATTTATTTTTTTTAAACAGAAAATTATGCCCTTTAAAATCTCTTCCTGGAGAGAGAGAGAGGTTGAGAAAGAGAGAGAGAGGGGGAAAAAAAATACACTCCCCTTGGAATTTAACCTTAATTTGAACCAAGATCAGTGAAAGAAAAGCACTTTCGTGCATTGTTCACCAGCTCCACCCAGCCAGCCCCTTATCTAACCTGAGTCTCTATTGCCTATAGCTTTGTAACTTTTGCAGTAGTACCTCCACATGCTCTTACATGCTTTAAAGCCAACCTGGAGACACTGTGACATTATAATACCGAGAAACACCTAATGATCCTATTTTACAAGTCCCTGGACTGCACAATGTGGCAGCAGGGACTGTCCTTCCACAGGTTTATAAAGGGCCTGGTGCACTATGCAAATAAACATCCATGGCTATTCCTGACCGCTGGTAAAGGTCACCGTAGCTTCTGAAACCCCTGAGTCAGCCTCTCCCTACACCCCAAACCAGGAGATACTGAAACATTAGTAGCTCTTTGTTTTAATCTGATTCCTTGGATTTCTTCTGCCTTTAGAGGGAAGCAGCCAACCCTTGATTTGCATTATGTCAGCTTGGGGTCAAAATTCAACCTTAAATACACACATAGAAAAGCAAGCTTCCTTGTTTGCTGTTCAGAGGCAGACTTCCACTGTATGTCTCCTGTCGTCTGCATAGGGGGAACAGCCAGAAGATTGCTTTCCTATTACTTTTCACTTCCTAGAAAAGGCAGACAGCTGCTCCAGGTGTGGTCCACCTTCATGCTGTCCCCCATCTCCTATCAGCCATCTGCTCCCTGCAGCCATCTCCTTTTCCCAGCATCCCTCAGTTTCTCTCGACTTGTGACCACTTGGTCCCCCTCCCCTCGCTTACTGTCTGCTTTATATCCTTTCCTTCCACGTCCTCACTCTTGTCTTCCAAGCCTTCATTGCTTGTTATTACAGAATCATAGAATAGTCATGGCTGGAAAGGACCTCTGAGATCACTGAGTCCAACCATCATTTAAAACAAAAAAACAAACAAACAAATAACACCCACACAACAAAACCCTAAACAAACTCAAACACCACTAACCAACACCCACAAAAGAAAACCCTTACAATCTTGGCTGCTAGAGCATGCCCTGAAATTCCACATCTACACATTTCTTGAATACCTCCAAGGATGATGACTCAACCACTTCCCTGGGCAGGCTGTTCCTGACCACTCTTTCAGAAAAGGAAATTCTTCCTAATATCCAATCTAAACCTCCCCTGCCTCAACTTCAGACCATTTCCTCCGGTCTTGTCATTCGTTATTCACTCAGGAGAATTATTGCCACCCCTGCTTCTCTCATGGTCCATAGTCACAGGCCCTCTCCCTGGTTCTTGTGTGAGCTTGGTTTCTCCAAGCCCACGGCCCTTCTTGCTGACTGCTGTCTCCCTTCAGCTGTAGGCAGATGTGGCAGGCACCTAGTAGAGGGCATCAACTGGTGCCACCCCTGCCAGCAAAAAGGTGTCTGTCCTCTGGAGAGCAAACCTCTTAAAACTGAAAGAAAGAATCAGTTGTTCACAATGACTGCTCATTTATCGCTGCATAAAGACCAAATATCGTGCAGCTCAGAAGGAAAGAAAGGATACTATTAAATGCACCAGTGGCTTGCCATGTGTGCTCCACTTTTTTAACAAGTGCCAGCTGCTTTTCTTTTAAAGAGTTGTTTTGCTAAACACCGTTTGTTTTCATTCTAGATAGCCTGGTAATAAAACTCTTCAAGGAAATACAGCATATAGCATTGTTCTTAACACTCCTCGAGTGTTTGAAGGACCCCTTGGAATAAGTGTGCCCCAGGAGACGGGAGGGAGGAAGCAGGAAAAACCGAAATAAGAAATATCAAGGAGACACGGTCAAGCATGAATCATTTTAGTCTTTCAGTTGAACCCGAAGCAAGATCAGATTTCACATCCACCCTCTATGAGGCTGGCATTTTCGCAAACACACTGCAAACCCGTTGGCAGGGAGGGTGGCTTGGTTTCATGGCTGTTCCAGGGGCCATTGGCATAGATGTAAGCCCACCTTAGATGAGGGGGTTTGGGGTAGGTTTTTTTTTTAACTTCTTATATATATATATATATTTTAAGAAAACCCCTGATCAGAATAACAGTCGTGCTTGAAAACTAAATAATCTTAAAGGCAGGTAGGCAGCTTTTGGTAGAT